>NC_063370.1:8435602-8446475 GCF_021869965.1 Rhincodon typus
TCACAGTTGAGGCTGTCTTAATGGGTACGGAACTTGGCTTATCAGTCTCTGCTCAGCAATTCTGCGTTGTTGTGAATCTTGAAATCCACCTTGGAGGACGCTTACCCCAAGATTGGAAGCGGAATGTCGTTGACCACTGAAGTGTTTCCCAGTTGAGAGGGGCATTCCTGTCTGGTGATTGTTGCGCAGCTGTTGTAGCATCTGCGTGGTCTTGCTAATATACCGTGCTGAGGGAATCTTTGCCTGCAGCGTATAAGATAGACAACTTTGGCCTTGAGAGATGCAGGGTTACAGGGATAGGGTGGGGGGGTGGGTAGGTGGGATGGTAGGTGGTGGGGGAGGGTCGGTATGGACCTGATGGGCCAAATAGCCTGCTTTCTGAGATTCTAAACAAAAAGTGATGCGGATGTGTAAAAGAGGTAGTACATTAATCATAACACAGTCAGTGAGGTGGGAGGACCAATCCCCACCACTATCTACCTTCCCCATCTCGAACCCCCCTCTCTCTATATATTTCAGAGCCCCCTTCTCCTCCCCCATTTCTGAAGAAGGGTCCCGACCTGAAACGTCAGCTTTCCTGCTCCTCTGATGCTGCCTGGCCTGCTGTGCTCCTCCAGCTCCACACTGCATTATCTCAGACTCCAGCATCAGCAGTTCTTACTATCTCTGAGTACATTAATCATAGATGACTTTAATCTTCATGTTGATTGTGAAAGTCAAATTGGCAGAAGTAGCTATGAGGAAGAATTCATGGAGTGTATTCAGAACTGTTTCTGAGAACAATATGTTGTGGATTCAACCAGGGATCAGGTTGCTTTGGATCTGGTAATGTGTAATGAGACAGGTTGAATAAATGATCTCAGGGTAAAAGATCCCCTCTGAAACAGTGACCATAACATGATAGAATTCTGCATTCAGTTTGAGAGGAATAGACTTGGGTCAGAAACTACTTGAATAAAAATAATTACAAAGGAGAATGAGGGCAGAGCTGATTGGACTGGACTGGGAAAGGAGTTTTGCAGAATAAAAACAGTTGAGGAACAATGACAGAAGCTTAAGAAATTAGTTCATAACTCACAATAAACTAATAAGTTATTATGTATTGTGTGGAAATCGAGTGGAGAATAATTGCTGGTGAGAAACATGTAGAAATTGGCAGCACACACACACACCCTGCCACCACCAGCACCTCTGGGCAGGAGACTGTAAATACTGCGTGACAGGTTTACATAGCAAGTCACCATTATCAGTGCATAGACAGGAATTAATAACAGTAACATTTACAGGACGTGTAAAGTTTTCACATATTTTGGATTATATGGAAAATGTATTGCACAGATGGTGTTATAACATTTTAGTCCTAATTATATGATTTTCCTTCATTGCTGCTTTAAACCCCATCTATTGCTTGACCACCTTGAGTCTAGAGTTGTAAAACACCAGCCTTACACTTTCAACTCTCCGTAAATGTGAGGCCATCCATAACTCTATTGTCAATGTCCAAACTTGCACCTGGTCCACTTTGCCCATTACCACTGTGCTCGCTGACCTTCACTGAATCTCAGTTAAGGAAGAGCTAAGAAATGCTCTCAAAACCTTTCCATCCTTCAGTAAACTCATGGCTAATCTGATTATGGCCTTACCTCCGCTTTCCTGCCTGTTTCCGTAACCCTGGACTCCCCTGTTGATCAAATATGTGTTCACCTCAGAGAATTCCAAACACTAACGACCCTCTGAGAGAAGTTTCTTGTCATCTTCAGGAGAAACCCTCAACTTTAAACTATGTCCCCTTGTTCTAAATTCTCCCATTTGAAGAAACATTCTCTACCCTGTCAAGCCCCCTTTGTATTTGTTTCAATAAGATCACCTCTCATTCTTCTAATCTCCAGTGAGAACAGGCCAATGTTTGCCTGTAAGCTGCATGGCCACCTGCACAGCCACACTGACAGTCTACACGCGCAAGTCGTCCTGTCGATGTATTCACTTCTGTTACCTCCGGCTGCTGCCATGCAGGGACATCAGAGGTCCACGCAGTGAGTGGAGAGATTAGAGGGAAATTAGTTATATTCTGAAATTGCTCAACCTTTCCTCCGGAGACAAACTCCTTAATCCCAGGGACCATCCTAGTGAACCTTACCTGAACTGCCTCCAGTGCAAGTCTGTCCTTCCTTCACAAAGAATGAAGCTCATGCACTGCTCTTGGTGGGATCTTATCCAGTGCCCAGTGCGATTACAGCAAGACATCTTTACTTATATAACCCCCACCCCCTTTCAATAAAGGCCAACACTTTATTAGCCTTCCTAATTCCTTGTAGATCCAATGATTGTTATATAGACACAATGTCTGTAAGAGTGGACCTGTTGGCTTGGACCTTGAGCCGTTTGGAGACCGATCAGTGTTACTGTGCAGCCTAGTGAAGTAGAGTGGGCTGAGAGCTCCTGTGGAAAGCCCAGTGTTGGATGGGTTAGTTGCACCAATGCATTTGCGGGACCAATGATTCAGGTCTGTGTCAATGTGGATTGAGGAAAGGCTGGACTGAGTAGCTGCTCTGGTATGATGCTGCGATTATTCCAGTTCTCCTCAAATTTGATCTGTACTGAGTCTGTATGCGAAGCTCACTTTGTGAACTTTCTTTATTTTTTCACAGATGCTCAGGAAGGCCCATGAAACAGGTATATGTTTTTTTCTAAAACCATATGAAATTATTTTTATTAAGATGTATATGTAATGTTTTCCGGCAACCGAATCTAAAATATAAAACTTCCCTCCGTGAAGATAAAGTCAGCAGGGTGAGTGGAGTTAAGGAAGTTATTCTTGCAAAGAACCAACACAGGCAGATTAGATGCAACATCTTTTTGTGAAGTAGCTTCATCATGGCATAAAAAGGCAGTTTCTTCAATGTTAGCTGGCAGCCCGGGTTCGGTGCCAACTCAGATGGTCACAGTCAGGGCAGGAATTGCAGCCATGCCCCTGGCACAAGTGCCCTTGGAGCCCTGGGGCAAGGTAGATCAGCCACGGTTCCCCCAAGTCATGACCCTGATGACTCCCACTGGTAAACCTTTTGCTTTGGACTTCAGTTGTGGGGGAGGAGAGAGGTTGGTTTGTACTCGGCTACAATGTCATGACGGTCCAACAGCCCACTCCCAGTGTCTGATTCACTCGAAGGATGGCCACTGTCTGGAAGCACTGCATCTGCAGGAGCTGATGCCTTCACTGGCAGAAGATGGAACCAAACAGGAGTTGAACTGTTGGGTGTAATATATGTTACACCATCTCCCCTTTTCCCATAGGATTCCTATCCTGGTTTCGAAATGGTTTGCTGGCAACCGGAGTCGGAGTGATATCGTATATGCAGAGTGACACAGGAAGAGAGGCGGCTTATGGTAAGTGACTTCACTGTGTTTGTACAACTGTGCTACCACCCACATTTTTTTTCTTTATCCTTTCATGGGATGTGGGCATCGATGGTAAGGCCAGCAATTCTCGCCCGTCCCTAATTGCCCTTGAACTGAGCAGTTGGTTAGGACCATTTCATGGGGCCGTTAAGATTTAGCCACGTTGCTGTGGGTCTGGAGTCATGGACCAGGTAAGGACGGCAAATTTCTTTGCCTAAAAGAGAGAGGTGAACCAGAGAGGTTTTGCAACAATCGACACTAGTTTCATGGTTCACCATCTTTTATTTATATTCCACATTTATAGATTGAATTTAAACTGCACTATTGAATGTCCATGTCCCTAGAATGTCTGGATTACTAGGCCGGGGACAAATCCATTCAGCCACTCCTCTCTTAGTTGCATTGCATTGGACCAATGAAGATTTAGCCTTCACCCTGTGGGACATTCAACAAGTTGCATTTATATAGTGCTTTATTAGTGTAGTGAAATATCCAAGGCTGGAGCATTGCCAAAGTTTGGCCACAGGAGGAGATAATTAGCACAACGGAGCTTGGTCAAAGAGGAAATCTTTAAGAAGTGTCTTAAAGGAGGTGTAGGGGTTTAATGAGGGAATTCCAGAGCTTATGGCCCAAGCAGCATGGCTACCAATGCTGGAGCAACAAAAAATCAGGGCCTGCATGAGAGGATTAATTAGCTCTTTGGACTCTATGGCCTGTTGTTGGTCTTACAAATACACTATTAAACAATTGCTGGTATCAGTGCACCAACATCAGTGATAGCTTTTATTTGACTGCTTTCAGTGTACAGATGGCACCGACAAAGCTGCACTCACAACCCATCCTTTGATGATCAGGCTGTCTTTAATAGTACTCGCTTTCCCTGAGGGAGTTAGGGGCCACCTGTCCAGAATGGAACTGAATCTACATGAAGTGCAGACTGTTAGAGGTGTCAGCATTTTTGGAAGAGCATAAGTGATGGCACTCAGTCACTTCTGCTGCCAGCTCTCAACGTAAAATGGTTGACTAATCTAAGTGCCTCACGGGAACAAAACTGCAGAAATATCTTGAATCCAATGGATATTTCCTTGGCTTTGTGATTGTTTCAGAAGAAGCCAGCAGCCTATACATGCGGTAGCATCTTAACCAAGGTTTCTCTGGGGAAACCTCTTAACTGTAAACTACGTTGTTTTTTATTATGGGTGCGTTGCTGGGCAGTGTCAGTGTTTATTGCTTAATTGCCAAGAGGTTAGTTAAGAATCAATCACATTGTTGTGGGTCTGAAATCACATGTAGCCCAGACCAGGTAAGGATGGCAGTTTCCTTCCCCAGAGACTTTTTCGACAATCAACAATGATTTCATGGTTATCATTACACTCTTAATTCCCAGTTTTACTGATTTCAAATTCCACCATCTGCTGTGATAGGATTCAAACCTGAGTCCCCAATATCTGTGTCTCTGACTTAATAGTTTAGCTTCTAGGCCATTGCCTCCCCATGAAAGGCGATGCCATGCTTAACTCTGTATTTGGCTGTGCTGTCCCTGTACGGGCGTGTTTGATGAGGATAGTATAAAGGATGCTTTCCTCTGTATCTAAGCCTACACGTCGTGGGAGTGTTTGATGGAGTTAGTGTAGAGGGTGCTTTGCTCTGTATCTGAGCCTCTGCTGTATATGTCGTGGGAGTGTTCGATGGAGGTAGTGTAGGGGTGCTTTACTTTCAGTTTAAAAGTGTAGAGGGAGCCTCATTGTGGGATTGTTGCTGTGTTCAAATTGACTGCCACCTGGAGAACGGTAGTGAATGCATTTCAAAAGTACCAACTGTGAAACTTTTTGGGTTGCTTTGACCTGATGAAAATGAGTCTCTAAATTCAAGTTCTTTAGGAAACTTTTATGCACCTGAGTTCTACTTATTAAAACGAACTTATTTAGCAAAGCGAATATTTCGCTCTTGTCATCCTAAAAGGTTTTAGTTGTCAGTGATCACTTTGGGATGTTCTGGCATTGTGAAAGATGCCATACATACCCTTGTGCCCTTCTTCCTTCACCAGTTTTGCATATATTCTTCAGTTTCTAACTCTCATCTCCAACCCCCTCTGTTTCCAGGATTCTTCATCCTTGGCGGAGTCTGTATCTCCTACGGGAGCGGCTCGTACATTGCTAACCTCTTCCTGCTGAGGAGGATGATGATGCTGTCTGTGCCAACAGCTCTGGTGAGTGGGCTGGTGGTGGGGGCGGTGGCCCTGTTCTGGCTGTGCGCTGTCTCCCTTTACATCGGGCGGCTAGAAGTGGAGATCATCCACGACGAGGAATGCGAGGACTGCAAGTCAAAAGAGGGCAAGAACAAATCGGACAAGTAATGAGGGCGGATACAGAAAGGAGGCGATCGGGTGTTGAGAGTTGAATCTTGCATATGTAGAAATCTGTATATACATATTATGGGTGCACAGGATTTAAAGTTCCTATGTTGAAGCAATTATTGACACATCAAGGTTAATTCATTGGCTATAAAGCACTTTGGGACATCAGGCATCATGAAGAGCGCTATATGAATGTAAATTCTTACTTCTATTTAATTACTGAGCTAAAGGAAAAGAATATAAATTTGACGTTTACGCAGTCTGGGTTCCTTTTTTATTTTGTTTTTGGTCAGGTTCAGAGATGTACCAATCTGGGAGGTTCCTACATCAAAGTGGCTGAGGTAGTCTGTTTTATGGAGCAAAGGATCCACTGTAATCACAGGCCATAAGAAAAATAACAAAAGCCCAGACTGAGTTCATTATCCTGATCATCCCCCAGACTTCCTCAACAGCCCTGCTGTAATCTGCATGTTTAATGGGTAAGGATAATTGTTAGGTTTATTGTTATCCTTCCACGTGATTAGATAGCCTTGCAGTAAGTTCTGACTTATGCATGGAGAGCAGTTGTCAGGGCTGGAGAGAGGCTGCAAAAAGCATACCCAGGGTTAGCACCATGAGGTTACTGGAATTAAGCGAAGACCAGCTTGCAATGGGCCAAATGGCTAAAAGTGCTGCATCATTACCTTGTCTTATTCCCAGGCCCTGTCTGTGAGCCTTTTATTGCACATGGTCTTTGGTCTGTGCAGCTCTAATTCGAAGCTTCTGTGTGATAAAGGCAACCTCCTTCCTTGGGTTATTTATTGACACCTCCTTGGCATTGTAAAAAACGAAATCTCAGAGCAAAGCTCTACAGGTTGGCCACTTAACTGTTGATTTCACAAGTGGCTTGTGTTATTCTGCACTTCAACGTGAACAAATGAAATAAAATGCATATTTTAAAATGTTGAAAATGTGTGTTCGTATATAAAGTCGCTGAGGATGTAGCGTCGATAACTTCTCAATATCCAGCAAGATGACAACAGAAGATAGAGGTCATCATATGCCAGATTAAACAGATAGGGTTTGAGGTTAGCTGGAGGTTTCTCTTGCAGACACATGGTTAATTCATTGCGTGTATAGTCATGTATTCTAAAGAATGTACATATAATGTCTGGGGGTACCTTTGTAACATGTATGTACATAATGTGTTAGGCTTGAAGTTAAACATTTTCAGTCTTGTTTTCAAATCCCTTCATATCTCACACCCACTCCACCTAAAACCTCATCCAGCCCCACAATCTACAAGGCATCTGCCATGTTGCAATTTTGGTCTTTTGTGCAGTTTCCCCAATTTTAATTGCTGCACCATTGGCAAATCTAGGAAACTTTTGCTACTGACATTCCTAAACTTTTCCGGCTCTTGTCCCTTCTTACAAGTCACTCTTTAAAACCTTTCCTCTTTGACCAAGCTTTCAGTCACCTCAACCAAATGCCACCTCTTGTGGCTTGGCATCAAATTTTGCTTGATGCCCCGGGGATGTTTTAATGTGTTCTAGGTGCTATGTAGATGAAAGTTGTATGCATATTCTCAGCATTGCTGTGACCAATTATCTGGCTGTAGATCTCATTTTTTGGGATCTTACTGTGCATGGTTTGGTTGGCCAGTTCCTTTACATCGCAGCCATGACTAACCTTTGATACTAGATTTGTTAGCTGTCAAGTGCATTGGGAGTGTTCTGAGCAGTGGGGGAAAGTGAAAGGTACTACAGAAACGCAAGTCATTAGGGTGTCACCGAGCTACTGTGTTTCTGTTCCTTGCTGATTAAATTACTGCTTTCACTTTCTGCTTGAAGTGCTGTGGAAAATGTAACATAACTGATATTAAATGAGGAGTCAGCAGACAGAGGAGTGTTGTTAGTTTGTATTTTTTGTTTTTGAACCTTGATCAAATCAAGTTTTTTTTTGTTTTTTTTCCCCAGTTTAATGCCAGTCTGCCCTCACAGATCAGACTGGCAACATCGAATGTTTAACATTTATACAGTTTACACAGTGGTTGGGGGAGGGGGGCAATGAAGTGCGTCAGAACCCGCACCGTTGACAAGTGCTTTAGAAACAGTTTACGTTTTACAAACAAAGTACAGTGAGAAGCAACAATGAGCCAGTCGGTGTGGATTAAAGAGGCAGGCCAGCTTTCCAGTCTCTCCATCTCGCTCGAGGAAACGTTTTCAGACAGACTTTCCCTTTTTCACTCCCACATCCCTCCCAAAAGACACCATTGCCATGGGCTTATGGTGATGGAAGTAAGTTGGAGGTGCCATTGTCACACTTGTCCTTAAATATGCAATTAGTGTAAATCTACCATAAAATACGACATGTACAGTGCACTCCCAGCTCTGGTTTTGCATGTTCTAGAGACAGGGTGTGACATACATGACTCATACAGGGAGCTTTTCACATTAACATCACTTAAATTTCTGTTAGGTAAGGGCATTAACTAATATAAGGACCAAGGAAAGTACACGGGAGTTAAGATTCAGAGTATCTGGGATCTAATGGAACATCCTCAAGAATTCTGGTGAAGTCACACTAAACTTTCTCTCTGTCTACAGATTTAGCCAGACCTGCTGAGTTTCTCCAACATTCTCTGTTTGCCTCAAGAGGCTGATTGGCTTAAACCTCCTGACAGTCTGGGTTCTGATGGGGATACCGCTCTACGTCCCACCCTCAACAAACTGAACTACCCAGTAATCAGTCCAAGTTCAGATAGTGGGTGACTATGGGTTAACTGAAGAAGGTCAAAACTGGGCACACAATTCCCCCCATATCACCGTAGTCAATTTATATCATGAAGTTGCCCATGGGCAGGAGCAGAGAAAGGCTGTTCACCTTTGGTCCAGCCAAAGTGGAGAAACTGCCCTGCTTCCACCCACCACCCCCCTCCCCCCCCCCCCCCCCCCAAATGAAAAGCCCCCGAATGGGGCTCCTTGTTTGAACCACACACCGTTTGTGTCATTTGATAAGACACTGAGCTATGCCCGTATAACAAGCTATTTTGAGGTGCACCAGAGACTACTTTTATGGTGCTTTCAATGGAAGGACTGCTCAAAGGCTGCATTTCCATTTTCTGCTGTCCCACACAACTCTGCCAATGGAACATCGCTAACTGATGTTTCCCATTTGCTAGTTTGTCCTGTTTCAGTTTTCTAAGTTGGAGTGTTGAAAAGGTAGCTTACCTCCACCACCCATTCCTTTAAGGGACCGAAAAGAGCTTGTGGCACTATTTTGAATAAGAGCAGGGGTGTCACCACTCTCCTGGTGCTTTTAGTCATTTTCTAAATTCACTTATGGAATGTGAGCATCTCTGGCTGGGCCAGCGTTTACTGCCATCCTTGATTGCCCAAAGGACAGCTAAGAGTCAACCAGCTTGCTGTGGGTCTGGAGTCATATAGGCCTGACCAGGTAAAGATGGTAGATTTCCCTCCCTAAATGACAATGGTTTCACGGTCATCATTAGACTCTCTACGCTATCAGGAAAATAGAATATCTGATGATTGCTCTGCAGGATCTGCCATGTTTTCTACATTCTAAAAGTGACTACAATTCCAAAAGTGTCACCAGAAACAATTGGAATGTCTTCAGTTCACAGTAAGAAATGCTCATCCTTCCTCATTTTCTTACTTTGTCAGATTTCAAGATCTTGGGATATACAGAAATGGAACTGGGCTAAATCTTTGCTTTGTGACCGTTCCCCTCAACTCCTAGGGATGCAGTGTTAGATTGCCTGGCGTTACAAGAACGCAGCAAGTAAAATATACATTGTGATCACAACTTGAAACAAAATCACCCGCTTGAAAATGCAACATGAGCCAACACCAATCTTGAAAACCTTCATGAGCTCCACTATATGGAGCTATAGTTAGACAATGTAGCTGGTCCCAAGTGACAAGTCAAAGGTGAAAGATGAAAGTTGGAAAAAAAAACCATTAGATGGCAAGAATAATCGTAGCCTTCAAAACAGAATTGATTTATAAACTGAAGATAGAAAGTTTGCAAATCCACAGAGAAAAGGCAGGTGAGCAGAATTAGAGGAGTTGCTCTCGCAGACAGCAGGTCTAGTCACGATTAGTCAAATGGCATCGTTCTGTGCTTTAACTGTTCTATGTTTGAAAACAAGTTCACTCTCTGTAGCTTTCATGAATGGACATGCACCTGCTCTAGTGAAATAATCTGTAGCTGTTCCACTCAGTCCTCTTTGCCTGTTAACAGTATAAAAAGCCCACTATTTTCCAACCTCTTTCAGTTCTTAAAATAAAGTCACACTGGATTTGAAACGTTAACTCTGTTTCTCTCTCTATAGATGCTAGCAGACCTGCCGTGTTGGTTTGTAGTTCATAAGGCCTAGGGAGTCAGCCTTGTGTGGAGGCATTCCTGGAAGTCACTTCACCTAAATTCCTCCGTCTCACACCATCATCCTCTCGCCGTATCCATTCTTGCAGGGGGAGCTACCCTGTACCCATAAAGTGAACAGACTAAATCCCCAATTTAATGATTCTTGTCTCAGTCTAAAAATATTTCTCAACATCCAACAGTTAAAAATAACAAAATGTTGAGAAAGTCTCTCCCCTGCCCTGGCACAGGAATTTTCCCTTGGCTTCTACTCACAGCAACATCCAAGGATTGTCCAGAAAAGCAGGCTAGGGAAATAGAGGGAGGGGTGACTCTCAGCTCCACAAATGGTGGGCAGGTGGTTGGATCTTGTGATAATAATGGCTTCAGGGGAGGGCCAGGGGGTCTCACAATGCACAGGCGATCCCAGCTAGCCTGGAAGCAATCTTTAGCAACCTAGTGTAGGACCTTATCTGCAAACAAAAACAGAGCACTCCCGATGTGCCAATTCTCCCTGACCTGTGCAACTGCCCACCTCTCTGAGAGAATGCATGTGGGGTGCAGATAGGAGAATCACTTACAAAACACTTGCAGCTGAAACAACAACTTGCATTTATTTAGAACATAGTAAATGAAAGTAGTGGTGTTCCACAAGAAGATTATTGATCAGTTTGACATTGAGTCATATGATGAGGCGACTGAGCAAAACAGGTCGGTTTTAAGTGACATCTTCAAGAAAGTATTGGCAGGTAGGGG
>NC_063370.1:8446975-8491527 GCF_021869965.1 Rhincodon typus
GTGAGAGAAGGAAGATGCAATATTTATTATCCAACCATCCACCCTAACTCTGCTTTCTCTCCATGGATGCTGCCACACCTGCTGAGCTTTTCCAGCAATTGCTGTGCTTGTTTCTGATTTCCAGAAATCCATAATTTTTTTTGGAATACTATCCAAGTGTAATCAAGTCAGTAAGTGGGGAAAATTGAGTTCAAATCAAGAAGGTGATAACCCACGCAGATACTCACTGTACTGGGGGAGTGTTGAAAATAATTTACATTTCTACAGCACCCTCACCACTGCAGGAAGTCCCAAATCGCTCTGCAGCCCATTAAATACTTTCAAAGCGTAGTCAATTTTGCACACAGCAATCTTCCACAATAACACAATAATGACTAGATCTTGGATAGTTACTGCACAGAAGGCTATTCTGCCCATCAAGCCTGTACCAGCTCACAAGTATAAACCAGATCCTCCTATTCCCTGTAGTTTGTTTTGCCTTCAGCTACTAGTCCAATTTCCCTATGTAAGTCACAATCGAATCTGCCTTCACTCTTCACTAAAAACATACACCGTGTTAAAATTTTCTCAGGTGGCCTTTGGTTGTTTTTCCCATTAATTTAAATTGTGTCCTGTGTTTCTTGACCCTTTCACCATTTCCTTTCCCTCTTGTTTAGATGCCTCGAGACTCAATGTCTTTATCAAATCACCTCTTAACCTTCTCTTCTCCAGTGTATAATCCCTGCTTTTTCAATCTATCTGCATAACTAAAGTTACAAATCTATTGAACCATTCAATCTTTTCCTGCACTTATTAAACTTTCCAAAAGCAACAGCCAGATTGGGCACAGTGCTCCGACTAAAGCCCAAGCAATGTTTTATAGCTGCTTATCATCACTTCCTTTCTGTTCTCCATTTATAAATCCCAGGCTCTCATATGCCATTCTCCCTGTCACCCTCAGTGCTTTCTGCACCCCTCTCTTGGTTGGTCTTTCTATTCCTGCATCCCGTAGAATTGTGACCATTTGTGCATGTTGCATTGCTCTCGTTCTTCCTATCAAGTTGTTTACTCAGTTTACTGGCAAGCTGGTTTGCTATGCAGAGAAATGCCAACAGCATGGGTTCAATTCCCACACCAGCTGAGGTGACCATGAATCATAGAAACCCTACAGTGTGGCATGAGGCCATTCAGCCAACATCAACCCTCCGAACAGCATCCCACCCAGAGGCAGCCCCCCCATCCTATCCCAGTAACCCTGCATTTCCCATGGCCAATCCACCCTAACCTGCACATCTTTGGACTGTGGGAGGAAACCCATGCAGGCATGGGGAGAATATGCAAACTCCACACAGTCACCCAAGGGTAGACTTGAACCCAGGTTCCTGGTGCTGTGAGGCATCAGTGCTAACCATTGAGCTACGGTGCCACCCCAGAAGATCTCTCCTTCTCAACTTCTCCCCCAACCTGAGGTTTCTCATAGGATCCCTGCAGTGTGGAAACAGGCCCTTCGGACCAACAAGTCCACACCGACCCTTGGAGCAGCCCACCCAGACCCAACCCCTATAACCAACCTAAGCTACACATCCCTGGAAACTATGGGCAATTTAACATGGCCAATCCACTTAGCCTGCACATCTTTGGACTGTGGGACGAAACCGGAGCACCTGGAGGAAGCCCACACAGACACAGGGAGAACGTGCAAACTCCACACAGACAGTCGCCCGACTGGGTCCCTGCCGTTGTGAGGCAGTAGCACCAACCACTGAGCCACCATGCCACCCCAGCATAGGCACCGCTGGGTGAAGTGATCCTCTCTCTAATGAGAGCAGCTTACGGTCCAGTAGGACTATGGCAACTTTACCCATTTGAGTTATATCCCCTTTTGGTTATGTATAATTGCAATAGATCGATCCACTTCAACGTGGCCAAGCCCTAAACGGTGCCAAGGAGGAGGTGTTTTCCACAAAACACAGGGCAGCATGGTGACTCAGTGGTTAGCACTGCTGCCTCACAGTGGCCAGAGACCCGGGTTCGATTCCACCCTCAGGGGGCAGTCTGTATGGGCTTTGCACATTCTCCCTGTATCTGTGTGGGTTTCCTCCCACAGTCCAAAGATATGGAGATTAGGTGGACTGGCCATGGGTTTTTGCCCGATAGTATCTAGGAATGTGCAGGCTAGGTGGAGTAGCCATAGGAAAATACTGAATTACAGGGATGGAGTGGGAGACTCTGTGGAGGATCAGTGCAGACTCGATGGGGCAAACGGGCTCTTTCTGCACTGTAGGGATTCTATGTTCCAGATTTCTCAGTACCTCAACAATCCTCATGGGATTGTGAGCGAGATTTCCATAAAGTTCCTTTGCCTGGATGACACTGTCACATTCAAACTGAACCAGAAATGGAAGTTCATACAGTGCTCCTCACATCTATTCAAAGGCTTCTCCCCACCCTGGTGCCGCTGGTGCTCAGTTTCTACCAGATGCCCATGGTGCCAGCAAGGGATACCCTGCCCCAAAAAACACAAGGCCAGAGTTGGTCACCCTCTATTTACCCTTCCCTGTGGGTGGTTCTGATCACAGTGGATAAGAGAGAGCATAGTGCAAAACAAAGGAATTTGGTGTACCATCCTGGATGGAAGTAGATACAAGCAGGTCAGCAAGAACCACTCTGGAAGCCAGAAAGAAAACATGCATAAGGTCAATACCGGGACTGAGACAGCACATTTATCAGGAAAGACTATACAAGCTCAGGCTCTCCTTGTGTGTGGAGAGAAGGCTGAAGAGGGAGGTGCTCGAGGTTACAGAGGGGCTTGATAGGGTAGGAGTGGAGATGTTTCCACTTGTAGCAGTGATTGTGATCTATCCCTGCACCAATTTCTCATGCTCTTAAACTGTACTGGGAGAAAGGATTGAGAGGTTCAAGTGAGACTCACACTTTTAGATAAACATCTATGACTTAAAAGTCTGTTTTTAAAAGAACAAGTTAGCTTGCATTAGAGCAAAACAAAAGATCTCTCTGCCCCACTTCAGAAAAGACTCAAATGGGAATGTCAGGATTCAATTTCAAATGCATTGCCAACACTTGGCATGTAGACTAGTAATCCAGAGGCTTGGTCAAATGCTTTGATCAAATTCTAATTTGGAATTGAAAGTTAATCTCATTAAGGGTGACCATAAAGCATATCAGCAATTCTCATTAAACACCCACCTCATTCACCAATATAATAAACATACACATTTGTTAAAAATTAGTACTGTAGGAATCTTTTGCTATTTTAAACACAATGCATATGATTCTTGTCCATCCTCCTATTAGATTCAAAACAAACTCCAGGCAGGTATTTCCTGGCAGGATATTGAGGGAACAGATCAGAACCTCATTATTGTACCCCATTCAATTTCAGCTCTTGTCGAGCGTGTGATATTAGACAGTTATCTGATCCAATCCCACCAGTCTGCTATGCAGTGGGATATATTGAAATAGTGCTCCTTTTCAATTAATTATCCCTATCATTTCCATCAATCAAGCTCTGTCATTATGTCAGAATCACAGGCCAGAACTGATACAAGATGGGCTTTTTTGCTGCAGAGTCAGTATCAGGACACTTCCACTAATGGTCTTTAGGGAAGGACATTCACATGTACATCCAGGTCCGCAGCAATATCATTGGTTAACTGGCCTCTGAAATGGTCTGCCAGGATACTCAGTTCAAGGGTAATTAGACAGGAGAGGCACAGTCATAGTGGTAATGTCACTGGAATCCAGAACTCCAGGCAAACGTTATGGGGAAATAATGTTCAATTCCCACAAAGGCAGATGGTGAAATCCAAATTCAGTAAAAATCTGGAGTCAATAGCTAGCCAAATGCTGACCATGTAACCACTGTCCATTGTAGAGGGAAATATGTCATCTCTTCCTGGTCTGGCTAGCAACCTGTGACACCATCATCCCATGACTGGGGAAAAAAAAAGACGGTAACAAATGCTGGTCTTGTTAGCAACACCAGGACACCATGTAGAATAAAAAGTCCTGTTTTAGCATAAGTGCCAACTCTCTCAGTTTGGAGATCAAACCATGAGAAACTGTTTGGGCAGCACAGTGATCAGCACTGCCACCTCACAGCACCAGGGACCCGGGTTCCATTCCAGCCTCGGGTGACAGTTTGTCTGAAATCTGCACATTCTCCCTGTGTCTGCGTGGGTTTCCTCCCACCGTCCAAAGATGTGAGGGTTAGGTGGATTGGACGTGGGGCAGGGGGGGTTTCGAATCTTGTTGGATTGCTCTACAGAGGGTCAGTAGAGACTTGATGGGCCTCATGGCCTCTTTCCGCGCTTCTGGGATTCTGAGATAAACCCAATCTTGTTGTCACCTGCCAGCATGCACACAAAGACCAGACAGAAGACACAGCACAAGGTATTTGTCAATGTTTTAATTAAATCAATGACTTTGTTACAGGAATCTGGTACATCTGAGGCAACGTGCTGTTAAAAAAAGTCGCAATTTATGGATGAATGTACGTATAAGCAAAAATAAATCCAAAAACAATTTAACACAAGGAATTATTGCAGATTTACTCTTTTCCCCCAAATCACAGTAGTGCTATTCATTAGGTTTTACAGCGCAGTCTCTGTACAGCATTCAAAACACATCAAGTTATTTATACTGAAGGCCATGTTAGCCCCAAGAGGTGACTGCATTTTGCTTCCACTGTTAGTCATCTAGATTCATCTTCAGTTGCATATGTTGAACTACCTGTGTTTGCAGTGAAAGTTTCCAAAACACCGCCACCTTCACATTTTAGTACATTACAATAATGGCGAGGAAAAGATTTAGCATCAAATAAGCAGAGGAACTTCTCTTTGAAGATTTAAGTACGTGTGCTCAAATCATTAAAAGCATCTTCAAAGGAACTTGCGCAGCTTAAATTCCAGGGGCTGCTGGTTGGTGTGAGAAACTGGGGAATGACTGGTTTCCCTCACTGCCCCATCACAGGCTGGAACTCAAGGCCACAGAGACCAGACAGTTTATTCTGTTCACCCAGGATTGCATTGGGGCCTAGTGGAACTGGGGATGAATCACCCAACCAGAGCGGGGAATCCTACCCCAGTTCTCACTCAACCCATCGGAGTGGTGAAGTATCTTCTGGCCAATCAATCAGCTTCTTTATTGCCTGCACATGTTTCAGTCTGTGGGAAGGTTTGCACACACAGGGATGGATATGTGACACTTTGCTTAGGAAAAAGAAAACTGTACGTTATCACTGCGTCTAGTCTGTACCATCGTATAAAGGGGGTGGTTTACCACAGAGTTAAGCCACAAGCTGAACTCTCAGCATGAAAACAGTTTTAAGACACAGGTACAAGTATCCACAAGGAGTGTCATTGGCAGGTGTTTGCATGAGGTCTTCATCCCTCACCCAGCGACAGTGATGAACATACAAGCAGAAGGGAAGAGCATGACTCTGGTCTCCAGAAGAACTGACTATGCCAGGCACCTTTCTGCTGGGACTATCAGAACTCGTTGGCTGGCTTTGGACACTTACACCTCCACACCCAGAACTGAGACCCACACCTGTTGCTAGATTGATGTTAACAATTGCCATGGGTGGGGGGTGGCGGTGGTGATGGTGGGAGTGCCGAGTCTCGGGTGTCACCAGAGAGGAACTTTTCCCACCGTGAACTTCAACCTCACCTATTTGTAGACATTTGCAAGGCTAAATGCAAAGTAAAACAGGTCTACACCTCAATGAGACAGCAAAGGGCACAGAAAACATTTTCAAATCACACAGATCTCACAATAGAAAGGGGAGTGGGGAAACAAACACACAAAGGTTTTTATTTTGCGTTCACTGAACGGTGGTGAAACACTCGGTCCTTGGCTATGGTTTAATAGGTACCAGGTAAAGCAACATCCCATTGTATGCCCTTCTTGGTAAACCTCGACAGAACAGGAAAACTTGGCTCCTCTTCTTGATGGAGTTTAGCACAAACAGAGTGGGGAGAGGAATGGAACACCAATGCACTGGATGTTACAAAAGGCGAAGATACTCACTGACACTCTCGCCTTTTGTTTAATGAAGCTGTCGCACTCCACATTGGCAAACTGTAATTGGTTGCTTTAAATAAGAAGCCAAAACATCACCTACACAACAGACTTCTTAGGGCAGGTGACAGTAGTGGAGCCATGGGGCCCACCCATCATTCCTATGCAACACAGGAAGCAAAACCCAGGAAACAGGAGTACATGTCATGAGGCTTTTAAACCAAGTGAAAACTAGGACACAGAGCTTTCTTGAGGAGGGTGCAGACAGTGAACAGAAATCCAGCTCTCCAGGGAGTCAGTGAGGACACACAGATTGCAGCTCCAGATGCAGCATGAGCTTCTGGACAATTCTACTGCAGTGTTCCCAGGAAGTACCCTCTTCCAAACTGTATGCTCTGGTATGGTCAATGAGCAACTTGCTGCTGTTCCATCCAGGGTCTGTGCAAAGGGGACCCCTTGGCCACATGGAACATGCACAGAGATAAGCCCTGGGACTGATTTTGAGTGGTAAAGGGTGGGGTGCACCCTCAGAAGCCTGACTCCCTGCTACATCCCACATGATAGGTACTCATTTCTCCACTGTCTCCAGTGATGACAGCGAGCAAGGTGGCAGTGGGGAGAATGGGGCACACAAACAGCTCTATTTACACAATCTTTCAATGACTGATCAACTGTGGCTGGGATGAAGGAGCAGCAACTTACCTTTCTGCTATATCTCTTCACTTCGCCATGCAGTGCTATGGCTGCTGGGAACGTGGAAGATCTGGGCTCAGTGACTGACAGTAAAAGCCCCTCCACTTGGGCGCACTCTAGAAAACAGCCTTGTTGGGTTAAATGGGGTCCTTTCACTTGCTGTTTTGTGGCTATTCCCTCTCCTCTCCCATCACCAACTGCACTCCTGCAATTTCACACCCTCCTCAACCCAACTTGTGCTGCCCAAGGAGGTAATGGGCAAGTGCGCTTAGCATCAGGGAGCACTAAATAGAGGGGTACGGGTAAAGGAGTCAAACAGTTGTTGCTATGAGTCAGGACGGAATGATTTCTCAGGGCTTGGTAGAATTCCCAACCTACAACAAGCTAATAGATTAGAGCAGTGAATGCCCCAAGGCATGAGATTGACCACGTGGACCTGTTTGGGAGGCCATGGTTGGCTGCCTCAGAGTTTGAGACACCACACCCCAACCGCTGCCCCTCCCAGACACGGAGTGGTCCTGGGTTAAAGGGAGTGCCAGGGTCTTTCACTGCTGCCAATTCATTTTGGTACCCCTGTCAGAGATGACTTAAAAACGCTGTAGGGTTTGACAGAAAGGGTAAGCTACAATCACCATGGTCCCCCCCCTCAACAAGGTGATGAGGAGCTGGGCTTACCTGAAGGACGGCGCAACGAAGAAAGAAGCCAATGAAATTTGTACAACAATGCAGGAGATTTACACCCACCCATGAATTAATTGGAGTGGCAGCAGTGACGAGTGCCCACTCAGTCAGCAAAATGACAGCCTTAAGCGCTCTGATACCCAGTTAGATTTGGAGCTCAGGTAGCCTGGATTTCACACCTCTTCCTTCAAATGGACACAAGCACTCGAGGTGCAGTTTATGATCACAGAACAAGCAAAAACATATACTGAAATAAATAACATTGACCAAAACAAAAAACAGCATAAAACACAAGAGACAGAATCAAAAACCTAACCTATTTACAGACCAAGGTTGGGCTCCAACTATACATACTGGCCATTAAGACAACTGCATTTGTCTCATTCACATCATTTTTAAAAATAAAATGTTGTAATAATTCATTGGGAATGCAGCACGAGCACAATCAACAAAAATAGGTGCTGTTTGCAACTCGACAGACTGTTTCACAGTGGGTGTAGGGATCCAGTTTTCAGGCTTTTACTTGTAAGTAAAGACTGATATAACACAAGAGGGGACACTGGAGTGGCAGATTATTTTAGCAATCAGTGGTGTCTGGGTGTGGCTGCGATAAATTTCCTTCCAGTACTCAAACAGGAAATGAATAGTTTTGAGACAGGCCATCAATATCCTCCGCCCCATATGCATCTTAATTCTGTACCAAAGGCTGAAAGGCATTTTGCTGTCTCAGCAAAGTTACCATTACTCATGTGTGAGCACAGACAATCAGCTGGCTGCTCCATCACTGGGGCAATAGCAGCTCCAACCAGTCCCTTTCCATTATAAAGGGAATAAAGCAAATCAATATCACCATACTTAGTACCAGAACCAATTTATAACACCCTGTCTGACAGCCAATGACAACTTAGATGGGAGATCACATCTACAATGCATTACTAACAAAATAATAAGGAAACATGCTTACTCACTCTCAGCCATCAAACAAAATAAATGGAAATGTGACTGTATGCCAGTTAAAGGGGCACAGTGATTTCAGAAAGCACAGACAGGACTTAGGTTAGGGGAACTGACAGTTATGTTGGTCAGGCCAACTGCACTTTCTGGTGTAACCCAGGTTAACCTCAATGTGCAATGAGTTGACACAACAACTCTTAACACCTGCAGAGGCGGGGGCACAAATTGGCACAGACCCAAACTCACCAAGAAAACCAGACAATTACAAGACTACAGACAATATAACACAGCATAAGGAAGAGTGTTAGTGGTGTGGCCTGGCCTGGAGCAAGCCATGCTCACCAAGCAAATGAGTACATTTCCCCTCTTGCATTCTCCATTTTCCACTTATAGAGAAACAATTATAAGAAATGTAGCACTTAACTCTCCAGCATTGAGCCCCAGTCTCCCAACCTTTTGTTCCCAGCAAGGAAACTGTATTGCCCCAGGCCACACCACAGAATTGAGACACAGCCTTCCAGCTGACCGCATGACCCACACATCCAGACTGTTGAGTGGGCCAAAGTGGGCCTTCACCCTAACCAATCCACTGCAAGACACACTTGCTGCTTCAAATGTTTTGTCCCAAGTGCAAAATGTTAACATTTCCTGACGGTTTGCTAGGGGCTCTGCCCCTCAACCAGATGAGTATTCCAGTGATATGCTACAGATGCAGTGCAAATATAAATTGGTTCAGTGGATGGGCCAGTACACAGACTTCTGTTTGGTGGTTGGAGCGAGTGTGGGGGAAAATGATTTCTGATGGCTGTCAAAATGACTGGACAGTGGATACAACCTCAAGGTGCATGGGGAAACTGTGTGGGGGACCTGGCAAGGCCAAGTTACAGGAGTATATCAATGATATTCTAGCATTACTGACTGCATCAGGCAAAAAAACTGGGAGAAAACAGTACCTGTTATTCAGAGAAGGGAAAAAGAAAGATGCTATCGATTATAAAAATGAAGTGCTGCTCACATTGTACATTTGATAGATACAATTCAAAGTGTTAGGAAACCCAGAAGATCTGTTTCAAAACTGAGCATCATAATCCAATGAATGGAGAGAGAGAGGGAAGCATACAAGCACAAGTTTTTTAGGTTAAAGGAAGCTGCTTTCACTGCTAGCTATCCAAAGACTCCATTTTGATCTCATTCCTGTGCCTCATCTGACTCCAAGAGTGAGGGACATAGTAGGAGCGTGGCTTCAAGAGATCGGCTGCATTTTTATTCAAGACAAGAGACTGCATAGAAGGTGCGCAGAGAGGCAACAGGTGACAGGGAAAGGAAAAGAACTGGCTGCATCTCTTTGGTTGTGATGGATATAAAAAAATGCTACTTACAAAGGACTGGGGGAAGGCTCATGGTTAATGGGAGTGTCATATTGATGGGGGCCCAGTGTTAAATTTAAATGGGCTCATGAAAACACAAGGAAAGCACTTTGAGTTAAGTTCCATCAGAGCTCGTGGGTTTAACTGGGGCAGCGAGCCATTCATTAACTCACCAGCAGGTTAAGAGCTGACTGTACACTCAACTGCTACAGGGAGTTGGGTGCAGATGGAGGAACTTGCCAGCTTGGTTCTGCACAAAGTGGCGAAGTGACAAAACATTAATGCTGGCTGTTGTAGGAAAGCCAATAGCCTCAAATGTTTGGCAGGCAACCTGGTGAGAAAGCCTCCTCATAGGTATAGCAACAGAACAACAAATTCAGCTATTCCACAGCTTTGGGATCATATCCCCAGAAAACTGAAAGCTAAGAACAATGCCAAGCATCCACTTGTACCAGCTTCTACAGCAGTGCTATCAACTTTCTGATAATTGCCACCAACTCAATTCTGGGCACAGTGCAAAATCCAGCAAGGGTCACACCTGCCACTCCTACTTGGCAGATACCTGCTTTCAATTGTTCTTACCGGGAACCTGTTACTTCAGAGCAAAATGCTTTTCCACAATTACAGAAAACGAGGTGACAGTAATACCATTCACACAAATAAGGGCCCTTTCTTTGAGGAAAGCTGGCACAGAAGTCCTGTGCTCTTTGTGAAAGGTGAAGGGGTGTGGAGGACCAAAACAGAATCTTGCACAGCAACCACAGGTTGGCACCTCCGTCGCCAAAAGTCAAGATTCAGATGGGAAGCAGATGAACAGCATGGAGGAAGGTCACCTGAGGAACCTCAGAAGTGCCACCTGGCTTGCCACATTCCAGAGTTGGGCATCTCATCAGGCCTGTGCGAACCAATTCTGGAACATACTAGAGGATCAAGCGATATCATAAACCAGGAGCATGGAACAGTGTGGTTTAATCATTATCCTAACCCCCTGATGTGCTTTTAGCATTTTTAAATCCTCTCACATTTGCCTCATTTGTACTTTCCTGATAGGAAGTTTAACCCTGGAATATCTCTATCCAACACTGATGCAAATATTTCCTTATTCGTCCACAGTAACCGCCAACACCTGTTGCAGAGATTTGCATGGAAGGGATCCACACTATAGGCTAAGACCAAGTGAATCAAGGTTAAAGTGGGAACGGTTTCACTGAGGAAACAGTGCCCTATTTTACAGCAATAGTGCTTTGAATAAATCACTATGTATTAAAGCGTGCATGCGTGTGAGCAGAAACAGGTTCATTGTACAATAATGTCCTCACCAGTCATTCACATGTTACCCTTCCAGTATTCTGCAACTGGCTTCAAGTCTCTAATTATCAAATTTTTTTCAGATGAAGGAAGATAGCAAACCAACATGTTCTACACTGAGGGCATTTGCAACAACGCAAAAAATGATAGTTGGTTCTAATCATCAGGATGTTGAACAAAGCAGGCATGGCAGGGTGAGTTCAGAGTCAAGCTGGAGTTCCTTTTCGATGAGTTGAGTCGAGTTTGGTTGAGTCTGGCTCAGGCTGAGCCTGGTGCAACCTGGGAAACTAATCTCAACTGCATTGAGTCCAGATGAGTGGAACTTGTTGTGGCTGGCGAGAACTCAAGTCAGATCAGGTCAAGCTGAGGACAGCTCTATATGGTGTGATTAGAAGGAAACTTTTTGTAAAGTTTCGTTAAAGTTGTAAAACAGTACTGTATGGAATGCAGTCCAACAGGATTATACATGGAGGGCAGCAGCATAGTTCTATAGAATTTTGGCATGTTTATTGACCAACCTCTCTAATTTCAAGTTACATTAGCTCAGACTTGATATCCAGACCAAGTTCCAGCAATGGCTGCATTGCTCGGCTGGGGAAAATTAGGAACAGGTGAATGGTGAGGCAAGACTGTATTCAAGAAGCATCACGCAATAGTTCAATTGTGGAGGTTCCCTACCTGTGAATGAGTATAACTGTTCTATGACTAAGGGTCAGAAACAAATGAGGGCACTAAGTTAAAAAGGTGACCTTGGAAAGACCAGCAAGGACATTTGCAAACCACCAGTAGGTAGATGTGCAAACAATACAGGCAAAAAAAATACAGTCAATACATATGTCTCCAATTTCGCTGGACCATGAAAGCTTTAACTGGTGGAATGCCAGAGACAAAAGCCACTCTGATACTGCAATGAATCAACATTCTCTCTGTGAGCCAGAATGAGCTTGATTTGAGGTGGAGCGATTTACTACCACGGTCAAGTTCAATCCTGCCCAAGCCCGCTGCTCACAAACAGAGGACACAGCAGATAGCAATCAGGTGCAGGAACTCCGACTTCGGTTCATGATATGGAGGCCAACTGTTCGAATAGAGTTGATAATGCAGTAGGTTCTTGGTTCTGCCTGATCTGCTGACTGGAAGTGTAAATGTATTTACAGTTCCAGCCTGATGGTTCACTACTGTCTCAGAACGCATGCAGGCTTCATTTATCAGCCCTTGTTGCTGTAGTACAGCCTACCACACATAGAAATGGCTTGATAAATGAAATCTCAAAGATTCAGAGTTTTTCTTGGGGGTTGGGGGCAGTTTCGAGACACTTTTTGGATTGATACAATGAGGGTTAATGCAATGTGACCATTGCATCAAAGCAGCAACCATTACAAAACTTCCTTCAACACATGAGCCTGTTGCTCAATCCGGAAGCAGGAATATTATTGAAGGAACAGTCAGGCTCACATTCAGGTCTTAAAGGAACTTAAAGCAATGTAAATTCCTTGCCTGTCAAGCACAGAGGTTGGGGAGTTGGGTGTGGGGGTGGTGTGTGACACGAGGTGCAACAGCTCTCAAAACAAAGGCCAGATCCAAACCTGCCAATTTGCACAGTCTGAAGCTGCTTTGGTCTCGATGGACAAAATCTTTCTTCCCAACAACTTTGGGCGTAATAACTTGATGAGTCACCAGTGACCCCAGCAAGTGTAGCCAATTGCACTCAAGATTTACTCAGTCAGTGGCCTTCTTGGCTCAGAGCATTTGGTTGATGGTCCAAGGTGCAATAACACAGCAAAGGAACTACAAACATTGCATTAGGCATCAAGGTGACTTCCTTTTAAATTCACTAAATATTTAGACTGGGTTTTCAATGCATTTGACCAGCAGGCATTTTATACGAGGGAATAAGGTGGCACAGGAAAGAAGCTCACCTCCAATGATGCAGACAGGAAATGAGTGGAGGTAAGGTTTAACACCCTGCTACCAGAACAGCAATGGAATCTGAACTCTTAGGTTCAGTTTGTAACCAAAGTCAGCAGACAAAGACAATACAACACAGGAGGGGGTGAAAACAGGCATTCCACTCACCTGACTTCTCTACTCAAACTGCAAACTCTACCCACCAACCATGAACACCTGCCTCGAAGTATAAAAGTTGGAAACACTTTTCCTCCCATGCGAAGGATGGGGGAAATCTGGAACACTATCCCAAAAGGCTGTGGATGCTGGGTCAATCAAAATACAAAAGAGTGACTGTCAGATTTTGTTGGGAAAAAGGTAGAGGGACATGGAGCAAAGGCAGCTAAATGGATTTACAGCATGGGCTAGCTATAATCTAACTGAATTGTGAAGCAGGCTTGAGGGGAAGAATGGAATATCTCTGGCTCTATATTTTCCTAAACTCCCTCATGAGGCACAGAGCTACATAGAGGGTAGCGGAGTGAGGCAGAAACAAATACTGAGAGACCAGCTGTAAAACTCTCAAGAAAATGCACTGTTACTCCAACACATATGCCAAGTGAGATATCAAGAGACAAGCAAGATAGTTTGACGCAAGGGAAGGAGTATCGTAGGTGAGGAGGCAGATGACTAGAACACAAACAGAATAGGCTTTAGTGATTGAAATAAGAGCAAACAGACCAATCATCCAGTGCAAAAAGGACGTGTTGACCAACACTAGAGATAGATTGGGATCAAATGAACATGTACTTGGTTAAGAAAGTTAAATTAGAAGTTACATTGAGCCAGTAGCAATACAGTTATGTTATATGGGAAATGATGGATTCTATTTACAAAAGCCACTTTGAATAATAAACATACTCAGTGGCAGTGATGAATATAGTCTATTGCACAGAGTCGGCCAATACGCTATGAGTTGAATATCACTTCACAAACAAAAAGCCCAACAAGAGAGATCAACTGCTTCACGTCATCTCATGTGCACTTTCAACTTTTTTGTTTTATAAAGCAGAAATTATATTTTCCTCTTTGCATCCTGTGGAGTTACGTGGCTAGGAAGGTCAACTGAAAGGAATACAGTTATATAAAACATTGGAATTGTAAGGATAGCTCACTAAACAGGCAGATGACACACATTATATTGTACATGTGGGAGCTCTGGATCATTAGACCTCAAGGCAAGGCACCAAACCCCAGAAAAATAAGCCATGGCCGGTGCTTCATCCTCTGGTTCTAAGGTTTCCATCAAACTGATCGAGTTGTACACTATTGAAGAGAAGAAAATAAGGTCAGAGGTATTGATATGTAAACTGGAAAAGCTTCCTTTCTCAAACTCTCAATATCCTTAGGGCAGTCAAGAGCTTTTCAGCTTCTGAAGCACTTCTAAAATGTAGTATGTAAATAATAATGTATGTTCATGCATTAATGTATCTAACAATTAATAATACTATATTAGTGTATTTGCATAATTATGTAAACAGTCCTAAAGTATTTAATGTATGACTCTAGAACGTCCTAAAACCTGGCTGAGTCAGCATTTATTGCTCATCCCCAATTGCCCTTGAGGTGGTGGTTAGTTGCCTTCTTGAACCGCTGTAGTCCATCTAGTATAGGCACACTCAGAGTGTTGTGAGCAACATCGATACTGCTCCCTTTACACTGTTCCCATTAAACACTCCCAGGACAGGTACAGCACTGGGTTAGATATAGAGTAAAGCTCTCTCTATTTTTTTGAAACAAAAAAAGTGTAAATAAAACTCCCCCGACACTGGCTCCACCAAATACTTTCCGGATAGGGTCAGAATCAGAGAAACCTACAGTGTGGAAGCAGGCAATTTGGCCAATCAAATCCACACTGACCTTCCAAACAGCATCCCATCCAGACACACCCCTCTACCTGATCTCTGTAACCCTGCATTTCCCATAGCCAATCCACCTAATCTGCACATCTTTGGACTGTGGGGGGGATACTGGAGCATCCGGAGGAAACCCAACAACACAAGAATCAATACAGAATAAAGTTCCACTATTTCTTGACCATGTTCAATATATAATGACACCATTTCCCCTTCTGGCTCCTCAGAAATTATAATTCGCTCCGCAGTAGTCCTTTTGTGCTGTGGAGCGCCCCAGACACAGGAGCCTTGCTAAGTGTACTTCACACATGATCCCTGTGTGGGTTGAAAATCCATCACCTCAGGAACTGCTCCAGGATTCAAATCCAACTCTCTGTCAAAGCGCTAAAGTACAGGAGATGACCATTCAACCCCAGAATTTGTTCTGCTATGTAATAAAGCCGTTAGGCGAATGGTTATCGCCACTTGCCTTAATATCCTTGCCTAACAAAAACCCATCAATCTCAGTGTGAAATTATAAACTGACCCGCACCTCCAGTCTTTTTTGTTTAAAGATGGTGGGGGGCAGCAGTGTTCAGATTTCCATTACACTTTAATGCGAAGAAGTGCTGTCTTACATTACCCCTGAACTGCCTGGTTTAAGTCTTAAAGTTATGGCCTCTTGCTCATTACAGGAAATGGGTTTCTCTGTATCAACCCATTACATCACCTTAAACTCATCAATTAGCTAAGCTCTTAGCCTTCTATACTCACACAGTTACACAAGACTAGTCTGTGCAATCTATGTAACAATTTAACCCCCATCAGCCCACTAGCAGCCAATCCCACACCCATCACGATCTCCCATACCGAGAAATGCCTCTGCCGAGTGCTTGGTGAACTTACCTCCTTTATCGTGAGCTCTGCAGCATCAGGTCTCTGCCACTATGCCTAGCAGTTGCACTGTTGTTTGTTTTGTGTCTGCATACCCCTTGGTTGCCGCAGCTGGCGTAACGAGGCATCACCGTACTGGATTCCTGAGCCCATGCGCTCAGGGTCGAGCTCACCTATAGGTTTGTAAAAACAGAAAACACCGGTTTTCTTTTCTCCGTTCTTATTAGACAGCTGTACTGTTCACCACGCACACATGGGGAATGAGCCCTTTAAACTCCAGCATAAATGAATGCGGTAACTTGCCTTTAACACAAAAAGAGACACCTACAAGCTCAACTTGGATATATGTGGGTTAAATGCACCACCCAATACAATAGTTCCACCCCCACTAGCTGTGCAGAGTTAGCTACTTTTTGACTAGGCAGTAGTTGGACAACTCATCTGGTCACAATGTTCTTGAGCTAGGAAGGGACAGGGCTCTCATTCCTCAAATAGAAACACGGTGCTGGAGAAACTCAGCAGGTCTGGCAGCATACATAGAGAGAAAGCACAGTTAATGTTGAGTCAGAAGTTACTCTTCCAAACTGGACTGGTTGCAGAACTGGAATATTATGCTGCCAAAAGACCTTGCTACAAATGTAGACTGAATGCAGGTTGAATCACGCTAACTTATGTTAAAAGCATGTGTGATCTTCAGTGTCAGTTCTTTTCCTTAGTAACATGTGAAGAAATGATTACTTGCTGGGTTCAGTTAATTTCCAGGGACAGGAGGGGTCTATGGAACAGATGAAGTCACATAGCAGTATAGGACCCGACTCACTTCCAATGTTTTCTGAGAGTCAGTAAACCAGAATGGCTGGACAGCAGCTCCAGAGGAGTGATCATCCAGGTAAACTAATCCTGACAACCTCAGTAAACCAAGAATTGCGGGGAACCCCAAGGCTTGGAATCTCGCTCATCAAAACATCACCCCTTAACAACCTAAAAGTATGGTCCATCAGAAATAAGACAGTCCCATCATCTTGCTGATGGTTTAAATATCATTAAAAAGCATTTGTGTTTATACAGCATCCTCTTCCCCCTCTTCGAAAGACTTAACCACCTATTTATTTTACACTTTATAATGCAGTAAAAGCACATCACTGGGACAGGTGACAAAAAGTTTTGAGCAAAGGTAGATCTTATGAACTACTCTAAGACTGGAAGGATGGAGAGAAGCCAAGACTTAGGGAAGGTCAGGGTCTCGAGAGCTGAAGGCAGAGCAGCCAATATTAGGAGTGAAGTGAATCAAGAACACAAGAAAATCCATACACAGAATTCCTTCATGGCCTCACTCTCCCATCACAAGGATGACAATTTTAAGATTACGCTTGCCAATGGAGGATGGCAAGTACAGGGGTGAAGAGGACAAGGTGAAAGTTAGAATGTGGGATAAGTTTTTGCTGAGCTCAGATTTAGAAGAAGATGGAAAGCCAAACAGTAAAGCACCAAAACCTCTGTTTCACATGAATTACTCTGAATCACAGTGCCATTAAGCACGTGTGGCAGCCATTTTGCCACTGGGTTGAGACAGCAATGATGCAGTGGGATTCCACGGCTGTTTTGAAATAGCATGATCTTTAACAATTCACTAGAATCAGAAGACCTGGTTCGAAGTCTCATCCAAAAATATGCAGCTCTTCCTCTTTAAGGGTTCAGCTGAAGAGAAGAAAGTGAAGTCTCTTATTATGCAAGATCTGGATCAGTCAGAGGTAATGGTGGCAGAGAGACAATGTCAGCAGTCAGATACATTATTGTTACTAGTCAGGATCCACAGCCAGATTACTTACCCTGGATATCAGGATATATTTGACTGTGATACTTGCCATAATTAAATAACATGTGGCATCTGGACTAACAAGTAAGGAATGAGCACTTTTGACTAAGTGAGAACTGTCACTGCTCTTCAGCAAAGCCAAGGAAGGAGAAACTGGGTGCAGATGGTGGTTTAAAAGCAGGTTTAAAAAAAAGGAGAAAGGCATGTAATTGTTTTTTTTTTTACCTGATTCAATTTTATTTAAAATGGTCCTAGCACACTTCAGAAATGCTTCTTCCACATTTTCTCCAGTCAGTGCACTGGTTTCCAGAAACATCAGCTCTGTATAAGGAATACCAAAAGACCTTGTGAGTCATAAAGTCATACAGCAAGGAAACAAGACGTTTCAGTCTTGAATTATGCTCAATATAGTCCTTGTACAGCCCTTTGGGGCACAGAATTCCAAAGATGCACACCTCTCAGTGAAGAAATCTCATTTCATTTTCAAATGACCTTTCCCTTATTCTGAGACTGTGCCCACTGATTTTAGACATGCCCAGGCAGGAGAAGCATCCCTCCCACATCTACGCTGTTAAGTCCTGTAAGACATTTGTACATTAGAACAAGGTTTAAATGAAGCCAGCCCTCTCTTCTAGATGCCAAAGAAAAGAAAACATCCTTTCCAGATTGACCTTGGACCTTATACATTCCAATCAAGTAACCCCTTACTTTTCTAAACTACAGCAGAAACAAGCCCAAACTGTCTAAGCTATCCCCATAAATCATTTGCTTACTCCAAGCATCCATCTAGTAAAACTCCTCACAACTGAGGAATCTATCACACGCACCAGTTCCCCTTTACTTACTTTGCTAACTACATCCTCAAAAAAACTCCAAGAAATTTGTCAAAGTTGATTTCCATTTCATAATCCCATGCTGATGCTGGTCAATCTTACCAATTTTTATTTAAAAAGTATTTTTTTTTTGGTTCTAGCATTTTCCTGACGACTGATGTCTGTTCCCTACTTCCACAGGTTGTGACCTTCAAATCTGCTCGGATCACTCCAACAAGTCTATCAAGCTTTTAATAATGTTCCGGGGACATGGTCTTAAATCTCATCATATCAGCATATAATTTTAAATTTAGCTAATAAATTTGTAATTGAAAATTAACCTTGGTAATGATAACCAAACTGTCAATTGTTATAAAAACCGATCTGGTTTACTAGTGTTGTTTAGGGAAGGTCACCAGCTGCCCTTATTCGTTTGGGTCTGCATGTGAATCCAGACCCTCAGAGCTACCTTCTGAAATGCTGTAGCAGTCAGTCATGCAGTTCAAGGGACAATTGGAGATGGGAAACAGACACTGGCCTTGCTGGCAACGCTAACACCCCATTAAAACAAATTCCCAAAGAAACAATTCACATACAGATGCAAACTGGCTAATGTGTCATTGATGGTAGCCATTTGACTGCTGGGACTTAAAGGTGCTTCTTCACAGGACAATAAAGGAGCAGGTATTACTCATTGTAAACCTCCTGGTGGCTGGCTTGCAAAAGGACTGACAAGATGAATGCCTGGAATGGCAGCCTGCACGGTCATCCAAAGCTCCTACAGGAGGCCATTCAGCCCACAATACAAGTTCTGGACTGTCAATTTCATAGACACATGCATCTCCTCTCTCCCTTTGGTTTCACCATAGGTCTGCATATCAATCCTCTTCACCTATGTATCCAATTCTCTTCTGATGAACACTGCTTCCACCAGCCTATCAAGCAGTGTGTTGGGGAACAGTCCCTGGGTCACAGGGAAAACAAAAGGGATTGGTGGCTAGTGGACGGAATGGTATGGCCAAGGATCTCAAAGATCTGGAGATCATGGACCCAACATCATAGTTAGATTTCTGTGTTCTCAATCCAGCTATCATAACCAACGTTCATGTCCCTGGGTTAGCAAAACTTAAAACACAAGAATAGGGCTCAGATTTTGTTCCTTTATTGGGTTGGGTGCTTTGGTTACGTGTTTATTTTTCTCTGGTACCTGATCAGGAATTTTCCAGTACTCCCATATTCTACCCCTGATATGAGCCAGGACAAAAACAAATGCTTTTAATTTGGATAGAAGCCATAAAACACCCACCATGGTTACCAGCAACCCCAACAGATCACTAGTTAATGACTGATGCTGGAAAGGTGACTTCTGTGGACATTGAACAAAGCCAAACTAAAGCTCAACTGTAATGTCTATGGCTACTGAAGAAAGTCCTTTGGGTAAGATAGTGCTTGGATGAGAAGGGATGAAAATTGGGGATTGGGACAGAACAAAAAATTTGATCCTTATGAAAGCTTTTCCGCGCTCTGTCACAGGCTTCTCCAGATGACAGGTCTTGGCTTAGCCAGATTAAAACCAACAACTGGTTGATACAGGTTAAAACAAAAATGCTCAGCTTGACCGGGTAAATAGTTACCGTTTTCCTGTGCAAAGCGTGACGCCTCCAAGAACGTGACCTCTCGATCGGCATCCAAGTCCTTCTTGTTCCCACAGAGAATGATCACTATGTTGGGACTGGCAAGCGTCCGGGCATCTGTCAGCCAGTTTGTAAGTGCGTTGTAGGTCTCTCGGCTTCACATAACAAGGAAATAAAGGGCAATAGTTACAATTATTTTTGTTGGGCAAGGGTATGAACAGCTCCTGGACAGAGGTGCATAAATGATACAAATCATAAACAAACAGCACAAGAACATGCTATCTGGCTCAAGTGCATTCCAATAAATGAATTGCAGAACATGAAGGGCTGAATGGCTTCACTTGTTTTCCTCCATCTACTACTACTCTACTACTACTCAATCACATTGTTAACTTCACCAGTTCAGAAAACATCTGTGCAGTTGCCAGACCAATTGGTCAATCTGACTCACCTTCTAATAAAACCAACAGTCCTCCCGTCACAGCACTTAAACTTCAATATTTCCAACGTTGCCTCTATTACTACAGGCTGCGCCATATACAGTTCACCATGTTGAAATGCTTCATGCCATCAGTTTGGGAAGTTTTGCTTTTATCAGTTTCCCAACTATTTATCCTACACCCGAGGTTCAATTTAGCTGTAAACACTCCAGCTCCATTGCTCAGTTCTGTTTAGCACCACAATTTCTATAAAGTCCTCTTACAAGTTTAGGGGCCTGAGGTTTCGTAGCCTGCGTTTCATCGTTATATAAACACAATAAGTCAAGTCTCCTGAACCTCTCTTTGCTGCACTTAAAGCCAGGATAATCCTAAAATGCCTTAGTGACCAAGACCAAGCACAGGACTTGAGAGAAGACATAACTGGAAGACTGTATAGACTCAGTATGAGTTCCTCGGATCTGTAGCTTAACAGAGAATTTTAGAATGTTTTATTACATTTAAGATGCCATACAAATACAACCCAAACTAGTACAATCTGACTAGCAACTGGACTGATGGAAATCAAAAACAAACCAGTTCAAACCAGTAGGTGTCTAAAGGTGATTTGGGAGAAAGGGAGTGATGGGGAAGGAAGATAAATGTAAGCTGAGTGTGGCCACATTTGTTCATTTGACTGGAAACAAAGTATTTTCCAGGATTTACCATGAAACAGACTTATAAAGTTGGAAATACCCAAGTCACACAGCATCTACAGAGAGAAACAGAATGAACATTTCATGCCAACAGCCATCTCTCTCTCCACAGATGCTGCTTGGCAAGAGTAGTTTCAGTAATTCTGTTTATGCTTCAATTGCAGTATTTTATCTTTACCATAGTTTAGGTTATTCAAATTATGCTTCAGTACCTAATGATTTAAACAATTCTTTCATACACAATGAAGCACTGATAAGAATAGGAACAAGTTAAGAGAATTGGAGATGTTACTATTGTATAGCTGACACCAGGACTGCAGTGCATTTGGTAGGTTTGAGTAAACAATGCCTTTTTAAAAAAGCAATGAAAAACACCTAGATTTACTGTGTCAGAAACAGAATTCAACTATGTGCTTGAAGAAAATATAGGCAGAATGAAATCATATTTTACAAAATGACAGCATAAAGTGGCACCACAGAGCTGAGTGATTATAACAGATGATTTAAACTGGTGTTTAGCAGCAAAATACTATTCAGATACTCTCCAGTTTCAAAGAGGAGGTTGTTTGATATCGGTCAGTCAGGATACAGTTTGTACAAAGAGGACAGGGATAATTGACCACTGATTCTTGAAAGAACAATGAATATTTTTAAGTGAAAATGGCCCCAAAGGCACGAAGAATAATTGCAAAGGACAAACAAATCCACCAAGTGACTGAAAGGGCACAGTTCATTTGTTTATCCTTAAAATATTAGAAATTGTTAATAGCAAAGTGCTTGATTATAAAGAACTTAATCTACAGAGTAAACCTGCTCAGGTACTGGTGAGGCTTGCTTACGATCTTTACTTTCCTACGCATGGTAGGCACTTAAACAGACTGGTAGGTCCTGTGCAGTCTTTCCTACAATATAGTTCAAAGATTAATTTGAGTAAACATTATTGTAAGGACTGAAAATAAAAGAACTTTTTACCATTTGGAAATGTTTACTTAAGGAGAATTATACCACAAGCACTTCCTATGCATTGCCACTTAATGACATTATGTGTGTGTGTAAATAAATTCAGCTACTAGATTTAGCCTGAATGATATGGTCTAACAACATAGTTTTACTGTTTTAACAGTGAGCAGGAAGGTAGGAGAGCAATTATTGGCACTGTAACTCCATTTACATTACACACATGACTTGAAGTTTCAATTACTTTGGAGATTCAGCTGTTTATGGAAAGGGTAGGTTTTTTTGGAGAGAAAAATTTTAGCACTATATCATTCTGAACTAGATAACACTACTGAAAAGCAGCCAGTGTCTGTCAAGGGAATCATTAGAGGTAATGGATAAAGCTATCACACAAAAGGCATTATTCATGCTGACAGTGAATTGATGTAGTAAGGTTATTACAGGTACCAATACAAGCCTCAAGAAGATCAGTACGCTGATCCTTTTTCTCCCCCAGAGGGACCCTGGTTGATACTCCTGTATGAAGAATTTCCCCTCACTATGAGGACAACCATATTTCTCTACTCACGCTACTGGTTGAAGCAGTTTATTTGGTTCGGCAGTCACAGAATTCCATGTGCTCAGCTCTGAAGCCTAGAGCTTTGCTTAAGAGTTTTCAGTTACTCGTTTGACAACAGCTGGTGTTAAAATTATTTAGTGCATTACGAGTGAAGGGACTCCTTTTTTTTCCAGATTAACAATATCTTTTGCAGATTATATTGCAGTCATTGGGTTTATTACTATTGATACATTGCAATGTTTGAAGGACATTTCCAGTGCAGTACAATGTATTACTGCCCAATCTGTGTCCATCTGAAATAGAATTATTTTTAACCAGCTCTTCAAACAAGTTGTGTCACTTCCGCAGCAAATAAGACTTGAACACGGGCCTTTTGACCCAGAGGTACAGACACCACCACTGAGCCACAAGTGTCCTTTAAACACAAACAACCAGTACAAAAACTGACAGTAAATGAGGCCTCATCTGGTATTTGAACCTGTGGACTCTCAAATATGATACTCTGCAAAGCAAGAATCATCTCAATGTATCAACTGCTGTTATGTGAGTCATAGAAATTCTGAGCGGTATTTGGAAAGAACATTTTCAGCTGCTTAGCTCCAGGACAAAGTACAGATAATGATTAAGCCCCTGGAAATCATATATTCAGGCCCAATCTTGTTTTGACCACATGATAACACATACATGCAGCAGAATAGACAACAAGTAACAGCAGGAATGAGTGCCAAGACATTGCAGCTCTCAGTCCCAATCTATCCTTCATGTGATATTAGCATGTAACCTCCCTAACAAACCTTTATTACATAGAAATTACAGCACAGAAATGGCTGACTTGCCCATGCCAGTGTTTGTGCTTCGCAAACCCCCTCCCACCTTACTTTATATCATCTGATTAACAAATTCTGCCATTCCTCTAGTGATTGTATGTTTATCCAGCCTCCCCTAAAAGGGGCCAAAGCTATTCGCTGCAACTTTTCCAAACAATAGCCAGTTCCATACTAGCATGACTCTCAGGCCAAGAAATTGTCCATGAGTTTCTCTTTGGAATTGTTAATGGCTTTCTTACGTTCATAACCAGAGAAAAGTGCTGTACGTACTAGAAATCTGAAATAAAAACAAAGCATTCAAAATGTTCAGTTGGTCTTGGTGCATCAGTGCAGAAAGAAACAGTTATTATTACAGATCGATGCTTCTTATAACTGATTTCTCAAATTTCACAGAATGCTTCAGTTCAGGGCAGGGACAGGAAATTATATGAATGCAGTTGTTAACATATTGGAAAAAGAGGCAAGAAAGGGCACAGGTAGGACTGGAACAAGGAATTTTCCAGATATCCCACAAAAAGTCAGGTAGAGCTAGGACCCATGTCAGTTCCCAGAGCAACATCTTTTATTTGGACAGCACGGTGGCTCACTGGTTAGCACTACTGCCTCACAGCACCAGGGACCCAGGTTAGACTCCACCCTTCGGCCATTGTCTCTGTGGAGTTTGTATATTCTCCCCGTGCCTGCATGGGTTTCCTGCGGATGCTCTGGTTTCCTCCCACAGTCCAAAGATGTGCAGGCTAGGTGGATTGGCAACGCTAAATTGCCTGACGTGTCCAGGCAAGTGCAGGCTATGTGGGTTAGCCACAGGAAATGCAGGGTAAGGGGGAGGATTTTGATGGGATACTCTTCAGAGGGTCAGTGTGGACTCGATGGGCCAAATCGCCTGCTTCTACACTGTAGGGATTCTGAGACTCTAAAGGGAACAATGGTGAAGAAGTTGCTCAAATGTGGTGGTAAATTCAGTTGGAAAGATTCCAGGGACATTATGTGAGATGGAGACTGGTTGGACCCTATTCATGGGAGCAGTGTTTTGATGGTGGGTTGCGCTGACAGATGCTACCAGATTGTCTGAACACTTCCAGCAGATTGTTTATATTTTTCATTCATAATCCTCTGGCTCTGGATACCATAACATTTAAAAGGTAATTTTAACATACTGAACAATCTCAAGGTGCATCATTAGAGCTGTAACAACCACAATTTGACACAACTATAGGAGGAGATTTTGGGACACCTGACCAAGAGGTTAGTTAAAGATAGACGTTTCTGACACTCCTTATGGTGACGTTTTGTTTCATAATATCTGTGAAGAGCCTTGGTATTTTTCATTACATTAAAAGCACTATATTTAAGTTGTTTTAAGGTGAGTCTTAAAGGAGCGAACACAAAAGATGCTTAATATGGAATTCCAGAGTCAAGACACAGACAATTAAGGCCTGGTCACCAGTGGTAGACCAAAGGTCAGGAATGTGCAAGAAGACAGACACCAACCTAAGTCTACCCTCCTGAATTATTTCATAATTTTAAAAACCTTTATTAGACTACCTTTCAGATACTCTTTTCCAGAGAAGAGAGGCACACCCTTTTCTGGTAGTTCAATAATTAACTACACTGACCAGAATGACATAATGCCATATAAATAGGAAGAGTCTGTGCATACATTCTTACAAATTCAAAGCAGAAGTAGGCCATTCCGCACTGTATGAACAAGAGCAGGAATGCAGGGAGGGTGAGAAAACTGACCACAACACCACGGGTATAGTCAGCCATTTAAGCATGCAGGAGAAAGGAATGTAAAAGTGGTAGGGGACAGTATAATTAGCATGATAGATACTGTTCTCTCAGTGCGAGTCTCAAAGGCTGCCCAATGCCAGGGTTCACAATCTCAGAATTATTATAATGCAGGAGGAAGTTATTCATTTCATCGTTTCTGCACTGGCTCTTCAAATTAGAATTACCTTGTGCCAATCTCCTGTCTTTTCTACAGCCTTTACCCATTATATCTTCCAAGAATCCTTAAATTCTGGGAAAGTCCCAGGGGATTGGGAAACTGCCAACATAAACGCACTTATTCAATTAAAAAAAAAGTAACCATAGGACAGTTACCTTAACACCTGTCACTGGGAAAATATTAGAGTCTTTTACAAAAGATGGAATAGCAAAGCATTTAGAAATACATAACATAATCAAAATCAGCACGGCTTCAAGAGGGAAAAGTGTGCCTGACAAAGTGATTGTAGTTCTTTGAAGAGTTAACAAGCAAGATAAAGGGGAACAAGTAGGTGTAATATATTTGGATTTCTTAAAGGATAATGTACTAGTGTAAGGCTGCTTAATAAGACCCCATGTGTTAGGGGTAGTAACTAAGCAAGGATAGAGAATTGACTAACTAATAGAAGGCAGAGTTAGAATAGGGAAGTATTCTCAGGAGGCAATTTGTAACGAGTAGGGGTGCCACAGAGATCAATGCTGGCCCACTATTATTTAATTCATTTTAGCAGGAAGAACAGAGGAGTTGAATACTATTTAAATTGAGAAAGACTGCAGATAACTGCAGTGCAGGGAGATGTGCGGTTCCAGTGCACAAACTGTGAAAAAGCTAGAATACAAATTCAGCAGGCAATAGGGAAGGCAAATAGAATGTGTCTTTATTTCAAAGGGAATGGATCATTTAAAGAGGGAAGTCTTGGGTTTGAGCTATAGGAGAGGCTGGGGCTTTACTTCCCTGGAGCGTTGGAGGCCGAGGGGTGACCTTACTGGGGTTTATAAAATCATGATGGCCATGGATAGGGTGAATAGCCATGGTCTTTTTCCTAGGGTGGAGGAGTACAAAACTGGAAGACATAGGTTTAAGGTGAGAGGAGAAAGATTTAAAAACAACCTGAGGGTAACTTTTTCATGCAGAGGGTGGTTCGTATATGGAACGAGCTGCCAGAGGAAGTGGAGGAGGTGGGTACAATTACAACATTGAAAAGGCATCTGCATGGGTATATGATTAGGAAGGATTTAGAGGGATACAGGCCAAATGCTGGCACATGGGACTGGGTCAGATTGGGGTGTCTGGTCACAGCAGATGAGTTGGCCTGAAGGATCTGTTTCCATTCTGTAAGACTCTAGTATTTGAGGCAGTAATTAGACCAAACCATACTATGAACAGAAGTTATAGTAGCATTTGAGGTAGTCCAGATAAGGTTCACTAGGTTCATCCCAGAGTTGAAGGAATTTTCTTGTGAGGAGATGATGGGTGGGTTGGGCACATAATCGCTGGAGTACAGAAGAATGAGAAGTGACCCTATTGAAATAAAAGATTCTTAGGGGGCTTGACAGGATACATGCGAAGAGGTTGTTTCCTTCTTGTGGGAGTGTCTAGGACCATTTAGCATACTCTTAGACTAAAGGGTCACCATTTAAGACAGGTGAGGAGAATTTCTTCTGAAGGTAATTAATCTACTAAATACTTTATCAGAGTCTGTAGTGGGTAGATTGCTAAGTATATATAATACTGAATTAAAAAGATTTTTAATCAAGGCTAATAGGGAGGAAGTAGGAAAGAGGAGTTGAAGATCAGCCAGAATCTCACTGAATGGCAAAACAGACTTGATGGGCTGAACAGCCCCACTATTGCTTCTATGTCTTAAGGTCTTGTTGCTGAAACTAGCTCTGCCATTCAATAAGATCATGGTTAATTTGTTTGTGTTTTGATTTCCACACTCCTGCCTCGCCCCGATAACTTTTGACTCCCCTGGCTAATAAGAATCTAATTATCTCTGCCTTTAAAAATTCAATGACCATGTCTGCGCCACCTTCTGAGGCAGAGAGTTCCAAAGTGTTTCAATCCTCTGTCTAGGCTCATCCAAAAACGTAAACACCATTCCCGTCCACCTTGACAAGACTATTCAGGATCTTCTATATTTTAGTCAAATCACTCCTGGTTCTGAACTCTATTGCAAACAAGCCCAGCCTGACCAATCTTTCCTCATAAAATAACCCACTCATTCCTGAAATCAAGGTATCCCAGTTTCACTCCATGCTCTATGCTGTAACCATCCTCTGTCAAAGTCAATCTGATTTTACAGCCAGTGCGTATTCCTGCAACATCTGTATTCCCACTCTGCATCACTGTTCAGTGATTCTCACTGATGTGTTCACCCATGGGACTGATGTCCTCTGCTAGCAAACACTCTTATGATGCTCACTCTCTTATCGAATGACCAGTTGAGCATGGCCACTGCCCAAATCTATAACAATGGAAGCAAAAAGAGTACAGAAGGGGAAAGAAATTTATTCATGTTCACGTGGAGGTCATGAAATCTGGCATATGTTTCACTCCCATGTTCAAATAGAAAGCTTGAAAGTTAAACTACATCTGATTATGCATTTTATGCAGAAAAGTACTCATGTACACACCTTGTAATGTCATATACCAAAAGTGCACCTGCAGCTCCCCTGTAGTAACTCCGTGTTACCGATCTGAAAGAGACCAGACAGAGATGAGGTAATGCCCTCCGAAAGAACAGTCAGCAAATGTAAAAAACTGTGTAGGGTTCAGCAGACCGATAACACAGTCCAAATGGGTCAATGCCGAGCTAAGTTGTCTTAGCAGGAGCAGCAATAAGGGCATCATAATTGGTCCCAGTTAGTGAGGATAATGACCAAGTGCCTATGATCACTGCCTATTGACTGCAGGTTTATAATTGCAAGGCGGTCATTTCAGCAAACCAAAGAATGATTGCAGTCATAGGATCCATAAAATACAAGTAGGTACTGCCTTTAGATATTAGAAGAAATAGGAGGCTCGTGAATATGAGTGATTCCAGTCTCAGGTTTGATGGGGAGGGAATGAGTAGGGAATTTATGCAGAATTGTCTAATCTTCATTAACCCTGGCCTCTAGCATTAGGTGTGAACTTAGGTGCTTTTTGTTTATTGAACTGGACATTGTTCAATGCAGCATGCCTGTTGTCTCACACTTTTCTGCTGCTAAATATCAAACAATATTGAGGACAATGACTCTGAAAGCTTGGTATAACTCCTGAGAGGAAATAAATTTGTCATCTTATTCTAGCAACCCAGTACTTTTCTGGATCGTTACAGCAAATCAGCTGTCCTGTCAGTCATAAAGCCCATCAACTGCATTCAGAGAAGCATGGGTAGTGCGTGTAGGAAAACTGTTTAAACTGGTCAAGAAACAGAACCAGGGAAATGCTAGCTGTGAAGTTAATTAGATCTTATCATTTTCTACCTTCCTCAAAACACCAATATATGATTCAGGGCTCTTTAGTGGGCCTATTCTGAATGTGCGCACCTTTCCAATGGACTTTTTAAATTATGGACAGGTGTCTTTATCTGTCAGAAGCAAAGCCAAACTCAACCTTCCTCTCACCAGAAACTCATATGTGCAGAGTTTCCAAAAGGGCCATCTGATCTGATGTTTCCATCACTCACCAATGCTATGATCAGACTGCCAACTTCATGTTATGATCTGGTGAGGGACTAATAATCTTTATTTTTAAGGCGGTCAAAAGATGAGATCCAGTGAACAAAGAGAATAAAACCACAAGATTCCACGGCTCTTGTAAAGATTTGTAGCTCAGGTTGTGGATGAGGTTGTTGGCTGGCTCACCGTGGTATTGCCATCAATTTATCCGGAACAAAGTGACCATCTTAGCTCCAGCCAACTACAGACACACACAGGAATTCCTAGAGGCCTGGTTTTCAACCCGTAATGCAATCAATAAACATGTGGAAATAGACCCCATATATATATACACTCATGCAGAACACAACTGGAAATGACAAACCAACTTAACAGACTGGATCATATAAATACCAAGCAGAGTAGAATAATATCGCTTCATTGGAGGCCACACCGATGATGTTACCTAGCACGGTGATGAATCGTCTGTATGATAACCAGCCAGCTCAGCGAGCAAGCCAACAACCTTATTCCATGGTTCGGAACGAACAATGTTTTACTATACAATCTACAATACACATACAGATAATTTTTAACATTCAGAATTAATAAGTTTTAATTAGTAGTAAAAATGGTTAGTAGCGATCAAATGCCACACAATGCTCAAATAGAAAAGGACAGATCCAACAGATTTTAAAAACAACTCCTGACATGTTAATTTTGGGAGATCTCATAGTATTGTCACTGGGCTAATAATCCAGAGACCCAGGTAATGTGCTGGGGATCACGTGCAAATCCCACCACAGTAAATGGTGGAATTTGAATTCATCAAAGATCTGCAATTAAAAGGCTAATGATGGCCATGAAACTATTGTTGACTGTTGTTAAAAACCCATCTGCTTGACTAACATCCTGTAGGGAAGGAAATCTGCCGTCCTTACCTGGCCTGGCCTACATGTGACTCCAGACCCACAGCAATGTGGTTGACTCTTAACTGCCCTTTGAAATGGCCTAGCAAGCCATTCAGTTGTATCAATCACTAGAAAGGAAAAAAGGAATGAAATCGGACGGACCACCTGACATGATGAAAGTATCGGAAATGACAACGGCAAAATCGGCCGTCAAGCATGTAAAGTCCTCCTGAATAAAATCTGGGAACCAGTGCCAGAATTGGGATAGCTGTCTCACACTAGTCAAGCAACAGCATGACAGTCAAGGAACCATATCTTAAATACAATGTCCAGAGAGCACTATCTCCATCCCTCGGTATGTCTTCTCCCAAATGGAAGGAAAAACCCAGCAGAGATGGTGGCACAGTGGTATACAGTTGTGAGGGATTTGTTCAAGGAGTGCTGAACGTTGACTCTAGACTCCATGAAATCTCAAGATCAAACATGGGCAAAGAAGTCTCCTGTTGATTACCATTTTCCATCTCCTCCCCTTGTCTGATGAATCAGTACTTCTCCACGTTGAGCAACACTTGGACAAAGCACTGAAGGCGGTGGTTGTGGATGATGCCGAACATTATACAATTCTTTAGCCAATTTCCATACCTCTGATCTCATGAGCAGGATAGCAATTGACAAAGCAGCTGAAGATCGTTGGCCTGGCAACCTCTCTGTAGGTCAGGAGGTCTGGGTTCAAGTCTCACCTGTTCTGGAGGTACGTAATAACATCTCTGAACAGACTGATTAGGAAACATATACCTCGAGGAACTCCTGCAGAGATGGCCTGAAGCTAAGGAGACTACCTCCAACAACCACATCCATCTTCCTCTGTACTAGGTATGAATCCATCCAGTGGAGGATTTTTCCTAATTCTAGAGTTCTAATGCTAGGGTTCCTTGATACACACTCAGCCGAATGGAGCCTTTAGGTCAAGAGCAATCACTCTCACCACAGCTTAGTTTCTTTACCTTGTTGTGGACAGTACTTCCAAACAAAATCAGCATCAGACAGAAATAATGACGAGGACAGAAAAAAATGGAGTAGGCTGAGTTTTTAATATCCAGCTACTTTACATATCATACACGTGATATAATTTGTTACCATGGCAACCACAAACAAAAATAAAGAGAACACCTGATCAACTCACCTGAAACGTTCCTGTCCTGCTGTGTCCCAGATCTGTAGTTTAACTGTCTTGCCCCCTACATTAACTACCTTCGACCCAAACTCCACACCAATCGTATGGTTCGAATCCTGTTTGACTGGAGACAGAGTATTGACATGATAACCAAAGGACCTAACAGAAGCTAAACCAAGACGCTTCACTAACCATTTAATAAGTTAACAATGAATACGTTTTATTCAAAAAAAAAATTAACCTGGCTATCAGCCTGCACGGTTTAGCAGACCTGGGCCAAGTAGCAAGACTGCTTTCCCTCCAATAGGTATGCTGACATTAGAAGGACATTTCATTCTGGAACTGAGCTGAAAAATTATTAAATGTACGAGGCCAGCATGTCTTGGAATCTGACTGCTTCCCTGTGTTGTATTGCTCAAACAGTAGATCACCTAGTCACAGTGGCCTTATAATGAAGGACTGTACCTTAGAAACCATGAACCATAACCAAATGTATTGAGTTATTGGTTGGCAGCTGCAGGTTTATGTCTGTTATTCGCTCAGATTATGTTTCTATCAAATCTGTAACCTCAAGAAAATTAGCAATTCATAAAAAGACAACCATTTGGCCCATTGCATCTATGTCTGTTTGTAAATTGAACTGCACTAAGTTAAAACTCAAAAGAACTGCGGATGCCTCAGAAACATCAAATAGAAATTGCTGGAAAAGTTCAGCAGGTCTGCCAGCTTCTGTGCGAGAAATCAGAGTTAACGTTTTGGGTCCAGTGACCCTTCCTCAGAAGGAAGTTGCTGGTCAGAGGCAGGATGTTTGAATCACCTCACTTTCCCAAGGATAGGAAAAAACCAGTAACACAAAATGTTGCTGCTGAGACTTGGAAATAGTCAGCAGCGTTTACAGTGAGAAAGAGATACATTCCAGGTAGATAGGATAGGTTGTGGTTATGATAAAACCACACCTGCCAATGCAGTCCATTAGACCTGTCAGTACCTGGGTGCACATGAAATATAATTACATGGTGAGATATGATTGTAAACCACCGTGTTGGGTCAACAGCGAGCAACTCTAAGAAATGGAGAGAAAACTGTTGACCAGGAAATCTCAATTACATCATATGGTTGTATTGCACAGTGCAAGGACAGGACAGCGGATTCCCTTTCCCCAAATACACTCTATGTTACCACCACCATGACCTAAATTAGGTCTACCCGGGAAAACCCCACAGCACATGCATCTACACATCTCAAATTGTCATCAACCCGGCAACCAAAGAAAGTCCCAAAACTTACATTTGTTTTCAATAAACTGATGTAGGAGACATGATTTCCCTGTTCCCGCACTGCCGATTACCAGGAACTTGAATAGGAAATCTGGGGAGGAAAGACAAACAATCAATACATTAAAAATTAGACTAAAATTGGAGTGTGGTCTGGACACTAAAATATTGCAACTGTAGGTGACAGTGTGCATAAAGTTACACTCCTTAATATTATGACTGCCAAATAAATAGACCAATGTCAAATCCAACGGCAGCACATTACAGCAAGTGTTAAGTGTCACTGCTGCAATTTTTTTTGGCATCTGCAAACATTTGTTTAAGGCAAACACAAACAAATCTATGCTCTCACTTTGGAGCCCAAAAAAGAACATGATGTCATGCGTCCTGCCCTATGCCTCCCAAAACAACCACGAATCACTTCTATTTATCCAAGTCGCACAGTCATTCCTGAGGTCAGTGCTAGCTCTTGCTGCCTACCCCCACCCTTGTTTAATTACAGTATTAACAATATTATCACATGTATTTGTTGAATGGTTGTCCCTGGCTTTTGTTGCCAGCTTTGGATCACACCTGCCCAGTTGTCTAGACCTGTGACTTGCTGCCTCATCCCCAAAAGCCCCACAGTGATTGTTTACATAGCTTCATGCTCCTCCTTAGAGAGCACTGTCAAGCGATGGAAGGTTTTACAGGCGAACAGCCTGCTTAGCTGTGATGGAAAAGTGACACCTTCGTACCGGCAATAGCAGTTAGCTCTTTACAATAAGAGGATTCCGCATCCAAAAAGGCCACTCACAGGGCAACAATCTATTGGGTAGCCAAGCAAAATCCACAGCCATACGCTTGTTTCTTCACCACTGGCATCAGTTGGAGCAAGGAGCAAATCCAGAGCGCTTTGAATCAGAAAATGTAAATATATCTAATGAGTCAAAGGGCGGGCGATGACCCAGTCAGACTGTCACTGGACTAGTAATCTGGAGACCCAGGTAATGAACCATGGCAGATGACAGAATTTGAAATTAATAAAAATCTGGAAAGTAAAAATTGCAAGTCTTATGATGCTCAAGACACCATTATCGATTGTCATAAAAGCCTATCTGGTTCACTAATGCCTTTAGGGAAGGAAACTGCCATCCTCACGTGGTCTGGTCTACACATGACTCCAGACCCACAGCAACGTGGTATACCCTTAACTGCTCTCCTACATGGCCTAGCCAGCCATTCATTCGTATCAACCACAAGAGTCTCAAAACAAAGGAATGAAACTAGATGGACGACCTAAGTCACTAGAAGCAACCATGGAGAATATAGCCCTGTTCACTAATATCCGACAGCTAGTGCCAAAATTAGAACACACCACAGACTGTCTCACAGACTAGCTGAGCAACAACCTGACAGTCATACTCATGGAATCATACCTTACCGACAATTCCTCAGACACACTATCGCCATATGTCCTGTCTCATTGACAGGACAGATCAAGCAGAAGTTGAGGTACAGTGATATACAGTCAAAAGGTTGTTGCCCTGGGAGTCCTCAATATGAAGTCTCATGGCACCATTTCAAATATGGTCAAGGAAACCTCCTGTTGGCTGCTTTGTACCTCCTTGCCTTAGCTGACGAATCAGCGTCCATGTTGCACATGACCTGAAGAAAACACGGAGGGCAGCAAGCATGCAGAATATACTCTAGCTGGGAGACTTCAATGTCCAGAGTGGTTGGCAGTGCCACAACTGACCAAGCTGATAGAGTCCTAAAGAATGTAGTGGCTCATTAGGTCAGTGGCAGACATTGAGGGAACACACTTGACCTCATGCTCACCAATATGTCTTCCATAGGTCCACCTGTCCTTGACAATATTGGTGACAGTGACTGCTGCACAGTCCTTGTGGAGATGAAGATCCGCCTTCACGTCAAAAATACCCTTTTGTGTTCTGTGGCAGTATCACCACACAAAATGGAATAGACTTCAAACAGATCTAGCGACTCCAGACTGGGCATCCGTGAGCGCTGCGGACCATCAGTGGCAACAGAACCGTACTCAAAGCCAATGCAACATCATGGATTGCATATCATCCAAACCTACTATTCTCATCAAGACAAGGAGTCAACCCTAGTTCAATGAAGAATGCTGGAAGGTATTCCAGGAGCAGCACCAGGCAAACCTAAAGATGAGGTGTCAACCAGGTGAAGCTATAAATTAGAACTACTTGTGCCTAACAACATAAGCTGCAAGTGACAGATTGAGCTCCACAACTCCACAAACAACAGATCAGATCTAAACTCTGCAACCCTGCCACATCCAGTCGTGAATATTCATACACAATTAAATAACTCAACAGGAGGCGGCTGCACAAATACATCCATATAAAGGATTTGTTCAGCATATCAATGTAAAAGATAAGGCTGAAGCAGTTGCAACAGTCTTTAGGTAAAAGTGTCTACTGCATAACCAATCTTGGCCTCCTACAGACATACCCAGTATCACAGATGCAAGTCTTCAGCCAATGTGACTCACTCCACAGGACATCAAGAAATAGATAAAGGCACTGGGTACTGCAAAGGCTATGGGCCCTGACAACATCCCAGCAATCGTACCAAAGACTTAAACTCCAGAACTTCCCGCACACTTTGCCAAACTGTTCCACTGCAGTTACAACACTGGCGTCTACCTGAATGAGGAAAAATAGCCCAGGTACGTTCTCTACACAAAATGCAGGACAAATCCAAAACAGGTAATCCGATTGTTTGTGGATATGTTGCCGCTCACTCACTCCACCACTGCCTCTCAACTGTAATCATGTGTTCCACTTACAAATTGCACTGCAGAAATCCAGAGATCCTTCTAAACCCACAACCATGGCTATCTAGATGGACACGGCAGCACATTCACCAACAAGATCCCTTCAAAGTCAATCATGCTCCTTACTTGGAAATACATTGCTATCTGTCACTGGGTCAAAATCCCAGAACTTCCTCCTTACAGGCATTGTGGGCATACCTATGCCAAATGGATTTCAGCAGTGTATGGAGGTAGCTCACAATCACCTTCTGAGGGACGAGAGTTGGTAACAAATCTGGCCCAGCTGGGGACACCCAGATCGCGTGAATGAATCAAAACAAAAGATCCAATTGCTCTAGTAACTGGGGGTTTGTCAGTTGTGCTAATGCCAATAAGCCTTATAATAATCCAATCTTTAATCAAATTTCACCCAGAAGCTTCACAGCCTTCCTGTAATTTCAGCTGTGTAGTGCTGAAGGTCTTGTGGCACATTGGACTACCTCCAGGTCAGAAACTCAAGTTTCAAGTGCCGACCAAGAATTGTTGAACATGGAAAGAACATACATGATGCATTCACCCATAGCCTTTGATTCCCTTACCAATCAAGAACCTATCTCAGTCTTAAATACGCTGAGTGACTTGACCTCCACATCCCTCTGCAATGAGTTCCACAGAATCACCGCCCTCTGGCTGAATAGTGATTGCAACTTTCTTATTCCTGAGTTCTACCCAAATGGCCTCACTGGTTGAGTGTTCCAAGATGTCCTCTCCTTGTTAGAGGTGTACTTTCTCCTCAATCAGTAATGCAACTCCCTCACCTCTTTTACATCCTTCTCTATCACGCCTGAAATGTCAAACTGCAATGCTATCTTTCTCTCAAGCAAGTTTCTGAAATGGCTACATCATAGTTCCACGCTAATCCAGACTCTAAGCATCTGCTTTACCAGTTATATTCCTTGCATTAAAATAAATAACTTCAGACCACCAGTCCTGCCATGTTTGGCGTCCCATCATCTGCAAACAGTGGCAAGACACACTGGTTCCTTCAACAGCACCTTCCAAACCACAACCTCTGATACCTAAAAAGGACAAAGGCAGCATACACAAGGAAACGCCATCTGCGCAAAGTCCCCACCATACACATTGATTTGGAACTCTGAATACCATTACAATTGCTCGGCCAAAATTCCAGGAATACCCTGATCAGCAACACTGTGGGCGTACTGGTATCACAGATGGAAGGGGTTCAAGAAGTTGGCTCACCATCACCTTCTGAGGGGCAACTTTGGGTGGGCAACAGATACAGACCTTAAGCAACGCTCACAACTCATGGATGACATTAAAAAAGCCTCAGGGACGGAGTCACACAAATTTACCACCCACATATTGATGAACTCACTACCCACTGTTGAATGGGCACACAGGGCAGTATGACCCCACAAACTATCTGAACTCAGCGCTGTGATCCCTAGTGGTAGATAGGATGGTAAGTGGTGGCATGTGGTGAACCAGCCAAGTACATATCTTCTCCACCCTCAGCTCCTATTACCGAATGCAAGAATGGGTGTCTGGAAATTAAGTGATAACATAGCGTCCTACAGTCATACAGCATGGGATGTTTGGTCTCAGTTGTGATCAGTTACCTAGAAGACATTGGGAGCAAATGAGACAGCATCTTTGGAAGGGGTAGGGTGTACAGGTAGGGAACAGTTACTATGTACTTAGGCTGATCATGTATATTTATATCAATTACACTGGAAGGCAATTTATAAACAATACTTAAGGTCACCAATATTTCAGATAATGACTTACTGTTGAAGCACAAAAGATGTGTGGGGAGGCAAGTTGGATTATTTACAATTACTGTCTACTGAGCTACATAAACAAATCTGCTTCCATAGGAGTAAAAAAATCTAAAATATGATTTTATAAACAAATAAAAATACAACTTATTCTGCACACAGTATATCGTAAAAACAACTTGGTTGTGCTTCTCTGCAACCCCTCACTTCACTCATTTTCAATGACTACCTTGAGTTATGGAGTTGGATCCTTGCAGGCTGTAGCTTCATAGAAGCTGTCAGGGGTGGGGCAGGGGCCCAATCCATCTCCATAAGGTGCATTATTAACATACAGTTCGATCGGAGGCATCATCAAGCTAATCAGCAATTTTTCCAGTAACAGACTGTTGCTTAATTTCAAAAATCTTGTGCCTTCAACTTACATTGTTGCTAAGCTCCTTATCCATTGCCCCTGAAAATTATTCAATAACTTTGCTGGCCAACCTTGCATCTACCACTCATCAATCCATACATATCCAACATACTGCAGTGAAAATCCCAACTTGCACCAAATCCTGATCACCCATCCATCCCTACCCTCGCTCTTGGTCCCCACAGCCCTGAGTTTTGGGTTCTCCCACGAGCAGCTGTATCCACTATTTTATACAGAATCAAGAATCTCTACAGGGTGGAAACAGGCCATTCTGCCCATCAAGTCCACACCAGCCCTCTGAAGAGTATCCCACCCACACCAGCCCTTTGAAGAATCTCTCACACAGACCCAACCCCCCACCCAATCTCCCTAATCTGGCATTTCCTAGGACTAATCCACCTAGCCTACAGATCCCTGGACACTGGACAATTTAGCATCCACCTGACCTGCACATCATCAACTGTGGGAGGAAACTGGAGCACCAGGGAGGAAACGCATGCAGACTCGGGGAGAACATGCAAACTCTACTCAGACAATCACCCAAGGGTAGAATCAAACCTAGTTGCCTGGCCCGGTGAGGCAGCAGTGCTAACCACTGAGCCACTGTGTACTGAGCTGTGAAAATACCTTCCTAAACCCCACACTCTTCCCTTAAGGCACACTCCTCGACCAAACTTTTTCTCTGCCCTAAGCCATTGAGGAGCTCTGCGGTTAACCTAATAGCATTAGGCCGGCAGCAATGCATGGAACACAGTTTAACAACCCTCTTGGCCTTTCAAAGTGATTAACTTTTGATGTTATTAACTTGTAGATCCTTCCTGGAAAGAAGCATTTTTAATCTATGCAACTAGAAATAACATCTGCATCAGCCCAAGTTTCTTTCTATCTTAGTCTCATAACAGCAATTAAAATCATTCCAAAAATTACCTGACATTTGCATTTAACAGCCAGTTGATGAATCAAGGAAATTTCAAAATTATCATCAAGTGAAAAACATTCAACAGTACTCTCCCTCTCTGTCATCTGGAAAGGTTATTAACCACACAGACTGAAAGGATTTAAGAAACTGGCATGCTACCATCATCTCCAGGGCAACCAAAGATGGTCCATACGTGCCAATGATGCCCACTCGAGAGTGAATACAAAATGTCTGAAAACAAATATTAGAATCAAGCTTAGAAAACTGGCAGATTGGTCTTCATGGCTTAGTTAAGATGCTGCTCTTGTCTGCAGTGTGGCAATTCATCTCACTTACTGAGGGAACGGGCAGTTTTTCTACCACTGTCAACCCACCAACTGAAACTGCAATGTGGTTTTGTCCAAAACGTTACAAACGTAAAAGGGTCACAAGGGGCATACAGCCAAGCAGAACTGATTTTCCTCCTTTTGCCAACTTTGAAACTTTCCATCCTCTCCCACATGATCCTTAAAAGGTGGCAGTGTGTACAGCAATGACTTAAGGGGCATTGTCTTCTGTAAATGAACAAACAATTGGTCATCACATGGCCAATTTTAATGGATGGGCCCGCTAGCTGGGAGATGATGACAGCACTTCAGAGCCAAATATGATCTCAAGCTAACTTTCTTAACTGACATTAAGGTAGGTGGGTTAGGTTTGATGTTTCAATTCAAACAAAACAAATGCAAACCGAAGATGCGTACATTTCAATAAGTAGCAGCCAGAATTTTGGTCACAGACTTAGCAATAAAGTTTAAATCTCATTTCACACATGGATTAAAAAGAGATTTTTACAGGATCTCTGACTTTGCACTCAGTTTGATTGCCTTGTCTTGGTTTCTTGTTTATTACCAGCTCATATTTATCTTAATCTAACTAGGGAACAATGCCAACACATAAACTGGCAACCTGCAAAGGTCTTCCATGTGGTCTGTGACCTAGTCCAAAATGCAAGTCACTAGTGAACAATGCTACAACTAAGGCCAATGAGAATACAGGCTGGAAGCCTGCTTCCTGTTATGCCAAGCCATAAAGACCAGACAGCCGATTTCAAATAAACCCTGCTCTCGTGGGGACAGATTATAATAATACTAGACTACCACAGAAATGTCATAAGGTCAGACCCAACCTTGGCATAAGACCATAAGACATAGGAGCAGAAATTAGGCCATTCGGCCCATCGAGTCTGCTCCGCCATTCAATCATGGCTGGTAAGTTTCTTAACCCCATTCTCCCGCTTTCACCCCGTAACCCTTGATAATCAAGAACCTATCTATCTCAGTCTTAAATGTACTCAATGGCCTGGCCTCCACAGCCTTCTGTGGCAGGGAATTCCATAGATTCACCACTCTCTGGCTGAAGAAGTTTCTCCTTATCTCCATTCTAATAGGTATTCGCTTTCCTCTAAGGCTGTGCCCTCGGGTCTCTCCTACAAATGAAAACATCTTCCCAACATCCACTCTATCCAGGCTATTCAGTATTCTGTAAGTTTCAATTAGATCCCCCCTCATCCTTCTAAACTCCAAACAGTGTAGTCCCAGAGTCCTCAAACGTTCCTCATATGTTAAGCTTTTCATTCCTGGGACCATTCTCGTGAAACTCCTCTGAACCTGCTCCAGGGCCAGTACATCCTTCCCGAGATATGGGGCCCAAACCTGCACACTGTACTCCAAATGTGGCCTGACCAGAGCCTTATAGAGCCTCAACAGTACATCTCTGCTTTTATATTCAAGTCCTCTCAAAATAAATGCCAACATTGCATTTGCCTTCTTGACTACTGACTCAACCTGCAAGTTTACCTTGAGAGAATCCTGGACTAGAACTCCCAATCTCTTTGCACTTTAGACTTCTGAATTTTCTTCCCATGACCTCACACTTTCCCACGTTGTACCCGATCTGCCACTTCTTTGCCCATTCTCCTAATCTGTCCAAATCCTTCTGCAGCCTCCCACCTCCTCAATACTATCTGTCCCTCTATTCAACAAATAACATGACAGTTGTTGGGTAGCTTGCTGTAGCAAATCTGCCAATGTAAGGTGGATAGAACCTTGCATGGAGCCTGAACACTGGCAATGAAGCATTGGGATAAATGAGCTGTCAATTCTCAGTATATTCTTACTTCAGTGGTGGGCAAATTATTGGAAAGGGCTCTGAGAGATAGGATTTATGCTCACTTGGATAGGCACAGTTTGATTCGTGATAGTCAGCATGGATTTGTGAGGGGTAGATCATGCCTCACAAACCTTATTGAATTCTTTGAAGAGGTGACCAAACACATGGATGAAGGTAGAGCAGTAGATGTGGTGTACATGGATTTTAAGTAAGGCGTTTGATAAGGTTCCCCATGGTAGGCTCATGCAGAAAGTAAGGAGGCATGGGATAGGAGGAAATGTGGCAGATTGGATTCAGAATTGGCTGACCCTTAGAAGACAAAGGGTGGTAGTGGACAGAAACTATTTAACAGTTACGAGTGGTGTCCCACAAGGATCTGTTCTGGGTCCTCTTCTATTTGTGATTTTTGTAAATGATTTGGATGTAGGAGCGGAAGGGTGGATTAGCATGTTCGCAGATGATACGAAGGTGGGTCGAGTTGTGTACAATGCAGAGGGCTGTTCTGGGTTACAAAGGAACATTGACAGGCTGTAGAGCTGGGCTGAGAAGTGGCAGATGGAGTTTAACCCTGAAAAATGAGGGGTGATTCATTTTAGAAGGACAAATTTGAAAGCAGAATACAGGGTTAACGGAAAGATTCTTGGCAGTGTGGAGGAGCAGAGGGATCTTGGGGCTCATGTCCACAGTTCCCTGAAAGCTGCCACCCAGGTGAATAGAGTTGTTAAGAAGGCATACGGTGTGTTAGCTTTCATTAATAGAGGGATTGAGTTCAAGAGCCGTGAAGTTATGCTCCAGCTATACAAAAGCCTGGTTCGGCCACATCTGGAGTATTGTGTCCAGTTCTGGTCGCCTCATTACAGGAAAGACGTGGAAGCATTGGAAAAGGTGCAGAGCAGATTTACCAGGATGTTGCCTGGAATGAAGGGAAGGTCTTATGAGGAAAGGTTGAGAGAGCTAGGGCTTTTCTCTCAAGAACAACGAAGGATGAGAGGTAACTTGATAGAGGTGTACAAAATGATCAGAGGTATAGATAGAGTGGACAGCCAGAGACTTTTTCCTCGGGGGGAGGTAGCTATTACGAGGGGGCATAGTTTTAAAGTGAGTGGAGGTAGGTATAGGGGAGACGTTAGAGGTAGGTTCTTTATTCAGAGTGGTAGGGGCGTGGAATGCATTGCCGGAGAGGGTAGTGGAGTCGGCCTCATTAGGGGCATTTAAACAGCAATTAGATAGGCAAATGGATGATAGTATAAAGTAGGGGTAGAGGTTAGATAGACCTTAGGTTTAGGGTAAAAGTTCGGCACAACATCGTGGGCCGAAGGGCCTATACTGTGCAGTACTGTTCTATGTTCTATATGACTCTACTTAACACTACAAGGTTGCTTAAGTTGTTTTTACCTAGCCACCCACTTAGTTGCATACATCAGAGTGACCCGGGAACGGGCAGTAAATGTTCTGACCGGACCACGGGAGCAGATGGAAAGTTAAACAGCATTGAAATTCATTCACCCAGCAGCTCAATGTTTTGAAATCTCGCTGGCAACGCTACCTCACTTTCAAATAAGCAAAACATTTTCCACTGTGTGCAGAAGGCAACGTTCTTAAGCAGATTTTGCTCAAATCCCCTCAGCAGCAGCAGTTAACATTAGCACAAAGCATGGTCACTTTGCTTCTTGGCACACTGTGACTGATGTGTCGGGGAGCCTTTTATATTCTGATGATCCCTTACAAGATGCCATTGGCAACTCCTTGTTCCTGATAGGGTAAGGCCATCCACGATGATGAGGAATGGGTGTGTGCAAACACACTTGGGAATTATTTTTCTAATAGGGAGTGTGGTGGGAAAGGGACAGGGAGAAAAAGAATTAACAGGCCAAATAAGGTCCAAAATTCATCAATAGCAGAAAAGGCAAACAAAGATGAGGCACCTCACTAGCTATGATGATAGAAAACTACCATGCAAAGGTGGTCCAAGTCATCATGGAATTTCATCAAATGCTGACCACCAACCAGTCAAACAATGATGGTGTCAAAATAAAATCATGCACGCTTCCACTGGGGTTCTCAAGAAACTGCTACAATGATACTTTGATATTCTCTTTGAAGTGTGGTCACTCAAAACAGTGACAACTTACTCTTCATCACATTTTGAGGCCCACAGCCTTCACAATGCATAGGGGCAGCAGAGAAGGCAAGTAAAGGAAGCGAATCCTACACTCTGAATCCCACTACCCAATGGCGCACAAGTCCCCCGGCGCCCAAGAGCTGCGGGTTAAGAATTGGCCCGAGGAAGATCCAAGGCAGAAACTTCATCCTCTAATTGAGGGTCAGCTGATAAAGCTTTAGTCACTCAGTTGTGAGCAAGTGGTAACCTGCTCTCTCTATCCTTCCCTCCAGCAGACTGGTCTCATCGTCCTCCACCAATCCTCTGGTGGAAGCAGGAATGCAGAATCTGTCGGCAATTTCCAATGCCAACGAGAAAGAAAATCAGAGCTAACAAGGTGTAGAGCTGGATGAACACAGCAGGCCAAGCAGCGTCAGAGGAGCAGGAAGGCTGACGTTTCAGGCCTAGACCCTTCTTTAGAAATGGGGGAGGGGAAGGGGGTTCTGAAATAAATAGGGAGAGAGGGGGAGGCAGATAGAAGATGGATAGAGGAGAGGATAGGTGGAGAGGAACCAAACAGGTCGAAGAGGCGGAGATGGAGCCAGTAAAGGTGAGTGTAGGTGGGGAGTTAGGGAGGGGATAGGTCAGTCCAGGGAGGACGGACAGGTCGAGGGGGCGGGATGAGGTTAGTACGTAGGAGATGGGGGTGGGGCTTGAGGTGGGAGGAGGGGATAGGTGGGAGGAAGAACAGGTTAGGGAGGCGGGGACAAGCTGGGCTGGTTTTGGGATGCGGTAGGGGGAGGGGAGATTTTGAAGCTTGTGAAGTCCACATTGATACCATTGGGCTGCAGGGTTCCCAAGCGGAATATGAGGTGCTGTTCCTGCAACCTTCGGGTGGCATCATTGTGGCACTGCAGGAGGCCCAGGATGGACATGTCGTCTGAGGAATGGGAGGGGGAGTTGAAATGGTTCGCGACTGGGAGGTGCAGTTGTTTAGTGCGAACCGAGCGTAGGTGTTCTGCAAAAAGAAAATCAACCTGCCCTGCTTCCTGAACAAAGTAAACTGCGTCGTTTACATTCCTATTTGTAGCCTGGAGAGAGAACAGCATATTTACTGTTATGTAACAAGATACCTGTAAATGCTAGATATCCTGAGGATACCTCACTGGAACTCACTGGAAATTCTCACCTCACCAAAGGAATAATTCACAACTGGGAACTAATGATTTTATTTTGAATCTCAAAGCAAGTAATCTGTTAAAGAGATAACAATGTATAGAGCTGGATGAACACAGCAAGCCAAGCAGCAGAGGAGCAGGAAGGCTGACGTTTTGGGCCTAGGCCCGAAACATCAGCCTTCCTGCTCCCCTGATGCTGCTTGGCCTGCTGTGTTTATCCAGCTCTACACCTTTTTATCTCAGATTCTCCAGCATCTGCAGTTCCTGCTATCTCTAATCTGTTAAAGAGTTGGGCGAGACTGCTGAACTCAGTGCCTCAGGTCTAGAGAAAAGAAAGCCAGCTGTGTCTGGACCCTGTCGAATCAATCCTACCAGAACGCGCAAGTGAGGGAAGTACAGAATAAAGTGTGGTGATGATTCCACCTCCTCTCCTCCCCAACCAGATGGTCGAGAAACTGTGACTCGATTCGCAAAAGAACAGTATACACCACACATCACAAGACTCCGACATAACATACATCCATATAGGGGATAACAAGGTGTAGAGCTGGATGAACACAGCAGGCCAAGGAGCATCAGAAGAGCAGGAAAGCTGACATTTTGGGGCTAGACCCTTCTTCAGAAATAGAATTTCTTGTTATCTCAGATTCTCCAGCATCTGCAGTTCCTTCTATCTCTACACATCCATATAGCACATTCAACATAATAAAACGTCTAAATACATTCACAGAAGTGTTTTGAAAAATTTGGCACAGAGCTACATTAGATGCTATTGGGACAGGTGATCAAAAGCTTCACCACAGTGGTACTGGTTGGATCAATATGAAGGCAGGGAAGAAAATTAAACAACCGTATCAGGGAAATTATTATACAGCCAACATAGTAAAAATTAGAGATAGTAGGAACTGCAGATGCTGGAGAATCCGAGACAACAAGGTGCAGGGCTGGATGAACACAGCAGGCCAAGCAGCATCATAGGAGCAGAGAGGCTGACGT
>NC_063370.1:8492027-8509320 GCF_021869965.1 Rhincodon typus
TTCTGAACCTTCTCCAGCTTAATAGTATCCTTCCAGTAACAGGGTGACTAGAACTGGGCACAATATTCCAGAAGAGTCATGAGCCTGAAAGGTATACTAACATGCTTTAGTCTCTTAAAGGTGGACTGACATTATTATCTGTGAAACACAAAACAACACCTCTCTGCCTCTCAATCTCCTCCTTTAAGACACTCCTTAAGATCTACCTGGGATCCAGCTTCTAGACTCTATTAATTGTGTTTGCCCAAGTAAGGTGATGGGTTTTTAGGTCAGAGAAACATTGAGAGGCCTGGGGGTAGTGCAGGAAAATGGCATTGAGACAGAAGATCTGCTAAGATCTGGTGAAATGGCAGAGCAGATTGGAAGAATCAAATGGCCTCGCCTCCTGCCCCTAATTCCGACTAACTTCCAACCTTTCAGCTTTTGTTAACGCTCCAGTGAAGCCCCTCACTATGTTTTAATGCATCAAAAGACGTTATGTAAATGCAAGTGGCTGAGATTCTGTTCCTTCCTGACCACTCTGCCCCAGATGTGATTCCTATCTTCCAACAATCACTGCACCTCAAAGGCACTCGCCTACAGACACGAGAAGTAGCTGCACAATTAGGCCATTTAGCCCGTCGACTTTGCTACATCAATCAACAACTCTACTTTCTGCTTGTCTACCCCAATAACCCTTGACCTCCTGGTTGATCCAGAATCAGTTTCCCTGCCTTCCAAATGTCCCATGATACTTCCCAACCCCATCCACTGTTCTCTAGGGAGTGGAGTTCCAAAGATTCTATGATCCTCTGAGAGATAGAATTTCTCTCCAGCTCTGTCTTAAATGAAAGACCCATATAGAGCCACAGAGTCACAGAGCTGTACAGCATGGAAACAGACCCTTTGGTCCAACTCATCTGTGCCGACCAGATATCCTAAATTAATCTAGTCCCATTTGCCAGCATTTGGCCCATATCCCTCCAAACCCTTCCTATCCATGTACCCATCCAGATGCCTTTTAAATGTTGTCATTGTACCAGCCTCCACCACTTCCTCTGGCAGCTCATTCCATACACGCACCACCCTCTGTGTGAACAAGTTGCCCCTTACATCCCTTTTAAGTCTTTCCTCACCTTAAACCCATGCCCTCTGGTTTTCGACTCCCCCTACCCTGGGGAAAAGGCCTTGGCTATTCATCCTATCCATGCCCCTCATGATTTTATAACCCTCTGTAAGGTCATCCCTCAGTCTCCGACGCTCCAGGGAAAATAGCCCCAGCCTATTTAGCCTCTCCCTGTAGCTCAAACCCTCCAACCCTGGCAACATCCTTGTAAATCTTTTCTGAACCCTTTCAAGTTTCACAACATCTTCCCTGTAGCAGGGGAACGAGAACTGAACACAGTATTCCAAAAGTGGCCTCACCAATGTCCTGTACAGCCAGAACATGACCCCCCAACTCCTATACTCAATGCACTGACCAATAAAGGCAAGCGTAGCAAGCGCCTTCTTCACCATCCTGTCTTTAAACTGTGTCCCCTAGGGTTCCCACATCCCTCAAAAAGCACTTTGTGTGGCTACATAAATGAAAGTGCTTCTCCAACTTTGTTGGAGCCACAGCTGCCCCTCAACAGAGACACTCAGCCCTGTCAGACAGAATGAAAGCGTTGTTATTAAACTGTAACTCGAAGCGATTTTGATTAAGTTACAGGTTTATTTGGAAATCACGTCTGATGAGTGACGGTTGAAGGAGTGAGTGATTCAACAAACACCCAACAAGCTTGCCTCGATCTCATCGGTCTTAAAAAGAATAAACTTGAGTTTATATAAAATCTTTCTTAACTGCCGCACATTCTGTCAAAGCGCTTCAGGGCCAACGGTAGTGCGTTTGTTTTCCTGAAGCACTGCTGCCATTGCGGTGAAGGAAACAGAGCAGTGTAGTGCGCACAGCAAGATCCCACAGCCAGCAACGCAGTCACAACCACATAATCTGTAAATAGAGAAAAAAAACCAAAGGGAGAGGGTTCAGAAAGGGTTTACAAGGATGTTGCTAGGTTTGGAAGGTTTGAGCTACAGGAAGAGGCTGAATAGGCTGGGGCTATATTCCCTGGAGTGTCGGAGGCTGAGGGGTGACCTTATAGAAGTTTATAAAATCATGAGGGGCATGGATAGGGTGAATAACCAAGGTCTTTCTCCAGGGTAGGGGAATCCAAAACTAGAGGGTATGGGTTTAAGGTGAGGGGGGAAAGATTTAAAAGGGACCTGAGAGGCAACCTTTTTCACCCAGAGGGTGGTGCGTGTATGGAATGAGCTGCCAGAGGAAGTGGTGGAGGCTGGTACAATTACAACATTTAAAAGGTATCTGGATGGGTACATGGATAGGAAGGGTTTAGAGGGATATGGGCCAAATGCTGGCAAATGGGACTAGATTAATTTAGGATATCTGGTCGGCATGGATGAGTTGGACCAAAGGGTCTGTTTCCATGCTGTACAGCTCTATGACTTTATGAGTGTGGATGCTGGAAATCAGAAACAAAAGCAGAAATTGATGGAGAAATCCAGCAGGTCTGGCAGCATCTGTGAAGTGAAATCAGAGTTAACGTTCCAGTGACCCTTCTCCAGAACATTCCAAAGATACATTAACTTCACAGATGCTGCCAGCCCTGCTGAATTTCTTCAGCAATTTCTGTTTTTGTGACCACGTAATCCATGGAAATGTTGGCCAAGGATAAAACTGTAGCATAAGGCAGCTAGTACCTGAATGGCAGAACAGACATACAGTCATACAGCATGGAAACAGACCCTTTGGTCCAACTGATCCACATCGATCATGTTCCCAAACTAAATTAGTCCCATCTGCCTGCATTTGGCCCACTTCCTCCAAACCTTTCCTATTCATGAACTTATCCAAATGTCTTTTAAATATTGTAACTTTACCTGCATCCACTACTTCCTCTGGCAGTTCATTCCACACATGAACCACTCTCCGTGTAATAAAGTTGCCCCTCATGTCCTTTTTAAAACTTTCTCCTCTCATCTTAAAAATATGCCCCCTAGTTTTGAACACCCCTCACCCTCGGTTCTCCTTATCTATGCCCCTCATGATTTTATAAACCTCTATTAGGTCACCCCTCAATCTCTGACACTCCAGTGAAAAAAGTCCAGCCTATCCAGCCTCTTCCTATAACTCAAAGCCTCCATTCCCAGCAAAATCCTGGTAAATCTTTTCTGAATTCTCTCTAGTTTAATAATATCCTTCCTATAACCAGGCAGCCAGAACTGGACACAATGCTCCAGAAGAGGCCTCACCAATGTACAACCTCAACATGACATCCCTACTCTGATACTCAAAGGTCTGAACGACGAAGGCAAGTGTGCTAAATGCCTTCTTAACCACCCTGTCTATCTGTGATGCAAACTTCAAAGAATTATGCACCTGAACCCTTAGGTCCCTATGTTCTACAACACTCTACCATTAACTGTTTAAGTCCGGTCCTTGTTTGTTTTACCAAAATGCAATGCCTCGCATTTATCCAAATTAAACTCCATCTGCCACTCCTCAGCCCATTGACCCAAATGAACAAGACCTCTTAGATAACCTTCTTCAATGTCCACTAGACCATCAGTTTCGGTGTCATCCGCAAACTTACTCACTATGTCACCTAGTTACTCATACAAATCGTTAATTTAAACGATCACCAAAAGTGGACCTAGCACTGATACCTATGGAACACCATCGGATTAGCTCTGTCCCATTAGGAAAGCAGGCCAATAAAGGGGCCAATGTTTTATACCTCACTCACAGCCCCTGATGGTGCAGCGCTCTCTCAGTCATCCATGACACAACAACCTGGAGCAGGACCTGATCCGAAGAGTCTAGGCCCGAAACGTCAGCCTTCCTGCTCCTCTGATGCTGCTTGGCCTGCTGTGTTCATCCAGCTCTACACCTTGTTATCCCATAATGTTGCGACTCAGAGACCCGAGGGCTACCTGAAAAGCCATTAGCTGCTGTATTCTGACCCTGCTGCCTCATGCCTCATGGCACTTGGTAACAACACCCCCATCCCACGACAGCACAACTACCCCCATCCCTGTCCTCCGCCACCCACAACCCCCTTTCTCCTATTTCTCCCAGTGACTGTCAATTCCACCACTGCCTTTAGTAACTCCCCTACCACTGACCATTCATCTGACAATGCATGGGCTTAAGAATAATCCGCTAACTTTCTCTGGGGGAGCTAAAGGAAAGATGTTATTAAACTTGAAAGGGTTCAGAAAAGATTTACAAGGATGTTGCCAGGGTTGGAGGGTTTGAGCTACAGGGAGAGGCTGAATAGGCTGGGGCTGTATTCCCTGGAGCGTCAGATGCTGAGGGGTGACCTTATAGAGGTTTATAAAATCATGAGGGGCATGGATAGGGTGAATAGCCAAGGTCTTTTCCCCAGGGTAGGGGAGTCCAAAACTAAAGGGGCATAGGTTTAAGGTGAGAGGGGAAAGATTTAAAAGGTATCTAAGTGGCAACTTTTTCACACAGAGGGCGGTGTCTGTAGGGAGCGAGCTGCCAGAGGAAGTGGTGGAGGCTACAATTACAACATTTAAACGCATCGGGATGGGTACACAAATAGGAAGGGTTTAGAGGGATATGGGCCAAATGCCGGCAAATGGGACTAGATCAGATAGGGATGTCTGGTCGGCATGGACGAGTTGGACAGAAAGGTCTATTTCCATGACTCTATGACCCTACGACTCTACAACTGGGGCTGGACCATAAAAGCCACTGATGCCTACAACCAAAGAAGGAAATTTTCTTTTCAAAGTCACTGGCCCTCAGTACGTTTTCTGAACTCCTCAGTTTGCGTTGTTCTTGTTTGATCTTTGTGGTAACATTAATGTCTCTTTCTTCACCACCACAACAAGAGGTCAGGTCTGGATACAGTGCAAGAGAGTACATGAGATAGACTGCAGCGAGGGAACAAGGTCAGTATTTTAATATACGTCATGTTGTCTGTGCACGGGGTTCATCTCTAACTCATCTCACAAGGATACCAAACTTTGTAACCTTTTAGTGACAAGGCATAGCTGTTCCTCAAGGCTTTAAAGGCAGAAGGGGCGTGTGGAAAACTGTGAATTGGTGGTGGATTAGCCCATGACATTTAAGAAATTCCCCTCCTGCCTCAGTCCAGATTCAGTTACTGCTGCCAGGGATCTATCCTCGCTCCCCCCCACCACCTCTGCCAATTGGTTTCATCACCCTTGGAGAAACTATAGACTGGGGCATGCTCTGGACATAGAATGCGATGCCCCACACAGTTGGGCAGCCTGCTGCTGCTTGGTCTCTCAGCCCAAGCTCAGGCACAGGGGGGCTTGCCTCACTTCAGAGACTGGCAGACCTAATGGTGCCTGCTGTCCCAGTGCCCTGTCAGAGACACCACCCTTCAGATAAGGTGTTAAAGAGAGGCCTCATTTCCCCTCTGAGGTGATCATGGTAGGTTTGGAAGACTCCGGGGGGACTCATTTCGTACATGCTGACCTCATTTACGAGAAAAAAAAGACGGGTTTTCTGGACATTTTTTTCGCTTTATTCATTTGTCGAACATGGCCCTCACTGGCTGGGCCCAGCATTTATTGCCCGTCCCTAGTTGCCCCTTGAGAAGGTGGGGGTGAGCTGCCTTCCTGAACCGCTGCAGTCCACGTGCTGTGGGTTGACCCACAATGCCCTTAGGAAGGGAATTCCAGGATTTTGACCCAGCGACGCTGAAGGAACGGCGATATATTTCCAAATCAGGATGGTGAAGGACTCAGAGGGGACTTTGCAGGGGGGTGGTGTTCCCATATATCTGCTGCCCTTGTCCTTCTAGATGGGAGTGGGGGTGGGTTTGGAAGGTGTTGTTGAAGTTGGTGAGTTGCCAGTGCATCTTGGAGATGATACATATTGCTGCCACTGATCATTGATGGTGGAGGGAGTAAATGTTTGTGGATGTGGTGCCAATCCAATGGACGTTTCTGTCCTGGATGTTATCTCATTGCTCTTTGTGGGATCTTCCTATGTCTCAATTCGCTGCTGCATTCCCTAGAATCATATAATCTTCAGATTTTCTGAAGAAGTGTCTAGGCCCAAAACGTCAGCTTTCCTGCTGCTCTGATGCTGCTTGACCTGCTGTGTTCATCCAGCTCTACACTTTGTTAACTCAGATTCTCCAGCATCTGCAGTTCCTACGATCCCTAGAATCATATGATGGGTCTGCCACAAACGGAGGCCTTTCTGCCTGCAATACTGTGCCAACTTGTCTACAAGAGCAACTCAGCTAGTGCCCATACCATGCCCCCCCACACTACTTTTCTCTGCAACATTTTCTTTGTCTGTCTTTAAATAGATGCAGTTGAATCTTCCTGAATCACCCTCTCAGGGCTGCCTCCCAGATACAAACCACATATTAACGCTTTCCCTTATGTTACCATTTTAAATTGAATGTCCTCGCCCCTTATTTGTCTTTTTCCTCTCGTGGGATGTGGGCATCACTGGTCAGGCCAGCATTTGTTGCCCATCCCTAAATGCCCCTTGAACTGGATAACTTACTAGGGCCATCCCAGACGGCAGCGAAGAGTTAACCACATTGCCAAGGCTCAGGACTCACAATGTAGGCCAGGCCTGGGTAAAATTGGCAGATTTCCTTCTCTACAGGACATGAGTGAACCCAATGATTTTTTTTAAATTAACTCACAGGATGTAAGCATCTCTGGCTAGGGTAGCATTTATTGCCCATCCCTAATTGCCCAGAGGGCAGCTAAGAGTCAACCACATTGCTGTGGGTGTGGAGTCACATGTAGGCCCAGATATAGGTAAAGATGGCAGTTTCCTTCCCTGAAGGGCATTAGTGAACCTGATGACAAGGTTCATGGTCATTATTAGACTCTTAATTCCAGATGTTTTAAAAATTGAATTCAAAATGCCATTGTGGGATTCGAACCCTGGTCTCTGGAACATTACCTCAGTCTCTGGATTAATAGTCTAGTGATAATATCATTAGGCCATCACTTTACAGCAATCAATGATAGTTGTCATGGCCACCATCAGTGAGACTAGCCCCACCCTCTGGATTACCAGTTGAGTAGCAATAGTCACCATTGGGCTCTTGGTTTAGAGAGAGATGACTGGAGGTGAGTTTACTTCAGGGTTTGCACCTCAGGCAAAAAGAGGATCAAAGTGGGATTATCAAAGGAACGCCAGCTGGTGTGGGAACCAAGCCCATACTGTTAGTGTCACTCCGCATCACCATCCAGCCAACTGAGCTAACCGAGTATCCGCCAACCCAGTTACACACTACCACCTCGTCACCATCAGCCCTTCTCTTCCGGGGAACAGTTTCTCCACCTCCGCTCCATTGCTTCAAGAAGTGCCTCTGAGGTGCTTTAGGACCTCTCTGAGGCCGCGAAAGGCGCTACAGAAATGCAACTTTCCTCCTCCCGTTTTCCCTGGGAGCATGGGAGGACTGGGATCAGCGAGGGGAGTTCACCGCCGCAAGTTCTCAGTGCGGGGAGGAGTTGTGACACCCGAGGGTGGGGCCGGCTCCGACAGGAGCTCGGCTCAAGTGATAGTCAGCGTCTTCAGGAGAGAAAGGGACAGACACGCTGACTCAGGTAGAGGAACCGAGCAAAGAGCAGACAGTGTCAGTACTATAATCCAGCAGCTCAGAGTCTCATTAACATCATTATGTTAATCCTGTTGCCCCAGGAAAGCCATCATTTGACTTTGGTGCTGGCACCTTATTTCCTTCCAAAACACAGAGAATGATTATAATTAATGTCCCAGTGAAAGACAGGGTGTTAAAAAACAGTGTGATGAAAGTTACTGTCACATAAGCACAGCTCAGTCTCACAGCACAGCCAAAACTACTTCAACTCATTCTTCCTTATTTCGTAATTTGGGATGTATGGCAACCATTCTCTCCACTACACCTTCGTGTGTGACTTGCATTTACGTAGCACCCGTCTCACCAAGTCAAGATATCCCCCAACACTCTCGGGGCAAGGGTTCAAATCCCACAGTGGAAAATGGTTCAAATTTGGGTGACTGTATAACTATTATTGGGAAAATAATGTCTTTTAGGGAGGGAATTCTGCCAATCTTATCTGGGTGTACAAACAGGAAAGGTTCATGGGCCAAATACTGGCAGCTGGGACCAGGTTAATGTAGGATATCTGGTCAGCATGGACGAGTTGGACCGAAGGGTCTGTTTCTGTGCTGTTCATCTCTAGGGTTTGACTTAGATGTAACTCCAGACCCACAGTAAAGTGGTTGAACTCTTAACTGCAATTCGTAGAATCCCTACAGTGTGGAAGCAGGCCATTTGGCCCATCGAGTCCACACTGACCTTCTGAAGATCATCCCACCCAGACACACCCTCTTACCCTATCCCTGTAACCTTGCATTTCCCCATGGCTAACCGAGCTAGCCTGCACACCCCTGGACAATTTTCCACGGCCAATCCACCCTAATCTGCACATCTTTGGACTGTGGGATGAAACCGGAGCACCTGGAGAAAACCCACGCAGATACGGGGAGAATGTGCAAACACAGACAGTTGCCCGAGGGTGGAATCGAACCCGGGTCCCTGGCGCTGTGAGGCAGCAGTGCTAACCACTGACCACAATCAATAAAACATTGTTATTGTACGAGCTGGAGTGTGATGCTCTGTGCTAGTAACAATACAGAATACCCACAATAAGGAATGGGCCATTTTTCTATCACCTACTGTCACAGGGTCAAGAGTTGGGGTCTCCTGCTGTAACCCCTGCTCAGTCATAGAGTCATACAGCACGGAAATAGGCCCTTCGGTCCAACTAGACCATGCCAGCCATAATTCCAACCCTGGTTTGCAAACTCAAATTGGGTGCATTGCAGGAGGTTTCATCACATAATCTCCCCCTCCAACAACCCCCAACCCCATCCCCACCACCCTGCTGCACCAGGGGGCACTCTACCTGCTCTGCCTCAAAATATGGTGAATGGGACCAGATTAATTTATAATATCTGGTCAGCATGAAGCAGTTGGATTGCAGGGTCTGTTTCTGCACATCTCTTTGACTCTATCTCCATCAAACCTCTCCCACACTTTGATTTCTGTGCTGTTGTTCAGGACTCCTGTCCTCAGATATAAAACATTTCTCTCCATCTTCTCATACGTGAAGCTATTAGAGAGTCTATGAGATTGGTTCCAGGGACACCAGTGATGCAGTAGTAGAGAAGCTGGCTTCCTTGTAGAAGGGGATGTTGAATCGAGGGGTCCCATACCATGAGGGGGTCTGGGTGGATCGAACGGGGAAACCGCACACCCACCCCGCCTCCGAGGGCACCAGTTCAAGGCGATTGGCAAAAGAAACAACAGTGACACGAGGAACACAGCGAGCGATTACAATCTGGAATGCCTGACAGTGTAGTGGAGACAGATTTTGTCAAAGCTTCCAAAACAAAAAAATGAGATGGTTATCTGGGGAGAAATGATTTGCGGGGCTAGGGAGAATTGGTGGGAGGGGGGTTGTAGGTGGGTGGGGAATCTGTGGAGGGCCTAAGTGAGTTGCTCCTGCAGACAGCCAACCCTTGAGGGGATGGGCTGAATGGCCTTCTCCTGCAGTATAACTGGTCTATGGTTTGATCCTATGGTTTATCATGTTCATTTCTTTCAAGATCTCCAAACATCTGAATCATTCTAGCCCCTTATTTCAGGGTCCACATGCTGGTTTATCTAATCCCCTTGTTATCCCGGGATGAGAGAGAGAGAGCGGGACACCAGAGGGTAATGTGTGCAGTTCCAGTGACCCCATGAGAGCTTAGACAGTGGAGTTTATGGCTTCCATTGGCTGAAGCCATTTCTGGGAGAGTTTAAGGAGACAATTCACGATGATGCTGTGGAAGTGCTGCCTCGTCGGAGTCTCTAGTTGTAGTGTTTAAGCAGTGGCCCCGCCCAATCCGCAAACATGAGCCCATCCAAAACTTGGCTACCTGTACCTGAACTCACCTCGTCCTGCTCCCTGCCCTTGCCCATGAGCATGCCAACCTACACTGTCTTCCAGATTGACCCCACTCCCATTCCGAAATTCCCACCTCAAGCCCCTCGCAATCTCAATAGCCCTCCTTAATCGCTGCATTTGGTCCGAGAGCTGCTCATCTCTGGTTGTCACCGTTCCGGGGCCATCGGCTACGGAATTGCCGCTCCATCTTCGCGATGCTCCTCAGAGTCCAAGTGCCTCCCAATGTGTCAAATGGTGCCTCCTCACAGCTCGTGCGAAGCCTCTTCTGAGCTCACATTGTTGTTGTTGATGAAGTCTCGCCTGCCTCCACCAAAGGCCAGTGCCAGTGGAACGACCTGCATTTATGTAGCGCCTTTCGCGAGACGCTTAGGAGAGGTGCATTTTAGAATCAGAGAATCCCTACAGTGCGATTGGAGACTGTTCAGCCCTTCGAGTCTGCACCGATCCCCCACCCCGTCCCCCAATTTTGTTGCAAGATCATGGACTCATAGAGACGTACAGTGTGGAAACAGACCCTTCGGCCCAACTCGTCCATGCCAACCAGATATGCTGAATTAATCTAGTCCTATTGGCCAGCACTTTTTTTTTTTCCTTTATTCATTCACGGGATGAGGGCGTTGCTAGCTTGACTGCATTTATTGCCCCATCCCTAATTGCCCAGAGGGCAGTTCAGAGTCAACCACATTGCTATGGGTCTGGAGTCACATGTAGGTCCAGACCAGGTAAGGATGGTAGTTTCCCCCACTAAAGGACATTAGTGAACCAGATGGGTTTTTCCCCTCAACAATAAACAACAGATTCATGGTCATCGTTAGATTCTTAATTCCAGATATTTTTAATCAAATTCAAATTCTACCATCTGCCATGGTGGGATTCGAACCCAGGTCCCCAGAACATTGTTTCAGTCTCTGCATTAACAGCCCAGCGATATTACCACTAGGCCACTCGCCTCCCTCGAAACGTTTCCCATTCATGTACCCATCCGGTCGGCATTGACGGAGCCAGGTCGGCATTTGTGGGATCTCACTGTGTACAGGAGCTGGCGTACCCACTGGGAAGGGCCTTGGGACACTTCGAGGCTCTGTGGATAAATGAAGACTGGCTTATTTTCTTTCTCTGCCTACAGTGTGAGCCAGAGGTGAACAGATTCCCAGACTAGGGGAGACACGAGGGTGCCCTCTTGGACCAGGCGGCGCTGCCCATTTTGCCGAGACTGGTGTCAGCTCGGAGCGTGGTGAGTCAGCACACCGATAGGCGCACTGCTGAAGCTGCCTCACTCTTTGGCTCCCTGGGGCAGACTGGTGCACGCCACTTAATGAGCTGTGAGAGCTGAAGACACTCATTACCGTCTCTCAGTGAGATCTGTTTACCCAGAGACACGCAAAATCAGAGGTTATGGAGCACTGAGCAGCAACACTAGAAAAATCTGCCTCTTTGGCACCCTGTCAGCGGTAAACTCCCAGCCAAAAACCAGTCAAAATGAATCACCTTTTACATGAGGGAAGAAGAAGGGGAATTAAAATAAACACATTAACCCTTTCAGACCTCGGTTTAGGGACTGTGCAAACTGGATGCAACTTAGTTTCATCATTTGTTCATTGGGCAGTATTTATTGCCCATCCATAATTGCCCTGAGGGCAGCTAAGAATCAATCAGTTTGGAAGAGGAATTATCCTGAACTCTGTACACTCGCTCTGTCGCTCCCTCTGCATAGATGCCTCCAGACCTCAGGCAGCTAATAAGGAGCAGTGCTGCCAACGCTGCCCGTGCAAGACCCTGTGAATCCACTGGGAGGAAAGACCCACCAACTCCAACATCCTCGACCAGGCCAACATCCGCAGCATCGAGGCCCTGAACCCCTTCCCTCGACCGAATGTGATGGGCTGGGTACACCATCCGCGTGTCTGACACGAGACTCCCCGAGCAGTACCCCACCCCCAGCTCCGAAACAGCAGGCCAGCCCCAGGGGGACAGAGGAAGCGTTTCAGTGATCCCCCTCAAGGCCTCACTGGGGAAGTGCAACATTCCCACAGGCACCTGGGAATCACCGGCCCCCAAGACCGTCCAAAGTGGAGGAGGAGGAGCATCCAGGAAGGCATCAAGCTCCTCGAGACTCACCATCGGGAAAAAGCCAAAGCCAGGGGGGAAAACAGGGAAAGGGGCGTGCTGCCACACCAACCCCCCACCCACCCCCTTCCCGTGCCCACCTTCTGCCCCAAGCGTAACAGAGCCTGCAGTAGTACAGCCACCTACAGACGCACCCTGAGAGGGGAAGGGAGTCACCCTCATCTACAAGAGGCTGCCAATGCACGAATAATTAAGGAAGGCAAATGGGACATTATTGCTAAGGGAATGGAGTATTAAAGTAGGGAGGTTTTTGTTGCAACTGTACAAGGCATTAACGAGACCACGTCTGGAGTACTGCGTACAGTTTTATTCCCCTTACCTGAGGAAGGATGTAATTGCAATGGAGGCAGTGCAGAGAAAGTTCACCAGATTAACTCCAGAGATGAAAGGCTTGTCTGATGGTGAGACATTGAGCAGTTTAGGCCTGTACTCGCTAGAGTTTAGAAGAATGAGGGAAGATCTAATTGAGGTCTATTAGATGCTAAAGGCGATTGACAAGGTAGACGCAGAGAGGATGTTTTTGTCATGTGGGACAATCTAGAACGAGCGGTTATAGTTTTAGGATAAGGCTGGCAGGTTTAAAACAGAGATGAGGAGGAATTGCTTCTCTCACAGGGTCATAAATCTGTGGAATCAGAGAGTGGGGGATGTTGGGACACTGAATAAATTTAAGGAGGAGATAGAAAGAGATTTTTAATTAGCAATGGGTTGGAGACCGAGCAGGAAACACCTCACCGTCTCAAATGGATTTTCTGGGCGAAAGGGTTTCAGATTTAATGAGTGATGACTTATTGTCAATTGTACTCTACAATGAGCAACACAGTGAAATATAGTGAAAAGCTTCAACTGTCAAAGCTGAAAAAGAGCCCAGCTTTGTTCCACCGCGAGCCCTGAGTTGGCTTACCATCAGACCCACCAACGTTGGAGGTGCCCTTCTTCAGGCACTGCCTTTTCATCGCTGGGCCCACCTCGCTAACAGACTGCCGATGCTGGACCCACACTCAGCCCGCACCCTCTTCATGAAAAGATAATACAACACCACCCCCCCAAGTGGCCTTTTAGCATCATGTTGCCATGTTTCTCTCCAACAGAGAGTATTATGCCAAGCAGGCCCAATGAACGTGCAATCATGTTGTCAACTCACCCTAGAGTCAAGATGCACAACTCAAATTTATATAGCGCCTTTACGTTGACCCAGTCTCCCAAGGAGCTTCACAGGAGGGTAGTCAGACTGAATTTGACACCAAGACACATGAGGAGATCCTTCAGATGCACCAAGACATTGGTCAAAAAGGCTTTAACGAGGTTTGTAGAAGAGGAAAGCGAGGCAGAGAGGTTTACAGAGGGAATTCTGGATCTTGGGGAGCCAGGCAGCTGGAGGCCCTTCTGGAGATTCAACAGAGGCCAGAATCAGAGGCGTGCAGAGCTCTCAGACATTGTGGGCCTGTGGGGGGAGGTTTACAGATATGGCAATGGAATATCTGAACAGCAGAGTTGCAGGGACAGGTCAGGCAATGGCACTGCGTGAATTGTTTCTGAGGAGGGCTAGCACGGACACAATGGGTTGGATGGCCATCTACCATGCTGTAACCATTGTATGATTTTGTCAGACCATGGAGCCCAGAGAGCTGCCCCTGTTCTGGAGCCAGTCTGCCGGGGAAATGACTGTTTACAACCTGGGCGGAGGAGAGAGAGCACAACGAGTGTGATTTGGCAACTTAGTCAACCATACAAACTGGGACATCCTCAAATCGAATCAGAGATAGTAGGAACTGCAGATGCTGGAGAATCCGAGACAACAAGGTGCAGGGCTGGATGAACACAGCAGGCAAAGCAGCATCATAGGAGCAGAGAGGCTGACGTTTCGGGCCTAGACCCTTCATCAGAAAAGGGGGAGGGGAAGGGGGTTTTGAAATAAATAGGGAGAGAGTGGGAGGCGGATAGAAGAGGGATAGAGGAGAGGATAGGTGGAGAGGAAACAAACAGGTCGAAGAGGCGGGGATGGGGCCAGGAAAGGTGAGTGTAGGTAGGGAGTTAGGAAGGGGATAGGTCAGTCCAGGGAGGACGGACAGGTCAAGGGGGCGGGATGAGGTTGGTCGGTAGGAGATGGAGGTGCGGCTTGAGGTGGGAGGAGAGGATAGGTGGAGAGGAAACAAACAGGTCGAAGAGGCGGGGATGGAGCCAGGAAAGGTGAGTGTAGGTAGGGAGTTAGGAAGGGGATAGGTCAGTCCAGGGAGGACGGACAGGTCAAGGGGGCGGGATGAGGTTGGTCGGTAGGAGATGGAGGTGCGGCTTGAGGTGGGAGGAAGGGGGGATAGGTGGGAGGAAGAACAGGTTAGGGAGGCAGGGACGAGTTGGACTGGTTTTGGGATGCGGTGGGGGGGAGGGGAGATTTTGAAACTTGTGAAATCCACATTGATACCATTGGGCTGCAGGGTTCCCAAGCGGAATATGAGTTGCTGTTCCTGCAACCTTCGGGTGGCATCGTTGTGGCACTGCAGGAGGCCCAGGATGGACATGTCGTCTGAGGAATGGGAGGGGGAGTTGAAATGGTTCGCGACTGGGAGGTGCAGTTGTTTGTTGCGAACCGAGCGTAGGTGTTCTGCAAAGCGGTCCCCGAGTCTCCGCTTGGTTTCCCCGATGTAGAGGAAGCCACACCGGGTACAGCGGATGCAGTATACCACATTGGCAGATGTGCAGGTGAACATCTGCTTGATGTGGAAAGTCTTCTTGGGGCCTGGGATGGGGGTGAGGGAGGAGGTATGGGGGCAGGTGTAGCACTTCCTGCGATTGCAGGGAAAAGTGCCGGGTGTGGTGGAGCTGGAGGGGAGTGTGGAGCGGACAAGGGAGTCACGGAGAGAGTTGTCCCTCCGGAAAGCAGATAAAGGTGGGGAGGGAAAGATGTCTTTGGTGGTGGGGTCGGATTGCAGATGGCGGAAGTGTCGGAGGATGATGCGTTGGATCCGGAGGTTGGTGGGGTGGTACGTGAGGACGAGGGGGATTCTTTTTTGGTTTTTATTGCGTGGACGGGGTGTGAGGGATGAGGTGCGGGAGATGTGGGAGACACGGTTGAGGGCGTTCTCGACCACCGAGGAGGGGAAGTTACGGTCCTTGAAAAACGAGGACAACTGAGATGTACGGGAGTGGAATGCCTCATCCTGGGAGCAGATGCGGCGGAGGCGAAGGAATTGGGAATAGGGGATAGCATTTTTGCAGGAAGGTGGGTGGGAGGAGGAGTATTCTAGGTAGCTGTGGGAGTCGGTGGGCTTGAAATGAATATCATCCTCAAATCGACATTGTGTAGCAATGGGAATGACTGGATAATGATACTTGTCATGTTGTTACACATGTATCCCTGAGGAGCTTATTTAGAATGGCCCAGGTATTTGAATTGAGATGCATTTCCTCAGCCTTTCATTCAGACTGCACTCCTCCAGCCTGTTCTTGCAACAATAATGCTAAATTTCTACTGTTGGATCTGATTTAATTACTCAGCAGTGCTTGTTCAGTAATCCTAAGTGCGCTGATGGCTACATCAATGACCAAATTCAGATTATCAGTTCATGACATAGCTCCAAGAAAGTCATACACAGGCACACCAAACTCCAAAAACAAGACAAATATGGTCGAGCCTTGCTTGAGGAATGATTTCATTGGGAGGCAGTTCAGAGAAGGTTCACTAGGATGATCCCTGCTCTCGAGAGACTGCCTTATCAACAAAGGTTAAACTGGTTGGGACTCTACCCACTGGAATTTAGAAGGATGGGAGGTGATCTCATCGAGGATTCTTAAGGGATTTGACAGGGTAAATGCTGAGAGGGCATTCAGCTTCTCATCAGAAAGTCTAGAACCAGAGGGCATAGTCTCAGAGTAAAGGGGCACCCACTTAAGATTGAGTTGAGGAGGGATTCCTTCTCTCAGAGGGTTGAGAGTCTTTGGAACTCCTTGCCACAGAGAGCAGAGGGGGCAGAGTTATATTTAAGGCTGAGATAGAGAGATTCATGATCAGACGGGGAATCAAGGCTTACAGGGAAAGGGCGGGAGAAGAGGCATGAGGAACATCAAATTGGCCATGATCCTATTGAATGGTGAAGCAGGCTCGATGGGCCAAATGGCCGACTCCTGTTCCTATTTGTTACGGGTTTATGGTCTAAGCCTCGCTCCTATTTTGAATTATCTGTGAGTCTGGGGAACCGAGAATCCTCTGTTTCTTTTTCCATGGTGATACCTTAGCCAATCAGGGTCAAGGTGCCTATTAACTGGCACCCTTATCTCCTACAATATAAATGGTTGAAATTTGGCATTCTTGCATCTGTCCTGATGGGACCAAGACCAGCAAAATTTGAAATTCAGACCGTCTTGCGTGCATGGCAGCACAGTGGAGAGCAAATGCAGCCATGAAACAATGGGAAGTCCCTGTGCTTGCTTCACCGTACACATGTACCTATCCAGAACACTCTCGGTTCAGTACTGAGGGAAGGCAGCACTGGTGAAACACCAATATCACAGAGGCACATTGAACCGAGGCTCTGTCCACCTTCTGAGCTGACATAAAGAAACCCATGGCGCTAGTCCAATGCAGAGCAGTAAACCCTGGTTAAAATGTGTCCTCTGGCTATATCAACTGGTCCTCTCTTTTACTATTTGTTCACAGGATGCGGAGATTGGTGGCTAGGCCAGCATTTATTGTCTATCCCGAATTGTCCGAGAGAAGGTGGTGATGAGCTGCCTTCTCCACCTTCGGCAGTCCATGTGCTGCAGGGAGACACACAGTGCCCTTAGGGAGGGAGTTCCAACAGTTTGACCCAGCGACAGTGAAGGAACGGCGATATATTTCCCAGTCAGGATGGGGGCTCGGAGGGGAACTTGCAGGGGACGGTGTTCCCATGTATCTGCTGCCCCTTGTCCTTCTGGATGGAAGTGGTCAGGGGCCTGGAAGGTGCTGTCTGAGGGTCTGTGATGAATTTAAGTAGGTACAGCATGTGGATGGTGAAGGTGAAATACCAACACACACAAACAAACACAAGCACACACAGCCACAAAATCAATTAACAATCACACACACTCACACACACTCACACACACAAACACACACACTCACACACACTCACACACACACACACTCACACACACACACACTCACACACACACACTCACA
>NC_063370.1:8509820-8521820 GCF_021869965.1 Rhincodon typus
GTAAACCAATTACAAATTCTTGTAAAAATTCAACTGGTACATGACCTGCTCTATATCTCTTTCCTCCCTTAAGATGGCCCTTTGGGGAAGGAAATCTGCCAATCTTACCAAGTCTGGACTCTACGTGACTCCAGACCCACAGCAGCTGAATAGGCTGGGACCTTGTTTCCCCTGGAGTGTAGGAGGCTGTGGGGTGGCCTTATAGAGGTTGATAAAATCATGTGACGCACAGGTGAATAGCAAAATATCTTTTCCTTAGAGTGGGAGAGTTCAAAACTAAAGATCATATTTTTAAGGAGGGAGGAGAAAGATTTAGAAGTGATCTGAGGGGCAACTTTTTCACACAGAGGGTGGTTCATTTGTGATAGATGCAGGTACAGTTAGAGTATTTAAAAAACATTTGGATAAATGCATGAATAGGAAAGGTTTAGAGGGATATGGGCCAAACATAGGTAAGTGGCACTAGTTTAGTTTGGGAAGCTTGGTCTAATTGGGCTGAAGGGTCCATTTCTATTCATATGACTATATGAGTCTTAACTACCATCTGGGCAATTAAGAATGGACAATAAATCCTGGCGCTGCCCATTTCCAACAAGAATTCTACTTTAAAAGTCTGTGGGTTTTATAGATCTTGGGCAACTGAACAAACAACAGCCAATGGTAGTGTGATTAAAATTGGGGATGTTTTAGAGAGGAGTGCAGAGGGACGTGGGGCTGGATATTGGGATTGATATGGCCTCAGTTGGATTTGAAAACAAAGATAAAGAACAGGGACGACGGATGAACCGCATGCGAGCATACATATGTTTTGGGAAACCTCAACCTTACTGAAGGTGTAATGTAGGAGGGAGGCCGGAGGGTGTTGGAATAGTTCCACTGGAGAGGCAGCTGAAGAGTCAAGGCAGGAGCGGCATCGGGTGATGTTCTGGAGGCAGAAACAACACCGCTCCAGGAATGTGCTCAAATCTCTGGACATGAAACCTGAAGCCAGAAACCTCTGACTCACATCTTCAATCTACCCATGGGCCAGGCTGACACATCAATGAGTGTCTGACAGAAGATAACACAGCATGGAGCTGGAGGAACACAGCAGGCCAGGCAGCATCAGAGGAGCAGGAAAGTTGACATTTCATGTCGGGACCTGTCTTCAGAAATCATTTCTTTCCTGCTCCTCTGATGCTGCCTGGCCTGCTGTGCCCCTCCAGCTCCACACTGTGTTATCTCAGACTCCAGCATCAGCAGTTCTTACTATCTCTGACAATGTCTGGCAGAAGCTATTTTTCTCATTTCAGAAGGCAAGTGCTATTAGTCATCATCTAAGGTGCCCGAGGAAGACACAGAATTGCATCAAAGTTTCCAGCACTGAAATAGGCCATTCAGCCCAACTTATCTAAGCCAGTGTTAATGCTTCACCGAGCCACCTGCTATCCCTCTTCAGCTCCTGCTATCCTTTGGTTATTTTCTCTCTCATTACTTTACTGAACCTTCCCTTAGAGGGACACGGACCAAACGCGGACAATTGGAACTAGCTGAGCGGGCGCCATGGTCAGCATGGATCAGTTTGGGCCGAAGGGCCTGTTTCCATGCTGTATTACTCTATAACTATTCATCTCAAGTACTCACTATAAGGTTAGATGATGGCAAAGCGGTGACATCACTGGGCTAGTAATCCAGAAGACTGGGTTAATCCTCTGGGGGTTGTGGCTTCAAATTCCACTGCAGCAGCTGGTGGAATTTAAAATTGAGTTAATAATCTAGAATTGTAAGTCATCTGCTCTGCTTCCCAAGTTTGGCCCATCTGTGATTCCAGACCAACAGAAACACAGTTAACTCTCACCTCTGAAGTTAGCTAACTAGCTACTCTGTTGAAGGGCACTTAGAGATAGGCAACAAAAGCTGGCTTGGCCCATTAATAAGAATCAAATGGGAATAAAACTTGTTGGGAAAAAGATTCACTTTCTGGCCGAATAGGATGTTCCTGAATTCCCAAGGAGGTGAACTCATGACTATCTTAGGCCAGCATTTATTGCCCATCCCTAATTGCCCAGAGGGTAGTTAAGAGTCAACCCCATTGCTGCGGGTCTGGAGTCACATGTAGGCCAGACCGGGTAAGGATAGCAGATTACCTTCCTTAAAGGACGTTACTGAATGAGATGGGTTTTTACAACCATCAATGAGAATTTCATGGTCATCACTAGACTCTTAATTCCTGATTTTTTACATTGAATTATCTGGGTCTCTGGATTAACACTCCACTAAGCCATTGCCTCCCCCTATTTACTAACTCTTAGGAGATAACAATGTCTTTTACCTCCTTTGATGCAGTTAACCAGTCTTAAGTTTGTGTAACCTATGATCTTAGAACAGGTTTTTGTGATAAACTGCTTCTTGTTACTTAACTACATGCCCAAAGATTTATTAGTGATTAATCCTTCACCACTCAGTACAAGTGAGCTTTGTAAACTAAAATTACAAGAGGGCTTGGTGTCAATCCAAAGAAGATCTCAGCAGAACCCAGGAGCCAGCAACAGGCATCTCTTGCAACAAGTGAGAAGGGTGACATTGGACAGGAGTTGAGGACACATATCAGGCCAGAAGACGTGGGCAACAAGCATGGGGTAGGATTTCCACAGTGTGGAGCTGGATGAGCACAGCACGCCAGGCAGCATCAGAGGAACAGGAAAGTCAACGTTTCGGGTCGGGACCCTTCTTCAGAAATGCCCATTTCTGAAGAAGAGTCCCGACCCAAAACATCGACTTTCCTGTTCCTCTGATGCTGCCTGGCCTGCTGTGTTCATCCAGCTCCACACTGTGTTATCTCTGACTCCAGCATCGGCAGTTCTTACTATCTCTGGGGTAGAGTTTCCCTTGCTTTTTCAGTGGCAGGAATCTCCAAAATCGGTCAGTATGCCCACTCTTAAAGCAAACGTAGAAGGTTGTAAAGGGTCCTCACAGCAGTTAACTCTCAGTCAGGTCTCCGTTGTTGCCTCAGAATTACTCCTGTTCCTATTTCTTATGGCCTTATTTATCACCCCAGCCTCTTGCCAGTAATGTCATGGTCCACAGCCTGGGAGGCCCTGTGCACACAGTGTCTGTCCCTGTTCTGGTTGCGTGGTTTGGTTACAGGGTGTGCCTGGTCTATGCCACACTGCACTATTGATCGCAGAGGTTGGCATCCATAGGCCAATGAATCCTCTCATGGTTCGCAAGGTTTGATCACACGAGATCCAGGGAGTGCTAGCCAATTGGATACAAAATTACTTTGAAGGTAGGGGGAGACAGAGGGTTTACTTTAGAATTCAACCCCCTGTTGTCTCTACCCCAAGGGTGGTGGTGGGGAGGAGAGACAAGGGAGGGGGCATTTTTTTTGTTTATTTATTGACTCTTGTTTTTCCAGAATTGAAGGCATTTTCATTGTTTTGAGAGTCGAGGAAACACTCCCTTCTGGTTAGATAGGGTAGAGGAAAGTTTACTTTCTATTGTATCTGCGCTGTCCCCATCCCTGGAGTGTTTGATGAGGGTGGTTTTGGGGGATGGTCTTCACATTTTTTTTGTTTCTATTCTTTGTTTAAAAGAGTAGAGGCTTCTTATTCGGACTGGAGGCCTGTGACCAGAAATGTTCCACAGCAATCAGTGCTGGGTCCACTGCTTCTCGTCACTGATATAAACAATTTGGATGAGAATTTGGGAGACATGGTCAGTCAGGGTGCAGATGACACCAAAATAGATGGTGTAGTGGACAGTGAAGAAGATTATCTCAGAGTACAATGGGACCTTGATCAGACAGGCCAATGGGGCCAAGGAGTGGCAGATGGAGTTTAATTTAGATAAATGTGAGGTGCTCCATTCTGGTAAAGGTAAACCAGTGCAGAATGTATACACTTAATGATAGGGCCCTGGGAATGTTGCCAAACAAAGAGACATGTGCATAGTTCCTTGAAAGTGGAGTCACAGATAGAAGGCATTTGATACGCTTGCCTTCATTGGTCAGAACATTGTGTATAGGAGTTGGAACGCCATGTTGCAGCGGTACAGGACATTGGTGAGGACACTTTTGGAATACTGCATACAATTCTGGTCACCCTTCTATAAGAAGGATGTTGTTAAACTTGAGAGCGTGCAGAAAAGATTGACAAGGATGTTGCCTGGACTGGACAGTTTGCCTCATAAGGAGTGGCAGAATAGGCTGGGGCTTTTATCCCTGGAGTGTCGGAGGCAGAGGGGGTGACCTTATAGAGGTTTATAAAATCATGAGGGGCATGGATAGGCTGAATAGGCAAAGTCTTTTTCCTAGGGTGGGGGAGTCCAAAACTAGAGGGCATAGGTTTAAGGTGAGAGTGGAAAGATTTAGAAAGGACCTGAGGGGTAACTTTTACACACAGAGAATGGTGCGTGTATGGAAAGAGCTGCCAGAGGAAGTGATGGAGGTATCTAAATGGGTATACGAATAGGATGGTTTTAGAGGGTTACGGGCCAAATTCTGGCAAATGGGATTAGATCGGAATGGGATGTCTGGTGGGCATATCTGAATCGGACCGAAGGATCTGTTTCCATGATGTATGGCGCTATGACCCTCTTGTGTGGCTAAATTACACACCTACCCCTCTTGGTGAAGGTTATATTGCGTAAATGCCCTTAGCATGCAAATCAATGAGGTAACCATAGTTTGGGTTGGCAGTGTAAGACTTCATATTTCAGGTAGCTTTCCTCAACATTTAACACTCCCAGTTCAGGGTTCCCTCTACCCTATCAAACATTCCTGGGACAGGTACAGCCTCAAAGACTGTTCATCATCTACAAGTCAGGAGTGTGAGGGAATACTCCCCACTTGCCTGGATGGGGGCAGCTCCAACAACACTCAAGAAGCTCAACACCATCCAGGGCAAAGCAGCCCGCTTGATTGGCACCACATCCACAAACATCCAGTGATGCACAGTAGCAGCAGTGCGTACTACCTGCAGAATGCACTGTAGTAACTCACTAAGGCTTCTTCAACAGTACCTTGCAAATCTCTGACTTCTATCACCAAGATGGGCGAAGTCAGCATTTACAGTGGAGCACCACCACCTGTAAGTTCTCCTCCAAGACACTCACCATCCAGACTTGAATATATGTTGCCATTCCTTCAGTGTTGATGGGTCAAACTATCTCCCTAACAGCATTGTGGGTCTCCCTATGCCACATGGACTGCAGCGGTTCAAGAGTGTAGGTCACCACCACCTTCTCAAGGGACAATTAAGGATAGGCGATAAATACTGACCCAGTCAGCGAAGACCACATCCCGTGAAAGTACGTGAGAAAAAAATTGCTGGCTCCTCATTCACAGTGAGAGTTGACAGGACAGTTTCAATCTCAGCTCCCACTGTTCAGCTCAATTATACACAAACCCTGTGGCTCAGCACTCACGACATGAATTTACAATGGAAGGAGTCGCTGTGGTTAACACTATTCCGTAACTGTGCCAGCAAGGTGTCATGGAAACAATGAAGGACCCCGAGTGGTCGTTAGCACTTTTGCCTGACTGGGTTTTTCCCACATTTTCCCAGCTCGATTTGTCATGGGCTGGGGCATGAAGGTGATTGAAACTATTTTGTGTTACTTAAGTAAAAGAGATTTCCATTAATCGGTGCCTTCAGGCCAGTGCATCGCCTGGTGTGTTGTTCAATTGCACACAACAGGATAGGCCGCAGGCTTTTAACTCCTAATTTTCCTTCTTTCTTCTCTGTAAGGGCAATGACTTTCAAGTTTTCAAGATATTAGGGGACACTAATGAGGTAGATGGAGAGAAATTGTTTCCACTGGTTCCAAGGCCAGGCTGATTAAAACCAGGCCTTTGAGGACAATTAAGAAAATATTTTTACGCACAAAAGATGATCAAGTTGAATACTTCACCAATTAATGGCAATTTTGCTCAATCAATCATTAATTTTAAATCAGATATGTCAAGTTTTTGTTTACCAGAGGCATTGAGGTATAAGGGGAAATGATGGCGTAATGGACTAGTAATCCAGAGCCTCCAGTCAGTGTTCTAAAGACATGGGTTTGAATCCCACCATGGCAGATGATGAAATTTTAAAATTAGAATCAGGTTTATTGTGACATGTAATTAAGTTACAAAACAAAAGCACGGTGAAAAGTGTACAGTACCACAAACACATGGCACCATCTTTGATATAATAATAGGTACAAAAAACAGAGAAAATAAAGAAATACGTTACACCACATTACAGATATACTTAGTAATTTTTTATAAGGTCTGGTTCAATAAATACAATAAAAGATTCAATAAAAATCTGGCCTAAAGGTGACCAGGAAACTGTTGTCAATTGTCTAAAAACCCCTACTGGTTCACTAATGCCCCATAGGAGAGGAAATCTGCCTTCTTTTTGGGTGGTTGTTTTAAAGTCCACTTCGGTCTAGAAGAAATATATCTACAAGGAAACCTCCCTGGACACCCCAAATTGTTAAATCCCAGATGAGGAGGGACAAATGGCCTCCCGACTTTGTTATTCACACACCCCCCCGAATTGTTTGTGATAAGGTTAATTCAGAAAGGATTCTTTCCTTTGTGAACTTTTTAAAAATTCATTAACGGGATGAGGGTATCACTGGCCAGGGCAGCATTTATTGCCCACCCTTAATTACCCAGAGGGCAGTTAAAAATCAACTACATTGCTGTGGGTCTGGAGTCACATGTAGGCCAGACCAGGTAAGAATGGCAGTTTCCTTCCCTGAAGGACATTAATGAACCAGATGGGTTTTTTCTGACAGTCAATAATGGTTTCATGGTCACCGTTAGATTCTTATTTCCAGATTTTTATTGAATTCAAATTCTACCATCTGTTGTGGCAGGATTCAAACCCGTATATCCAGAAAATTACCTGGGTCTCTGGATTAACAACACAGTAATAATTCCAATCGGCCAGAACCTCCCCATATAGTGCTTTTGTCATAAAATGTCCCATATGGAAATTCACAAGTCTGTAATCAAACAGAATCCAAACCACATTAGGACACGTTAGGAATGTTTAACTTGATTAGGTGAAGTTATGAAGTGAAGGGATCCTGTGATGACAGTTCCATTCGACAACCTCCTGAGGCTGACAGAATAAATTGGCATTTTGTATTTCCACATGTCAGAAAGATTACATCACCTGTATCCTGGGTCTCGCCCTTTTGCTAAGGGGGGTTGGGGATGGAAGATTGTTGAATTCAGAGAATGTGGTCTCTGCTCTCCAATTTGCAAACAGTAAACTCTTTGCCGCAGCCCCGGCTGCCAACCCTTGTTTGTAATCCTGTCTGCTCGTTGAATGAGGAAAGGAAGGCTTAAGATTTCTATGAAGACCACCTAGGCCGCAGTCAACTTCCATCTCATCTCCCCTCGTTCAGGGGCCTGGGGCTGATCTAAATCCTTTAAAAGCTCACCAAAAGGAAATGTTTTTGACCTTTCTCAGACCAATCGTCCTGAGGTTTGAAGACAGATTCTGTTTATTGCATTAACAGTTCAGGACCATTTTGGCCTTAAAATAGTGTCAGCTATCGGTACAGCACCTCAGCCTGTATAGGCTGTGCAACATTTTCCACAAAGTGATTTTGATATGAATTTGATTTTATTGTCATGTGTACTCAAGTAGAAGGGTGCAGTGAAAAGTGTATAATATCGCCACACAAGGTGCCATCTTAGGTACAAGTATCTGGGTACAGAACCTTAACAGCAAAAGTAAAAAGAAAGAACAAAGTTAAAAGTTAAACACTGGAGCGATTATAGTACAGTACTTCATAACTAAGAAATGTAACTGTGCTAATACAGGAAACTATGCAGCCAACTTCAGCAGGAGGAAGCTCACACAAACAGTAATGTGATAACTGTTATAATTATTTCACAAGACATTGAGTCTAAAATGTGCACGTTAGGGTGGACTGGCCGTGCTAAATTGCCCCCAGTGTCCAGGAATGTGCAGGCTCGGTGGTTGAGCCATGGGAAATGCAGGGTTACACAGATGGGGTGGGGGGGTGGTGAATCTGAGCGGGATGGTCAGTGTGGACTCGATGGGCCAGACGGCCTGCCTCCAAACTGTAGGGATTCTATGATTCTATTTGTCGCCCGTCCCTAAGTGCCCTTTGAATCGAGTGACTTGTCGGGCCAGTTCAGAGGCCAGTTTTAGAGTTGTAAACCACAAAATCGCTGAGGGTCCAGAATTATGTGTAAACCAGACTGGGTAAAGGCGGTAGATTTCTCTCCCTGAAGGGCTTTAGTAAACCAGAGGACTTCTTTTTAATGGCAGCCACTGTGCCAGCGAGGACGTGTGACGTGAAGGAAGGTCTGGCCACTTGTCGAGGTGGAAGCCAGGTTCAATGTTTCTGCAAGCACCGCTTCCAAGGAGCCACTGCACGGGATATCTTAGTCCCCTGTTACTGATGTGGTTTGGGCCAAATCACGCCGCTCCATCTCAGGTCCCCGTGACAGGGTCAGCGCCACTTTGCCAACATGGCTGGCTTCTCCCTGGTACAGCGCACCGCAGATGGTACACGTGGCACAGCGAGAATGCCAGTTTGGTTTCATGAACAGAAATAGGTTCCTTTCCATCTGTGATCATGTGTCTTCGAAGGCTGCATCAGGCGTCACCTAGGGAGCTGCCATGACACCTATATCCTGGAGAACTCTCCTGTTTCTGCTTCGTTACACAGGCTGGCCGCCTTGCAAGAATGCTTACTGACAGTCAAAGGCTACCCTCTGCAGCTATACAGCCCTCCCCTCACCCACCCTGACACAGGCCGGGAGTAGATACATTGCAGCCATCTTTTCCATTGAGGGTCACAGTGAAGATGATGATTGGCCACGCCAGGGGTGAGGTTCCAAGGTTTGGATGTGTCTGTGACAGGGGAAGGGAGGGAAGGGGGGCCCACCCCAGACAGAGTGTGCCACCCAACCCAGGCACGCTGTGCTCTGCACAGCTGAAGCAGGCAAAGAGAGGATTTGACGGACACTGGAGTTGCTGGGAGAGCGGCTGTAGTCTTCCCAGGAGATTGAGCTAGAGAAACGTCACCCTCTACTTGATAGCATCCAGCCGTGTCAGATGCAACTAGACAGGCAGGACTTAATCGACACATGGTTAACATCCCAGGAGATGAGAGCTGGCTGCAGTGATCACTTATTGACTGTAAATTTTGGTACATCTGTTAAAACCTCATAAGAACTGTTCTGAGGAAGGGTCACTGGACCCGAAACGTTAACTCTGATTTCTCCTCCACAGATGCTGCCAGACCTGCTGAGCTTTTCCAGCAACTGTGTTTTTGTTCCTACTTTACAGCATCCGCAGTTCTTTCGGTTTTCATAAGAACTAGGAGCAGGAATAGGCCCCATCAGGCCCCTCGAGCCTGCTCCACCGTTCTATAAGATCATGGCTGATCTTTTCATGGACTTCGCTCCACTAACCCGCCCATTCACCATAACCCTTAATTCCTTTACTGTTCAAAAATCTATCTTTGCCTTAAAAACATTAAAGAATCTTACCAATTTTTATTGGTGCACCATAGAAAGCATTCTATCCAGATGCATCACAGGTTGGCATGGTAACTGCTGTACCTAGGACCATAAGAAAGTCCAGTGAGTTGTGAACACAGCCCAGACCATCTGACAAACCCACCTTCCATCCATTCACTCTATACTACTGTACTACTATAGCCACACTTCTCGCTGGCTCAGGAAGGCAGCCAACATCATCAAGGACCCCTCCCACTCCCAGTTATAATCTCTTCCAACCTCATCTGTTGGGCAGAAGATACAAAGACTTAAACACACGTACCAACAGATTCAAGAACAGCTTCTTCCCCGCTGTTATCAGACTTCCTGAATGGACCTCTCAAATTTTAAATTTAATGTCGATCTCGCTCTTTGTGCACCTTCTCTGCAGCCTGTAACATTGTATTCCTCGCTCAGTTCTATTACCCCAATACACTTTGTATGGTATGATCAGCCTGTACTGCACGCAAAACAAAACTTTTCACTGTACATGTGACAATAATAAATCAAATCAAATCAAATCAGATCAAATCAAATTTGTTGATGTTTTAAAGGTAAACAGTGCCAGTCTGTTCCTGGGGCAAATGAAGATTCTGTTTACTTGTTTCTTCTTCACTTCTACTGTTGCTGAATAAAATTGAATCGTTTTGACAGTTTGAAGGCTTTCCAGTCAGTGATGGTCCCACATCGAACAATGAGGAGACGTTGAGCATTAGGAAAAGAGTAATTCTCCCTTACACAGGATTCCCCAAAATCTGGCCTTGGGCACGTGGTTCATTTTCACCGCCCCTCCATTGGCAGCTGTGCCTTCAACAGTCTGGGCCCTAAACATGAGAATTCCCTCTATAAACATCCCCAATCCATCTCTCTCCCTCTCTTCCTCCTTTAAGAAGCTCCTTAAAAACAAACCCTGTCATTCAATGTGGATCGCCCATCGTGAGTCCCCCCATTATGAGGCTCAGTATCAGTGTTGGGCCTGATCATTTCCTGCAAAGCACCCTGAGAATTTTAAAGGGCTAAAGATGCCAAGGTTAGAAGTGAAACTGCTGTTGTAGCATGTGTCTCAGCACAACATGGGTCCTCCCCCCACCCCACCCCATTCACTCCTACGCCACACTGATTGTCGGTGGTTTACTCACAAACAAAAATGAATTGTGAAATGTAAACAACAATGAAAAAAAGCCCCAGACAGAAAATAACAGGCCCAGCCCTTGAAAATACAAACCGCACAGTCCCTAAAATAGTAATTTCCCGGGAAGAACAAGCTGTTTACAAACCAGGCCCACCTGAATTACACCTGTGTGATTGCTATCGACATGTTGGGCCACCAGAGAAACGTGCGCGTGTTGCGTACACACATGTGCATGGGAGCACGTGCATGCATGAATGTGTACACTTGTGCGTGTGCAGGGCACCACCTGATCGATGAAGGTGACGCTTTCTCCTCACAGCCTGCTCCCACTATATGGCAGGCCTTGCCTTGCCCAGAGTGGGTGGGCCGCCATTGCCAAGATGACTGCAGATGGTTCCAGCGATGTCACCCCGGCTCAATGTGTTGGCACAAATGAACAAAGAACAAGAACAAAGAACAGTACAGCACAGGAACAGGCCCTTCGGCCCTCCGAGCCTGTGCCGACGCGTTTTGCCCTTCCATACTAAAACTGTCTTCACTTACACGATCTGTATCCCTCTATTCCCTTCCTATTCATGTATTCGTCCAGGTATTTCTTGAATGTTGCTATTGTGTCTGCTTCCTCCACCTCCTCTGGCAGCTCGTTCCAAGCACTCACCACTCTCTGTAAAAAACGTGCCTCACACATCTATTTTAAACTTTCCCCACCTGCACCTTGAACCTGTGTTCTCTAATAATTGACCCCTCCACCTTGGGAAAAAGCCTCCTACTTCCCACTCTATCCATGCCATTCACAATCTTATAAACGTCGATTAGGTCGCCCCTTAACCTCCTGCGTTCCAGTGAAAACAAACCCAGTGTATCCAACCTTTCTTCATCGCTAAAATCCCCCTTACCAGGTGACATCCTGGTAAACATTTTCTGTACGCTCTCCAAAGCATCCATATCCTTCTGGTAGTGTGCTAACCAGACCTGTATGCCGTTAATGTATGCTGATGTCACCTGAGGGCGCCCAAGGAACCCTCATTCCCCTCACTCCGTTCAGCGAATCCACACCTGCATCCAGCTTTCCCACTCTTCTCAGTCCCCAAACTCCACACTCTCACACCCCAATCCAGTATCCCACTCCCCTCAGCTCTCCAAATTCCCTCTCCCTTTCCCCTCTTCTCTCATCCACTCCTACTCTTTTAAGTCCCCCAACTCCACTCTCCCACTCCCCATTACATGGTCCCTTCCCACCACTTCCTACTCCACTCTCTCACTGCACTCTCACACCCCCAATTCCATTCGTAACCTCACTTTGAACCACTCCATGTGCCCTTGGTGGTGGCTTAATTGAGATCTC
>NC_063370.1:8522320-8528409 GCF_021869965.1 Rhincodon typus
ACACCAACATCCTCGACCAGGCCAACATCCCCAGCATCGAGGCCCCGACCCCCTCCCCCTTGACTGGCTGCGATGGGCTGGGTACACCATCCGTGTATCCGACACGAGACTCCCCGAACAGTACCCCACCCACTGCTCCGAAACGGCAGGCCAGCCGCAGGGGGACAGAGGAAGCGTTTCAGTGATCTCCCTCAAGGCCTCACTGGGGATGTGCGACATTCCCACAGGCACCTGGGAATCACCGGCTCCAAGAGCGTCCAAAGTGGAGGAGGAGGAGGAGCATCTGGGAAGGCGGCAAGCTCCTGGAGACTCACCATCGGGAAAAAGTGGAAGCCGGGTGTGGGGGGGTGGTGAAGAGGGAAAGGGGCGCGCTGCCACACCAACACCCCCACCCACCCCCTTCCTGTGCCCACCTTCTGCCCCAAGCGTAACAGAGCCCTGCGGTAGCCCCATCTCTCTGTACAGCTGCCTACAGACTCACCCTGAGAGGGGAAGGGAGTCACCCTCGTCTGTAAGGGACCATCAGTGATGATGATGCTATGGGAGCATGCATGCACAACTGCAAGTCGAAAACCTGGAATTGAAAGCTCGTCCCAGCGACGGTGGCAACAAAACTATCATCGATTGGTATTAAAAACCACATCTGGTTCACTAATGCCCTTTAGGGAAGGAAATCCGTCAACTTTACCCAGTCTGGACCCTACACGTGACTCCAGACCCATAATGACGTAGTTGACTCTTGACTGCCCTCTAAAAGAAGGCCACTCAGTTCTGGGGTGATTGAGGGCAATAAATGCTGGGTTCTGCTGTTGACGCCAATGAAGAATGAGAAAAGATTTGATCGAATCTTTGATAAATTTTGCGTTATTTACCAAAATGTAGATAAGAACGTTTGTCTAGTATCTGAACTGGGATCATCTGTTCAGTTTGTTTCATTCTGTATGTCTTTATTAATCTCTCGGCAGTGCGTAGCCTAAATTGCTTCAAATTCATATGTTAGACTATAAAATCCCCACAGGAGCTGAAGTAGGTCATTCAGCTCATCGGGTCTGCTCTGCAACTCGATGATCTCAGGGTTTGATCCTCAAAACTCCACTTTCCTGCCTTTTCACCAGAACCCCTTACTGTTCAAAAATCTACCTCTGTCTTCAAAAGTGTTGATCACTGACCAATGCTGTCCTCCAGTCCAGCAACACCTCGCTTTCATACGAAACATCCTTAAGTTCTGGTCCCTCCAAGGCCACACTCCCTTCTGATCTCTGTAGTCCCCTGCACCCCACCCCTAAAATCTCTGTGCCCCTCCGATTCTTCCCTTTTAATTGCCCCCTGATCACTCTACTATTGGAGGCCATGAACTCAGGCTGCCTGGGCCCTAAGCTCTGGAAGTTCCTCCCTAAATCTCTCTGTCTCTCCTTCTCTCCTCTCCGGGCTAGTGATCATTCGTGTGCCTGATGGTTTGATGGCAGATTTGGGACATTTAACCATGTTGGGGGTGCTAGATGAATGCAGGATTCTGTTGTCGCAGCCATTGGGATCTTTCTGGGCACGTGTAAAAAAGGTTACTTCCAATAAAACCCATTCAGAGTCAAGATTTTCACAGAATCCCTACAGTGTGGCAACAGGCCCTTTGGCCCAACAAGGCCACACTGACCCTCAGAGTATCCCACCCAGACCCATCCCCCTCATCTACACATCCCTGGGCACTATGGGGAAATTTAGCATGGCCAATCCACCCTAACCTGCACATCTTTAGACTGTGGGAGGAAACCAGAGCACCTGGAGGGAACCTGCCCCATTTTATATTTAAGTGACTTGACTAGGGTGGAAGTGGGACTTGAACTGAGATCACCTGGCCCGGAGGTGGGGACTCTACCACTGTGCCACAAAGCACCCCTGCCCAAGATTGTGCTCCCTCGCTGGTTGGGTTGGACAAAAGACGTAGACGAAAGGAGCAAACCTGCCATCCAGTAGGATCACTGACCTCAACTGAGTTCACCCCTCGGGATTTTCATTTTTTTCTTAAACACTCCAAATCTATTGATTCATTAAGAACATAAGAAATAGGAGCAGGAGTAGGCCGCCTGGCCCCTCAAGACTGCTCTGCCATTCAATAAGATCATGGCTGATCATTTAATGGACTCAGCTCCACTTACCCGCCCCCTCACCATGCCCTTAGTTCCTTTACTGTTCAAAAATCTATCTTTGCCTTAAAAATATTCAATGAGGAAGCCTCAACTGCTTCACTGGGCAGGGAATTCCACAGATTCACAACCCTTTGGGTGAAGAAGTTCCTCCTCAACTCAGTCCTAAATCTGCTCCCCCTTATTTTGAGGCTATGACCCCTAGTCCTAGTTTCACCCTCCAGTGGAAACAACCTCCTGACTTCTATCTTATCTATTCATAGAATCACAGTCATAGAGATGCACAGCATGGAAAGACCCTTCAGTCCAACTCGTCTGTGTCGACCAGATATCATAAATTAATCTAATCCCATTTGCCAGCATTTGGCCCATATCCCTCTAAACCCTTCCTATCCATGTCCCCATCCAGATACCTTTTAAATGTTGTAATTGTACCAGCCTCCACCATTTCCTCTGGCAGCTCATTCCATACATGCACCACCCTCTGTGTGAAAAAGTTGCCCCTTGGGCCTCTTTTAAATCTTTCCCGTCCCACCTTAAACCTATGCCCCTCTAGCTTTGGACTCCCCTACCCTGGGGAAAAGACCTTGTCTATTCACCCTATTCATGCCCCTCGTGATTTATAAACTTGTATACAGTCAACACAGCGTCTGATGCTCCAGGGAAAATAGCCCCAGCCTATTCAGCCTCTCCCTGTAGCTCAAACCCTCCAACCTTGGCAACACCCTTGTAAATGGTTTCTGAACCATTTCAAGTTTAACAACATCTTTCTTATAGCAGGGAGACCAGAATTGTATGCAGTATTCCAAAAGTGGCTTAATCTATGTTCTGCAACATGACCTCCCAACTCCTGTACCCAATGCACTGACCAATAAAGGGTCACAATTTTACATTATAATTCAGCCTTTAATATACTCAATGAAGGACCGTCTCTAGCGCTGATGGTCCAGCGTCTCCTAAACAGTCTCCAGATGATTCCTGATCTCTGCTTCTCTGGAGAATCCCCCCTCTCCCAGTTCTGGGGTTGTGGGGGGAGGGGGAGGATGTTGCCAATATTTAAGACAGGATGTAACGTTGCTCGAGAGGTTTTGCAATCAGTTACCACAACGGTTTCAGTGATGAGCTTGGGTTAATGGGAGCTGGGATGGTTACATTCCACAGAGCCATAAAGGTTGAACAGAGTGAAGACTGGATGAGGATTTGACTGTGGCGCACAAGATTATGGCAGGTCTAGGTAAGGTGGACAAAGTAAAGCTCTCCTGGATGAGGTCTCCTTCAGGTAAAAAGTCACAACCAGCATTATGTAGAACATAGAGCTGTAGAACACAGGAACAGGCCCTATGGTCCATGATGTTGTGCCAAACATGATGCCAAATTAAATTAATCCCTTCTGCCTGCCCTTGGTCCATATCCCTCCAGTCCTTGCATATTCATGTGCTTATCAAAAACCTCTTTAAACGCCCCTATCATATCTGCCTCCACCACCACCTCTGGCAGAGCAGTCCAGACTCCTACCACTCACTGAGTAAAAAACTTGCCCCTCACATCTCCTTTGAACTTTCTCCCTCTCACCTTAAATGCATGCCCCTTAGCATTAGACATTTCAACTCTGGGAAAAAGTTTCTGACCGTCAACCCTATCTGTACATCTCATAATTTTACAGATGGCTATCAAGTCTTCCCTCAGCCTGCAGAGAAAACAACCCGAGTTTTTCTAGCTCTCCTTATAGCTCATACCCTCTAATCCAGGCAGCATCCTGCTAAACCTCTTCTGCACCCTCTCCAACGTTTCCTCATCCTTCCTGTAATGTGGCGACCAAAATTGAACACAATAATCTAAGTGTGGCTTAACCAAAGTCTTATAAAACTGCAACATGACATGCTTTGAGAGATTCCCAGATGGTAGCTCCACAAAGACTGGGTTCCTGTTGAGACAGATGTATTGAAGTTTGTTAGCAACACTAACCGTGGATACTGATGTGATATCTCAGGCTGGGGTGTTGCCTGAGCTGGAGAGAGTTTTAGTTATGAAGACAGATTGGACATTCTGGAATTGTCTTCCTCGGGGCTGAGGAGACTGAGGTGTATAAAATGAAGAGGGGCATAGATAGGATGGACAAGAAGGAACCTCTCCCTTTGCTGAAGGGATCAATGACCAGGGGACATAGATTTAAGGTAAAGGAGCAGGAAGTTCAGATGGGACGTGAGGAAAAACCTTTTGTCACCCAGAGGGTGTTGGGAATCTGGAATTCACAGCCTATAAGGGTGACAGAGGCAGAAACCCTCAGAATATTTAAAGTGTACACTTGCAATGCCAAGGCATACAAGGCTATGAGCTAAGTTCTGGAAAAGGGGGATTAAAATAGCTAGGTAGCTATCTTTGACTAGCATAGACTTGAAGGGCTGAAGGGCCCTTTTTTTGTGCTGTAGATCTCCATGACTCTCCCTCAGTCTAGTTTCAATATTTACTGATGTTACTATTGCATTATATACTCAACTAATGTAGGACTATACTACAGTGAACTGTACTGCACTGGATACATTACAGACCGACTGAGACTAAGTTCTGAGGAAGGGTCACTTGACCCGAAACATTAACTCTGATTTCTCTCCAGACCTGCTGAGCCTTTCCAGCAATTTCTGTTTTTATCATTTTGACTGAGATTAAGACCTTTTATATTACAGTGTCATGTAGCTCCCTTAAATGTATAGTTCCTGGGATATGTGCAAAAATATAATAGCTCCCACTGGCTGCAAGGTTAAGGGAGATGCAGATTTAAAGTTTGGGGCAAGATATGTGAGGTGGGGGTGGGGAGGGGGGTAGCAGGGGAATGTGAGAAAGGACATTATTTGATACAGTGACCATGACCTCACTATGAGGGGCTTGGAAGTGGAGACAATGAATGATTTTGAAAAGGAGATTGACAGGCACTTCAGAGAAATAAACTCGCACAGTCTATTGCAGGAGAATGGGACTAATTGGATCGCTCTACAGAGAGCTAGCATGGACTGAATGGGTCAAATGGTCTCTTGTGCCTTAAATGACTCCATGGCTTTTCAACCGACTCTATTCCTAAAGATGCTTTTACTCCTAAAGGACCAATTAATGAACAGCCCAATGATGCAGAGATAACACAGTGTGGAGCTGGATGAACACAGCAGGCCAGGCAGCATCAGAGGCGCAGGAAAGCTGACGTTTCAGGTCTGGACCCTTTCAGAAAAATGATGCACATTTTCTGAAGTGCAGTCTCCGTTATAGATGTAAGAAATATAGGACTCAATTTGCACATAGCAAACTCCCACAATCAGGAATGAGCTAGAATCTATACTGTGCAGATAGAGGCCATTCAGCCCAAACTGAGTCTCCAAAGAGCAACTAATCCAGAACACCACCACCCCCAAAATCTTATCCCTGTAACCCTACATTTCCCATGGCTAATCCACCTAACCTGCACATCTTTGGACTGTGGGAGGAAACCCACGCAGACACGGGGAGAATATGCAGTCACCTGAGGGTGGAATTGAACCCGGGTCCCTGGTGCTGTGGGGCCTCAGTGCTAACCACTGAGTCACCATTCTGTCCCTGGAGTTTTGTTGAGTTAGGCAGAGGTCCTCTCTACTCTCTCCAATGAATTTAAGACATCTGATTGCAGGGTTAGATACCCAATAAATCTCCAACTACTCCTTTAAACTGGAAAGTAAAGCTCACTGTGGCTCATTCCCAGGACAGGGTTAGATACAGAGTAAAGCTCCCTCTACACTGTCCCCATCAAACACTCCCAGGACAGGGACAGCACGGGGTTAGATACAGAGTAAAGCTCCCTCTAAACCGTCCTCATCAAACACTCCCAGGACAGGGACAGCACAGGGTTAGATACGGAGTAAAGCTCCCTCTACACTAACCCCATCAAACAGTCCCAGGACAGGGACAGCACGGGGTTAGATACAG
>NC_063370.1:8528419-8552041 GCF_021869965.1 Rhincodon typus
CCCCATCAAACAGTCCCAGGACAGGGACAGCACGGGGTTAGATACAGAGTAAAGCTCCCTCTATGCTGTCCCCCATCAAATACTCCAGGACAGGGACAGCACGGGGTTAGGTACAGAGTAAAGCTCCCTCTACACTGTCCCCCCCCATCAAACACTCCCAGGACAGGGACAGAACAGGGCTAGATAGAGAGTAAAGCTCCCTCTATGCTGTCCCCCATCTGGGATTGAACCTAGGCCCCTGGAGCTGTCGAGGCAGCAGTGCTAACTGTTGAGCCAAATGGATCACCCATAGGGGCTTGTGGTCTGATAATCTATTGTTGCTTGAGGGATACAGATTGACCCAAACTCTTCTTTTCCAACTTTGAAATGGTACCACAAGCTGTGTAGAGGCATTCACCCAATGCGCTGCGGAGAGCTGTATTGCAGAATATTGCTCACATTTCCTGGTGGGAAAAGCCTTGGCTACCATGACAGAGAGATTGAAATTGGGGTGATGCCCAAGAGATTTCAGAGGGTTGTAGATCTGGGCCAAGTCTCCGAAAATAGGTAGGGGAGTGTGAGGCTACGGAGGGCTGTAAGGTAAAACTGCCATAATCCCATTCTGTCATTAGAGAGGGGGATTGGCCATGCCCCATAGTGTCCAGGGATATGCAGGCCAGGTGTGTTAGCCATGGGGAAATGCAGGGCTACAGGGATAGACTGGGAGAGGGGATTGGATCGGAGTGGGATGCTCTTCAGAGGATCGGTGCAGATATCAGAGTCATTTGCATGGAAACAGACCTTTCGGCCCAACCAGTCCATGCCGACCGTAATCCCAAACTAAATTAGTCCCACCTGCCTGTGCTTGACCCATATCCCTCCAACCCTTTCCTATTCGTGTACTTATCCAAATGTCTTTTAAACTTTATAACCGTACCCGCATCCGCCACTTCCTCTGGAAGTTCATCTCACACACAAACCACCATCTGTGTAAAAAAATTTGCCCCTCATATCCTTTTTAAATCTTTGTCCTCTCACCTTAACAATATGCCCCCAGTCTTGAAATCCCCCACCCTAGGGAAAAGACACCTGCTATTTATCTTATCTATACCCCTCATGATTTTATAAACCTCTATAGGGTCACCCCTCATCCTCCTATGCTCTAGTGAAAGAAGTCCCAGCCTACCAGTCTCTCCTAACAACTCAAACCCTCCATTCCTGGCAACATTCTGGTAAATCTTTTTTGAACTCTGTCCAGCTTAATTATATCCTTCCTATACATGATGGGCCAAATGGCGCCTTTCTGCACTGTAGGGATTCTATGATGAACAGTCCAGTCATAATACCAATAGACCGTTGCCTCCTCTCAAACAACTTCACGAAACGTGGTTATTGTTACAGGCAGAGATAGTAGGAACTGCCGATGCTGGAGAATCTGAGGTAACATGGTGTAGAGCTGGATGAACACATCAGGCCAAGCAGCATCAGAGGAGCAGGAAGGCTGACGTTTCGGGTCTGGACCAGGGTCTTTTTCTGAAGGGTCCAGACCCGAAACGTCAGCTTTCCTGCTCCTCTGATGCTGCCTGGCCTGCTGTGTTCATCCAGCTCCACACTTTGTTATCTTTATTGTTAGAGGCAGATTTTATAAAAGTTAAGTATTTGGTGAAATATGGTCAGTGGTCTCTGATGCTGACACCATCAAACCAGAGGGGGTTTGCACTGTTCCTGAGGCCTATCAACAGCCTCTGTAATTACAGAAACTGGGTAAGTAGGGAATGAAGGTTCCGTTTTATAGCATCCAATTGAGAGTCCTGAGTCACCGTCATCACTGCAAAACACAGGGACTATAGAAACACTCCAGTTTAGGCTGAAGTTAAATAACAAAAGCCCATGTTTGTTTAATGATAAAACAGTCAGCCATAAATTAAACAGATAACGTGTGTCAGGCAGAAGTGAGTCACTTGCTCTGAAGTGGCTTACCCTGCTATCCTGGGTTGATTTATGGTTTCCAGGGAGGATCCCAACACTGGGACCCTGCACTCTGTGACTTATCCAGTGCAGCCAAGAACTGAAGAGGGACTCAGTTTTAAAATTCACTGCAACAACAACCCTGTCTATACCCTCCAACCCCTCCCCCCGAACACCCTTTGCACCCAAACCCTAGGTTGTTGTCACAACCCCTTGACCGCATTCCCAAGATTCCCTCCTCCTCTGCAACCTCTGACCCACTCTCTGGCCAGAGAAACGCCATACTGTGGAAAAGCACAAAAACTTACATTGACATAGCACCTCAGAGTTGCGCAAAGGAAGTGTTTCCTGGGAGGTAGCAGCTGTTGTAGTGATGGGGGCGGGGGGGGGGGAACAGCAGTCAATTTGCACACAGCAAGATCCCATGACCAGGAACGAGATAGAGACCAGAACATGTGCTTTTTTTTACATGTTTGATTTGATTGCCGGACTAATATTGGCTGGGAGACCACCCACCTTTCAATGTTGCTGTAGGATCTTTTATCTTCCCAGCCTGAGAGGGGAGACTTTGCTCAACGTCTCTACTGAGAGGTGGCACCTCCAATAGAGCAGTGCTCCCCTGGGTAAGCTCCAGGCTAGGATGGCACGCGTAAACTGGGGTGGCACATTTAATCTCCCAGCCCTGAGACGGGAGTGCTACCCACTTCTATCTATTGCAAGCGGGGCACAGTTAAACTCAGCGATGACACAGTCTGACTTTGGGCACAGGTATGGGTGCTGGGAGTGATGGGGGGAGCTACAGTGTGGGGGCCAATAACTTTAATATCAGTGCCACAAATTGAATGGCTCACTCTGTGTGTGTGAATCACTGATGCTTTTTCCATAAAAGGGACCTAAGGGACAACATTTTCATGCAGAGGGCATAGGTTGAAGGTGAGAGGGGAAAGATTTCAAAGGGACCTAAGGGGCAACTTTTTCACACAGAGGGTGGTGCGTGTATGGAACGAGCTGCCAGAGGAAGTGATGGAGGCTGGTACAATTACAACATTTAAAAGGCATCTGGATGGGTACATGAATAGGAAGGGTTTAGAGGGATATGGGCCAAATGCTGGCAAATGGGACCAGATTAATTTAGGATATCTGGTTGGCATGGACGGGTTGGACCGAAGGGTCTGTTTCCGTGCTGTAAAACTTTGTGTTTTCCAACATGAGTGACAAAGATAGGCTGGATAGGTTGGGATAACACAGCGTGGAGCTGGGTGAACACAGCGGGCCAGGCAGCATCAGAGGAGCAGGAAAGCTGGCGTTTCGGGTCGGGACCCTTCTTCAGAAATCTGCAGTTCTTACTATCTCTGGATAGGTTGGGACCTTTCTCGCTGGAGCGTAGGAGATTGTGAGGTGGCATTACAGAAGTTTATAAAATAATGAGTGGTATAGATAGACTTAATGGTGGTTGTCTTTTCCCCAGGATGAGAAATTTCAAGACTAGAGGGCACATTTTTAAGGCGAGAGGAGAGAGATTTAGAAAAAACATGAGGGACAAATTTTTTATGCCAAGGATGGTTCGCGTGTGGAATGAACTCCCTGAGGAAGTGTTGGATGCGGGTACAGTTAGAACATTTAAATGTCTTTTAAATTATGAATAGGAAAGGTTTGGAGGGATATGAGCTAGGAGCAGGCAGGTGGGACTAGTTTAGTTTGGGATTATGGTCGGCACAGACTGGTTGAACCGAAGGGTCTGTTTCCATGCTGTGTGACTCTCATGCTGATTTGCCCCTTTGGAGAAACAGACATGTGCGGCCAGGCGAGAAATTTTGACATGGTGACGGGAAAAGGATTCGGAGAACTGAAGGGGTTAACTGACTGCGATTGCATGTTGAATTTTCTGTTGCCGGCAGCAATGGAAGTTTGGCGAACTGGGGAAGGTATGATGTAATGCATTGGCAGGATGAATGACCTTCGTACCAAGAGGAAAAGTAACTGCAGCTGATGAGGATTTGAGCTCCATGGCTGTTAACTTTTAAAGAGGCAGTTACAGAGTGGAGAAGGCTTGATGGTGTTGTCGCTGGGGCAGGAATTCAGAGGAATCTCAAACAAGAGGGTGTCGTTACAGAGAAAGGGGACACTCGTTTAAAACTGAGATATGAAGGAACTTCTTCTCTCAGAAGGCAGAGGGGGTCTGAAATCCTCTACCTAAGAGTGTCCAGGTGGCACAGTGGTTAGCACTGCTGCCTCACAACACCAGGGATCCGGGTTTGATCCCACCCTCAGGCGAATGTCTGTGTAGAGTTTGCACGTTCTCCCCTCTGAATGTGTGGGTTTCCTCCCACAGTCCAAAGATGTGCAGGTTAGGGTGGGTTAGCTGTGCTAAATTGCCTCCATAGTGTGCAGGTTAGGTGTGTTAGCGATGGAGGGGTGTGGCAGATCTGGGTAGGGATACTCTACAGAGGTCAGCACAGAGTTGATGGACTGAATGGCTTCTTCTGCACTTTGTGGTGGAGGGTAAATCAATGAAACTATGTTAAAGATGAGCTACGTTGAGCTGGAGTGAAAGAGGGATTGAGGCCTGGGGCAAGTCAGTTCTGATTTCATTGACTGATGGATAGCCTTGAAAGGCAGAGGGTGCTCCTATTCTTACCGCTCTGAAAACATGGGTTCAAATCACACAGCAGCAGTGAGTGAAATTTAAACTCAATTGAATTAAATCTGGAATCCGGGGAGTGGGGGCGGGGATTGCTTGTGGCACAGTGGTAGTGGCCCTAACTCTGAACCAGGAGGCTCGGATTTGAGTCCCACCTGCCCCAGAGGCGTGTAATAACATCTCTGAACTGGTCGACAAAGAAAAATATCCACCTAAAACTGAGCCCTTCTAGGTTCCCAGATTTAAATAAAGCACATGCCAGTCAGAAAAATCTCGTCTCAATTGTCACCATCACAATTATAGAGTCAAACAGAATGGAAACAGACCCTTCGGTCTAAGTTATCCGTGCTGACCAGATATCCTAAATTAATCCAGTCCCATTTGCCATCATTTGGCCCATATCCCTCGAAACAGCTTCCTATCCATGTACCCATCCAGATGCCTTTTAAATGTTGTAATTGTACCAGCCTCCACCACTTCTTCTGGCAGCTCATTCCATACATCTATCATTAGAAACCCCATCTGGTTCACTCATGCCCTTTAGGGAGGGAAATCTGCCATCCTTACCTGGTCTGGCCTACACGTGACTCCAGACCCACAGCAATGTGGTTGACTCACTTAATTCAAGGGGCAATTAGAGACAGACCTTGCCCAGTGAAGCCCCTGGAGGAATAAAAAGGAACCTCCTCATTGCCCCCAGCCCTTCTCTAGAGCAATGCCGGAATAGAATCTCCCAGTTCCTCCTCCGAACTGAAACCAGGATTCAAAACGAGGGGTTAAAATTGATTCAGAGATAGTAGGAACTGCCGATGCTAGAGAATCTGAGATAACAAGGTGTAGAGTTGGATGAACACAGCATGCCAAGCGGTATCAGAGGAGCAGGAAAGCTGACGTTTCGGGCCTAGACCCTTCTTCCGAAAGAAGGGTCCAGATCTGAAACGTCAGCTTTCCTGGTCCTCTGATACCGCTTGGCATGCTGTGTTCATCCAACTCTACACCTTGTTATCTTAGAAACAAGTGGTATGTTTTCAATAAAACATCATGCTTAATTTCTGATGAAGGGTCTAGGTCCGAAACGTCAGCCTTCCTGCTCCTCTGATGCTGCTTGGCCTGCTGTGTTCATCCAGCTCTACACCTTGTTGTCTCTGCTTTTGAACACTTCTTGTTTGAGGTGTGAGCTGTTCGGCCAGGCGAGGCTGTTAAAAGATGAACGGGCTTGTGACAAAACTTCCAGGAGTAGACCCGAGCTGGCAACTGAAAATTCCACCTGACTGCATTAATTTCCTCTTTCAGGTCCCCTCAGCTTTGTACTAACGACCGAGATCAGCTAGCTCAGTGCAAACTGGAAGGGGTTAATTCTTTTCCCCTTGCATTGCCTGCGACAGACCCAGACTGAATCCTGCCTGGCTCTCTGCATCGGCTGCTGTAAATGAGCTGTGTTTGCGGGCCACAGCAGTGAGGAACCCAGGAGTGGAACCACCAGAAAGTCTGGTGCAGGCAAAACTCCTCAAGATGACTCAGGGTAACCTCCTCCAGATGACTCAGCGAAATCAGCCAGCGATTCCCTTGGGACAAGTCCCAAACTGAGCAGTGAGGGAAGGCAAACTTGAGAAGGAAGAAGTTACTTGGGCAGACTTGCCTTTGTACCTAACATGATGCAGTAAGCAGCGGCTTGTACACTTTTCACCGTTTGTGTATTTGTGACAATAAAGCTAATTCTAATTCTAAACTCATGTGCCCTGCAGCCTGGTACCTCACCCCTGTCTCCCCAAACCCTGCCCACCACCTACAAGGCACAAGTCAGGAGCCGACTGCACCAGTTCAAGAAGGCAACTTCTTAGGGGGCAACTAGGGACGGGCAATAAATGTTGGCGCAGCCAGCGACGCCACATCTCGTGAATCAACCGAAAATAAATTGGGCACACATGACACAGATGCAAGTACATGTGACACAAACAGAACATAGAACATAACAGCGCAGTACAGGCCCTTCGGCCCTCAATGTTGCGCTGACCTGTGAAACCAATCTGAAGCCCATCTAACCTAAACTATTCCATTATCATCCATATGTTTATCCAATGACCATTTAAATGCCCTTAAAGTTGGTGAGTCTACTATTTTTGCAGGCAGGGCATTCCACGCCCTTACTACTCTCTGAGTAAAGAACCTACCTCTGACATCTGTCCTATATCTATCACCCTTCAATTTAAAGCTATGTCCCCTCGTGCTAGCCATCACCATCCAAGGAAAAAGGCTCCCACTGTCCACCCTATCTAATCCTCTGATCATCTTGTATGTCTCTATCAAGTCACCTCTTAACCTTCTTCTCTCTAACGAAAACAGTCTCAAGACCCTCAGCCTTTCCTCATAAGACCTTCCCTCCATACCAGGCAACATCCTGGTAAATCTCCTCTGCACCCTTTCCAATGCTTCCACATCCTTCCTGTAATGTGGTCACCAGAACTGTACGCAATACTCCAAGTGCGGCCGCACCAGAGTTTTGTACAGCTGCAACATGACCTCATGGCTCCGAAACTCAATCCCTCTACCAATAAAACCTAACACACCGTACGCCTTCTTAACAACGCTATCAACCTGGGTGGCAACTTTCAGTGATCTATGCACATGGACACCGAGATCTTTTTGCTCATCCACACTACCAAGAATCTTACCATTGGCCCAGTACTCTGTATTCCAGAACTCTGAAGAGGAGTCACTGGACCCAAAACGTTAACACTGCTCTCTGCCCACAGACCTGCTGAGTTTCTCCAGCAATTTCTGATTTTGTTACAAACAAAACTGGGGCAGCACAGTGGCTCAGAGGTTAGCAATGCTGCCTCACGGCGCCAGGGACCTGGGTTTGATTCCACCCTTGGGCGACTGTCTGTGCAGAGCTTGCACATTCTCCCCGTGTCTGTGTGGGTCCCCTCTGGGATCCTCTGGTTTCCTCCCACGGTCCAATATGTGCAGGTAGGGTGGATTGGCCGTGCTAAATTGCCCCGTAGTGTCTGGGGATATGCAGGTTAGGGTGGATTGGCCATGGGAAATGCAAGGTCAGAGGGATGAGATTCGGGGTGGGATGCTCCCCAGAAGGCTGGTGTGGACTTGATGGGCTGAATGGCCTGCTTCCACACTGTAGGGATCCTATCTTATAAAAAAAAACTCAGACTCACACATGTAGTGCATACAGCAACATGGGCACACAGGTGCATGCGTGTGCAACACATACACAGGCAGGTATACACTCACAAGGCAGATATTTGTGTGTGTGTGTGCTCACACGAACACACAAGGAATTATAAAGTTCTCCCTATATCATCTCAAGACTGTCCTCACCCAATCACTCTCCTGAACAAGACCTAGCCCATGGCCTCAAAGAAGGAGAGTCAACAAAACCTTATGTCCATGTATTTTCGGGATAATTAAGCTGAAATATTGCACTCAGTTTCCCCTCTTCTGCGTGTCCGGTGAAGGCACTGCCTGATGTAACACTGAGAGTCAGTCACAGACACTTCACACTCTGACTGTGGGAGGCTGGGGCAGTGACAGGGGGGTTGTCAGCTGAGTTTTGAGCAAGATCCAACCACTCTTCCAAGCTTCCTTTGACACAAACTTCCAAGCAGCCACCTTGAGCATCAAGGGCAGCGGATATATGGGAACACCAGCCCCTGCAAGTTTCCCCTCCAAGCCACTCACTGTCCTGCCTTGGAAATATATCAGCGTTCCTTTGTTGTTGCTGGAGACTGCATGTTCTCCCCGGCTCTGTGTGGGTTTCCTCCCACAGTCCAAAAGATGTGCAGGTTAGGGTGGATTGGCTATGCTAAATTACCCCATAGTGTCCTAGGTGGATTAACCATGGGAGATTCAGGATTACAGGGATAGGGTACAGAGGTGAATGTGGGTGGAATACCCTTCGGAAGGTTGGTGCGGACACAATGGGCCGAATGGCCTGCTTCCACACTGGATGGATTCTATATTTGTGTCTCTCAAGATTTTGTTTTGGTTATAAATCGAGCCCAATTGCATTTTGTCAGAGAATTCTGAACACTTGATCTCATTTCGTTAGATGAGCATGTTTATGGTCACTCCACTGTATTTACCAACCTTAGAAATTCTATTCCTGCAAAGATGGTGTGACACAGATAAAGCCCAGTTAGTGACGTCTCATCAAGGAACTAGCAAGGTGCTGTAGCTCTTACAGTGGCTGCAGTGACTGGGTAAAATATTAACCTGAGCGTTGAGCTTCTAAGAAAACACACATTAAATACACCCATGTAACAATCACAGAAGGTTCGCCTCCTCCCTCCTCGCTGTCTAAAGTCTTAAACACACCTTCGATTTCACCTGTATTTTGAATCTAGTCTATTTGCATTCACTGCTCACAATGCAACCTCCCTTTTACATTTACAAATACAGGCTAGGTCCCTGCTTCGTGGACTACCTCTGCCCCACCTGCAGAAATAACGTGGCCTCCCAGTTGTTCCCATTTCAGTAAAGCCCCTTGCTAACATTTCAGTCCTGACCCTGCTGCCATGGCTCCGGGGAAAGCACAGTGCAGACTCTAGGAACGCCATCTCATTTATGCACATCACAGGCCTTGATGCAAATTGCTGAAGAAACTTAACAGCGACTGTTGGAAGAAAGCAGAGTTAACGTTGGGAGTCTGGTGACTCTTCATCAGAGTGCGACATTGACGCTTGTGAATTTACTCCATCAGCGGTCACAAATTCTCACCATCTTATTTAAATTCCACCCAAAGGAAAGGCATTTTAACTGTAAAACACATCGCGGCAATTTGGAGGCTTATAGAGAAGTAGGAGGGGATGACATTGATGAGAATGAGAGAGAAAATAGGGAATAAAAGAGAGTGGGAGAAAAGGTGTACGCAGCACAGTGCCTCTGCACTGCTGCCTCACAGCGCCAGGGACCTGGGTTCAATTCCACCTTCGGGTGACTGTGTGGAGTCTGCACATTCTCCCTGTGTCTGTGTGGGTTTCCTCCCACAGTCCAAAGATGCATAGATTAGGTGGATTGACCATGTTAACTTGCCCCCACAGTGTGCAGGCCAGGTGGGATAGCCACGGGCAATGCAGGGTTACAGGGAGAGGATAGGGTAGGGGGTGGATTGCACGTCGAAGGGGCAGTGTAATGACCTGCTTCCACACTGCAGGGATTCTAAAAAGGTGGAGAGAGAGAGTGTGAGGGATGGGAGACTTCAAATAACTGTGCACCCTGATCTGCCTCTCAGTCATTTGGAGAACAGTGACCATAATTCAAAAGGTAATTAAACTGGTTGCAAAACACTTCGAGACTTCAGGTGGCTGTAAAAGGGGGTTATAGAAATGCACATCCTATTTGTTCGGTAAAACTGACCACATTGTGACACATGGTGACCGTTTGTACAACTGTGAGAACAAGTGTGTGAGCGTGGGCGAGAGAGAGAGAGAGACACTGACAGACCACTGTCTTTTCCAAAATTATTATTTTTTTTTTTTTATTTTCTTTTGTCTCCAGCACATTGGAACCCACCGGGTTCCAGTAACTTACAAAGCAGTGTGTTAAACAGAAACAGTTCCCTGGATGATAATGGTTCCAACACACACAGTTAATGCTTTCATAGACTGTAGTTGTGAACTCATTCAAGACAATCATTGTGCTCTTTCAACAATCTTCACATTAACTGTACTTCACACGCACACACACACACACAACACTTACACAATATCAGCTTCCGCAAAAAGGAAGCACGAGACCACAGAAATCGGAACAGGTATAGGCCATTCGGCCCATCACGACTGCTGTGCCATTCAATAAGATCATGGCTGATCCGATACTCCTCACGCCCGCTTTCCTGCCCTCTCCCTGTAATCCTTGATTCCCCGACTGATCAAGAATCCAATCTATCTCAGCCTTAAATTAGCACAAGGACTCTGCCCCCACAGCTCTCTGTAGCAAGGAGTTTCAAAGACTCTCAACCCTCTCAGAGAAGAGATTCCTCCTCCTCTCAGTCTTGTAATATTTCACACATCCCCTGTATTCCCAGTCAAATTAACCAAACTAAAAATATTGCCACTTTATTTATGATTTGCCCTCGTTTCCAATTCTCCCCACACCCAGCAACTTACTCCCTTCTCAGAGCGAAAGAATTTAACCCTTTCGATGCCAACTTCAGAGTTATGCTTCTGTGTCCCTCTGTCACCAACAAATTCCCTCCCAACCGCCAATGCCAACCCCCATCCCCCTCCTCCAGCATCTGCGGGCACTGCGCCAATCACATTGCTGCTGGGCTATGGACCTCAGCAAGTGGGTGATGAGATAGAATGGGAAAAGTTGGCAGAGCGGCCATGCCACTCATTGGCCCTCGCCTCACCTGAACTCTTAAAACGTAGGCGGGCAGAAGAATACCCTTGTTGAGGCCCAAACAGGGGCCTGGATCAACCCCCTGCCTGCTGCAAGATTAGGTGGCCAAGCAACGGGGCCTGCTAGCAGCAATGGGAATCTGTGGAACTGCCTCAACTGGGACAGCTCAGAATATGAAAATTTAAAAAAAAAACGATGACGACGAGTGACAGGCCATAGTAAAGTGACAGGACTCTAAACTCAGCCAGTGCAAGATCTGGCAGCCAGAGAGGGAACCTCCTGCGAGGCTCTCCGTTCTTAAATTTAGCCTGGCTGTGGCTGCCTTTGTAGGCCTCTGCCAATTATTTGTCACTGGGCGGCCGCGGTTGCTAGGGGTTACGCCACTAGCTGCCTTTTCATCACTTGCGTATTCCAGTCACTGAAGTGGGGGTAGGGGTGGGGGTGGGGGAGGAAGGCAGCAGTGACAGGAAGAGGGTATTAAGCACAAGACTGCGTTTCCACCCCGGCCTAAATCTCAAACCTTGTGGAACTCGGCCTGCCGACTGACAAGCGTTTCATCTAAATCCGGGGCCCGGGAAGATCCAGTTACGCACTGACATTTTTCCAAATCAACCCGTTCGGGGATGTTATTGTAGATCAGACTGGAACCTGGACCTCCTGGGTCAGAGGCAGGGACATTACCACCGCACCATAAGATGCCTTGCAAGACCCAGCAATATAAGAAAGCAGATGTTTCTTTCAGCCTGTACACCAACCTTTCCCCAGCTACAAGCAGTTCCGAAGAAGGGTCGCCAGACCCGAAATGCTAACTCTGCTTTCTCCCTGGGGGTGTCGAGAGACCGGCTGAGCTTTTCCAGCGATTTCGGTTTCCGTTTCCAAAAATCAGGGCTACTTTAATGGCGACACTGGCGAATCTTCTAAGTGGTTTCGGAACACTAACTGAGAGAAACTGGAACGCTCCCCGCCACCCCCAGGGCAACTCGACGTGGAAGAAAGAGGCATCTGCTCTCTAACTGATTGCCCGGCATCAAAGGCAAACATGAACAGTAGTGAATCTATTCACACGCGCGGATGTGGCCATTTTGGAGCAGACAAGAGTCTGCTGTTGTCAGGGGCAACGGTGCCTCAGACATGGATCAGTGTCAAGAGAACAAAAAGAGCCTCTTTGCTGTCAGTAACATTTACTACCGTCTGTCTCTGCAGGAGTCTACCTTGCGACATTTAAGGAGGAATTTGAAAAGCATTTGAGGCACTGACATTTGAATCAGATTGTTGCAGAATTTCAGATAACCCTCTGTTGATTACAGAAGGCTTTTCAGAGACTGGCACCTGATAATAGTTAAATTAGGTAGATGTAAACGATCCCACCCTCAGTCACCACTGCTGAAGCGAAGCAAGGAACGTTTTCAGTCCCCCACACCCCATCCCTCCATCACTATTTCTCTCCATGTAATAAAAGGGCAGCTGATCTGGTCATTCCATCGTTGCCGTCCGTGGGAGCTTGCTGTGCACAAATTGGCAATTCCCTGCATCATGGCAGTGACCGCCCTTCAAAACAAAAACTATTTCATTGGCTGCAAACCGCGTTGGGGACGCCCAGAGGTCGTGAAAAGGCGCTACAGAAACGCAACTGTTGTTGAAAGGGGGGAAAAAAAAGTTAAAAATGACAAAACAAAATTAGAAGTTGCTGGAAAAGCTCAGCAGGTCTGGCAGCATCTGTGAAGGAGAAATCAGAGTTAACGTTTCGGGTCGAGTGACCCTTCCTCGGAACAGTTCAGAGGGATACAGATCCTGTGTGTGAAGACAGTCTTAGTATGGAAGGGCAAAATGTGTCAGCGCAGGTCTGGAGGGCCGAAGGGCCTGTTCCTGTGCTGCATTGTTCTTTGTTCTTGACTTCCCTTCACAGATGTTGCCAGACCTGCTGAGCTTTTCCAGCAATTTCTAATTTTGTTTCTGACTTACAGTGTTTTTATTTAACATTAAAATGATATTCGGTGAAACAGAAGTGGGTGAGGGAAATTTCTGAGAGACCTTGGAGAGAGAGAAGGGGATGTGTGGGGGTTGTTGGGAACCCAAGTAGGGTTGTGAGCTAAACATCAGGGGCGCAAAATCTGCGTCATTAGCATCTGCTGACAGTTTGAACCAAGTTATAGTAACTGTGCCACTAACTAGCTAACTAACTAGCCCCTATTCTTGCAGTTCTTGAAATGGGGTCACAGTGGGGTGTAAGGTGGTTTGGGATGCAACGGATTGAGGTGTGGGAGACATGGGCGGCAGGGAAGAGCTGTTCTCACTTGGCTACCTATATGCGTGAGTACAGGCAGTGTGTTGGCTCAGTGGTTAGCACTGCTGCCTCACAGTGCCAGGGACCTGGGTTCGATTCCACCCTCTGCATGGGGTTTGCATGTTCTCCCTGTGTCTGTGTGGGTTTCCTCCCGAGAAGGCGAGGTTAGGGAGCGTTGGCCGTGCTAAATTGACCAGAGTGTATGGGGATGGTGGGTTAGTCCTGGGAAATGTGGGGATTACAGGATGGGATAAGGGAGGGTCAGTTCAGTGTTGGGGGAGCAGAATGGGCTTGGGTGGGATGCTCTTTAGACAGGTCGTGTGGACTCAAGGGCCTGCTTCCACACCAGAGGGATTCTATAAAGCAATTCCACTGTGAAAGGCATCACCTGATTCTCTGGATCGAATCCTTCCTTCCCATCCCTCAGGCTGACTTCAAAAGCGATTCAAATAAAAGAAAGAAGATTCTGGATGTGTCACCCCTTGAGCCACATCCCCACCTGGGGGATACTGAAGGCAATTTGAAGCTGTCCACCCCCTCAAAATCTGGCAGGGACAGTAATCTAACCATTGGCCAAACAAAAAAAAAAATCAGCAAAAAAACAAACAAACAAAAACAAAAATCAGGCTTATCATGAGGATGAGAAATACAGAGCAAGATGCTTCTTCTCTTCCAAAAGTTGGCATCGTCCATTCCTCCTCCACAACCACGTTCCTGAAAAGTCCAATGAACAATGGTCATACAATGCAGACATACTTTTTCCACCAGGATTTTGACAAGGTCCTCATTTTCTTGGTGGTTAACGCTTTCACCCGGTGCTCGCTGCTGGCCCGCGCGTCCATGTGGCGCAGCCCACTCACGATGGCCAAGTCGAAGACCTCCTTCAGGTTTTTCTGCGTCAGCGAGGAGCACTCCACGTATGCCACGGCGCCCATCTTCTCCGACAGCGCCCGGGCGGCGGCCTGGGGCACCGGCTTCTCCTTGCACTTGGCCAGCTCGATCAGGACCTTCACGTCCCCGCGCAGGTCACACTGGGTGCCCGCCAGAACCACGGGCACGGTGGGGCAGTGCTGGCGGATCTCGGGCATCCACTTCTCCGTCACGTTCTGGAAGGATGAGGGGCTGACCACGCTGAAGCAGAGAAGGAAGACGTCGGTCTTGTGGTAGCAGAAGTGGCGAAGCTTGTCGAATTCATCCTGCAGAGGGAAAACAAAAAAAGGGAGAAAGTTTAAAAACAGATAAATTAAAAAAAAATACTTTTGCCAACCTTCGGCTGAAACCAGCACTGATCAGATCCCAAATTCACGCCAAATTAACACATCATAGAAGACGACAGTGACTGAGGCTAGAGTAGACCTTAATTTCGAAGGGACAGACTACCAGATTTCTTGGTCAGATCAATATTGTTGGATTTCCTTTTTGGCTTTCTAAAACAAAAGGTATTTTTTTCTCCCCGTCCTCTGAACATGTCCCAGGCACATCATTGACACAGGTGGCCAACGGGTGATTTAGAGCTTGCAACTGAACGACCAGAGGTGTGTGCACGCTCATGACCAAGAGTGAACAACAGCGAGAGAGAGCAGCTTGGATGTTCAGAAAGTTGTTTGTTCAAAACTTCACCTCTCCCTAGGAGACTTAAACACCCCAAAATTTAGACTTTTACTTGATTACAGCACTGAGGGAGTGCAGTACCACTACAGGGTGTTGCTTTCTAGTATTGGATATTAAAAATTAGAACCACCGCCCCACCGCCAACCCAAATCTAGATTTAACAAGAGCCCATGGCACTTCTGGCACCCAACTCTGGTGACCTGCGCAATGGGGAGGGGATGGCCTAGTGGTATTATCACTGGACTGTTAATCCAGAGACCCAGATAATGTTCTGGGGACGTGGGATCGAATCCTGCCACAGCAGATGGCGGAATTTGCATTCAATAAAAATCTAGAATTAAGAAACTCATGATGACCATTGCCAGTTGTTGGGGGAAAAAACCACCAGGTTCACTAATGCCCTTTAGGGAAGGAAACTGCCATCCTTACCTGGTCTGGGCCTACATGTGACTTAGAACCTGCAGCAATGTGGTTGACTCTTAACTGCCCTCTGGGTGATTGGGGATGGGCAATAAATGCTGCCTAAGCAGCGATGCCCTCACATCCCATGAATGAATAAAGGAAAAAAGTGAACCTCAGATTGACCAGAATATTTGATGAGGGAGCTTGTTTACTGAGACTGGCCAATCCACAGCCCAGCACTGCTAATAACCTAACATCAAAAGCGAACCATTACCCCGATGATGAGGATCAGTGACCAAAGTGCAAGCTCGCGATAAATACTGTTCACTCACCTGGCCAGCGGTATCGCAGAGCTGCAGTCTGATGGGGGTCCCATCAACGTGGACGATAGCTGCAAAACATGACCACAAGAAGAGAACAGCTTCGTTAGGAGTCAGTGTGGTGGGAGAGAGTGGTCCCTGACACTCAAAAAAAATACATTTAACTCTGCAGCAGCAGCAAATTACTGCAGAGGCTGAAAACAAAACAAAAATGCTGGAGATCACAGTGGGACATGGAGTGTGGCATGCCCACACACCAGAATTCATAGTGCCCAATGCCACCCCCTACACACCATGGCAGCAGGCACCACTCTGGCCCAGGAAACACAATCAGAAGTTGACAGCCCCGATGCAGTAATGCGGGGGGAGTGCTGCAATGCCCGAGGTGCCTTTTCTCTTACCGAGATGTCAAAAAGAGGTACTATCTGCCGATTGAGCTGGGGGACGAAAAGATGCTGTGGCCACTGATTTCAAAATGGGTGCCACTGCCAAGATTTATTCTTCAAAGACATCATCGAATCCCTACAGTGTGGAAACAGGCCCTTCGGCCCAACAAGTCCACACTGACCCTCAGAGCATCCCACCCAGACCCATCCCCCTGTAACCCACCTAATCCACTCATCCCTGAATACTACGGGGCAATTTAGCATGGCCAATCCATCTAGCCTGCACATCCCTGAATGCGATGGGGCAGCTTAGCATAGCCTACACATCTTTGGACTGCGGGAGGAAACTGGAGCACCCGGAGGGATACCACGCAGACATGGGGAGAACGTGCAAACTCCACACAGACAGTTGCCCGAGGGTGGAATCGAACCACAGTCCCTGGTGCTGTGAGACAGCAGTGCTAACCGCTGAGCCACCTTTAAAAATAAAAACACAATCTGATTCATGCCCACATTGCTGCTTGCGGGACCTTACTGTGCGCAAATTGGCTGTTGAATTTCCTACATGACAAGTGAATATACTCCACGATAGACTCCACTGAAAGAGTGGCCGAGAAGAACATTAGAGCACTGAACGGATTAAAATATCAGTTTATTAATCAGACGGCACACTTCAAACACGCAGTAATCCCGTGACTTCAATTTAATGTTCATTACACAACAGTGGCTACAGAATTTTACTTACCTTTTCACCTAGAGGTGAAATCTACCTTTTCACCTCTGCTCTGGCAAAGCCTCTAAGAATTTTATCTTTCAATAAAGGTTGCCTCATTCTTCCATCCCAACCTACGCAACCTCTCCTCACAAGACAGTCCTTCCATACCCAGGAGCAGCAAGTGAACCTTCTCTGGGCTTCCTCCCCTTACATAAGGTGCCTAAATATGGAGTTTAACTTGACTGTTCTCCACAGCTTATTAAATCGACAGTGAAGAAATTTTGTTGGACATCACAGGATGCAATGGTTGGCATCTCTTCCTCTAGGTCAATAGGGTTTGAGGCCGTGGGAAGAGAGTTTGTAACCAGATTGAATGTCGCCTTGGAAACGCATCCGACGCATACCAATGGGGAGAGAGATTCCTTGACCATGGGTTGGAGGGGACATAGAACATTACAGCACAGTACAGGCCCTTCGGCCCTCGATGTTGTGCCGACCTATGAAACCAATCTGAAGCCCATCTAACCTAAACTATTCCATTATCATCCATATGTTTATCCAATGACCATTTAAATGCCCTTAAAGTTGGCGAGTCTACTACTTTTGCAGGCAGGGCATTCCACGCCCTTTCTACTCTCTGAGTAAAGATCCTAGATCATTGCAATCCATAGCACAGGAGTGCAACATGCTGGCTAAACAAAGAAAAGGCATACACGCAGCTGGAGCAACTGGGACCCTGGTGGGGTCAGATTGGTGCCTCCCTGTGGCAAAGATCAGTATGGGGTGTGCCTGCCTCGGAGTGTGGTTCGGATCTTGGTCCTTGGACAGCGAACCCAAGCAGCAGCGGCGGTGCTATATCAATGCAAGTTCTTTCTTTCTTTCTCAGATCCAAGGGGCCTGGATCGCCCAACATCCGAACGCGGGAAGGTTTGCACGAGCGAGGACTGCGAGATCGCAACACAAACATGGCTTTCGGTTGGAGCTGGACTTTTATTTGAGGGGGAGGGGCAGAATGCAGTGAAGAGAATGGCAACACACAGATATATAAAAAAAACTCTTCAAAAAGAACCAAGAGGGCGTTTAACAAAGCAAAATATAGAAGAGAAAGTACACAAACATACATAAAACACACTAAAAACGGATGTAGATTATTTCTAAAGCTGCTCAGGGAAAGATGAGATGCAAACAAAGACTTTAGTCTATTAGTAATCACAGGGGCAGTCCTGGGCAGGAGAATTTGTACAAATCTAACGTACAAAAGGATCAAAAGGAAAAAGGCCCCAAGCAAAAGTGCCACTGAAAAGAGCAAGTGGGTCAAGGTCCAAGAGAGTTGCAGGTTGAAGTAGTGGCGGGGGGGGAAGGTGGTTAAATCTTGTGCAGAGTTCGGACGGTGATGTTTTCTCTTTCCCTGTCTTGTAATATTTCTGGAAAAGTATCAGTGAGTCAAGGACAAACAAACATTTTCTGACATTGCACAGTAGAGAAGTCCCAAGCCTGACCTTTCTTTGGTTGCTGAATTTGTTCACCTCAGCTCACACACAAAGTCAGAGCAAACACATGCCCAGAAACCTCCCAACCGGGACTTAACTTTTCTTATTTGGGCGGAGGGTTTGCAGAAGAAGAATGGCTCGACCCGTGTCCAATTGCCACAGGCGGCAGCAACTTTGTGCTGCCCTCCTTGGTCAAATTGCCAGCAATTGGAAACTCCTCCACCTCCCCAACTGCTTGCGAGTCAGCAGCTGCCAGAGGAACAGGGAACTGAGGAGGGGCAGTTACCACAGACTCAATGGGCTGAATGGCCTACTTCTGCTCCTGTGTCCCAGGGCCAACCGGTTCTCTGGGTCATGGCAAGATGCCAACAGCAACAACTTACATTTGTATTGAGCCATTTCTCAAGTAGAGGCACTTGCGTGTCCCATGATGATTCACTTTAGGGTTAGTCAGAGAGATCTGACACAAGATACATTAGGAAATGAGGGAGGTGACAGAGAGCTTGGTCAGAGACATAGGTTTTAAACAGCAGCTTAAAGGGAATGAGGGGCTCAGAGAGGTTTAAAAAGGAAAGAGACATGCATTTATATAGCACCTTTCTCAACCACTGAATCGTTCAGGTATATTACAACTGGCGACATTTTTTTTCAAAATTGGAGTCACTGCAGGAAATGTGGAGGCTAACTTATGCACAGCAAGCACCCACAGACAGGAACGCGTTGATAAGGTGACCCACTTTTTAGTGGCATAACAACAAAAGAGCTGCAGATCGGAAACAAAAAAGCAGAAATTTGCTGGAGAAACTCAGCAGGTTTGGCAGCATCTGCAGAGCGAGAAGGAGCAAGAGTTAACGTTTGGAGCCCCATCGACTCCCGTTTGCCTGATTGGAGAGTCACCGGACTCAACATTAACTGTTTCTCTCTGCACAGGGGGCTGTCAGCGCTGCTGAGATCATCCAGAGCTTTCTGCTTTTTAGTGTTGTCAATTTGAGGGATAATTAAATATGGGTCAGTTCACTGAGGATAATTCCCCTGCTGTTGTAAGAAACAACGCCCTGGGGTATTTTTTTTAAAAAAACACCCATCTAAGCAGGGAAAATATCTCTGAAAGATTAGAATTGGAATTAGGTTTATTGTTGTCATGTGTGCTCAAGTACCTAGGTACAAAATCCTACATAAAGACTAGGAAACTAAAGAGATAAGTTAAAAGTTCAACATTACAATTCTTGTCACAAAAAAAGAAATAAAGTTAAAAGTTCCAAATGATGGTCCGTCTTTAGCTACAGGCCTGCAGTCCCTCCACCCCGAGCTTTCCCCACAAGGGCTTGATCCCCCACACCTCTGTCTCTCTGCCAACTGCCACACTACAGGTTGAGTCAGTAGTTAGGAAGGCAAATGCAACTTTGGCATTTATTTTGAGAGAACTTGAATGTAAAAGCAGGGATGTAATTCTGAGGCTCTATAAGGCTCTGGTCAGCCCACATTTGGAATATTGTGCACAGTTTTGGGCCCCATATCTCAGGAAGGATGTACTGGCCCTGGAGTGGGTTCAGAGGAAGTTCATGAGAACGGTACCAGGAATGAAAAGCTTAACGTATGAGGAACCTGGGTCTATACTCAATGGAGTTTAGGAGGATGAGGGGGGAATCTAATTGAAACTTACAGAATACTGAATGGGCCTGGACAGAGTGGATGTTGGGAAGATGTTTCCATTGGTAGGGGAGTCTAAGACCCAAGGGCACAGCCTTAAAGTAAAGGGAAGATCCGTTTAGAATGGAGACAAGGAGAAACTTCTTCAAGCAGATTCGATGGGCTGAATGGTCTAGTTGCTGCTCCTAATTCTTATAGTCTCACCCAACACAATGCAGGGCTTCTTCAGCCTTTGTTGTTTGGTTCCGGCCCTGGAGTGGGAGTTGAACTGGGGACATTGTGACTCAGAGGCAAGGGTGCTATGCACTAAGCCACAGGTGACAGCTAAAGAGTAAGGGGCTCTGGAGCCTGGCACCAAGGCACCTTGAAGGTATGGCTGCCAACAGCGGAACATGTTTTATTCATTCATTCCCGGGATGAGGGCGTTGCTGGCTGATTGTCCATTCCTCATTCCCTGGGGGCAATGAAGAACTACCCACATTGCTGTGGGCCTGGTCACATGTGTGTGTGTGTGTAAGGACAACAGATTTCCTTCCTTATAAAAAAAGGACATTAGTGAACCAGATCGGATTTTACCAACAATCGACAATGGTTTCATGGGCAACATTAGATTCTTAATTCCAAATTCTTCATTGAATACAAATTCCTCCATCTGCCGTGGTGGGATTCGAACCCAGGTCTCTAGAATGTCATCTGTGTCTCTGGATTAACAGGCCAGCGATAATACCAGTAGGCCATCATCTCCCAAAACAAAAAAATTACAAGCAGACATGAGAGGCTACAATCGAATAGGCCCACCATAAACAGCAAAACAAGGCTGAATCTGACTGAAATGTATAAAATTCTAACAGAACTGGACAGACTAAATGTGAAGGGGATGTTTCCCCTGGTTGGGGAGTCTAGAACTAGAGTACACAGTCTTAGGATTCAAGGTAGACTATTTAAGACTGAGATGAGGAAAGAATTCTTTACTGGCCTCCCTGCTATAGGAAAAATGTTATTAAACTTGAAAAAGGCTCAGAAAAGATGTACTAGGATGTTGCTGGGTTTGGAGGGTTTGAGCTACAGGGAGACGCTGAATAGGCTGGGGCTATTTTCCCTGGACCGTCGGAGGCTGAGGGGTGACCTTATAGAGGTTTATAAAATCATGAGGGGCATGGATAGGGTGAATAGCCAAGGTCTTTTCCCCCACAGTAGGGGAGTCCAAAACTAGACGGCATGGGTTTAAGATCAGAAATCACATAACACCAGGTTATAGTCCAACAGGTTTGTTTGAAAACACAAGCTTTTGGAGCGTAGTGGCTACACTGCAACAACAAAAAAAAATGCTGCAAAAGCTTGTTTTCAAACAAACCCGTTGGACTATAACCTGGTGTCATGTGATTTCTGACCACGTCCACCCCAGTCCAACATCAGCACCTCCACATCATAGGTTTAAGCTGAGAGGGGAAAGGTTTAAAAGGGGCCTAAGGGGCAACTTTTTCACAGAGGGTGGTGCGTGTCTGAACGAGCTGCCAGAGGAAGTAGTGGAGGTGGATACAGTACTTAAAAGGCATCTGGATGGGCATATGGGTTTAGAGGGATATGGGCCAAATACTGGCAAGTGGGACTAGATTAATTTAGGATATCTGGTCAGCATGGAGGAGTTGGACTGAAGGATCTGTTTCCATGCTGTACATCTCTATGACTCTACTCAAAAGGATAGCGAACCTGCGGAATTCTCTATCACAGAAAGCTGTGGAAGCGATATCACTGAATAGATTCAAGAAAGAGAGATACAAACATTTTTAGATTTTAAAAAGGCATCGAGGAGCAATCAGAGAAAGCTGACATATAGCATTAGATAGAGGATCAGCCATGATAAGATTGAACAGCCTCCTGCTGGCACAGGGTTTGATGTTTAAACAATTCATGAGGGGAATATAGATAGCCAGGGGTTCAATGTTCGCTCCACATGTCTCCAACTCTTGGTTCTAGGGTTTTGCCAAGTGCTTTCTGCGCAGACTCGGTGCAACATGACACCTCCATGTAAACCCTCATCTAGATAAACCTTCAAGGAAACGGAGAGCCAATAAATGAGGACACTTCACTCACTCAAAGCAAACCTCCAAATCCAACATTAAATGAGTTGCGTCACAGGTAGACAGGGTGGTTAGGAAGGTGTTTAGCACACTTGCCTTCGTTGCTCAGACCTTTGAGTACAGGGATGTCATATTAAGGTTGTAGAGGACATTGGTGAGGCCACTTTTGGAGTACTGTGTGCAGTTTTGGTCTCCCTTTTATAGGAAGAATATTATTGAGCTGGAGAGGGTTCAGAAAAGGTTTACCAGGATATTGCTGGGACTGGAGGGTTTGAGATAGCAGGGTAGGCTGAGAAATTTTCTTGCTCCCCTCCCATGCCAAAGACAAGAGGCGGAGGGGATGATCTTACAAAGATTTATAAAAACCATGAGGGACATAGATAAAATAGCAAAAAGGTCATTTCCCTGGGATGGGAGAACTTCAAAACTAGACAGTATAGGCTTAAGGAGAGAGGAGAAAGATTTTGAAAAGGAACCGGAGAGGTAACTTTTTCGCACCGAGGGTGGTCCATGTGTGGAATGAACTGCCTGTGGAAGTGGTAGATGCAGGTAAAGTTACAACGTTTAAGATATTTGGACAGGTACATAAATAGGAAAAGTTTAGAGGGATAAACTGCAGGCAGGTGGGAATAGTTTAGTTTGGGATTATGGTTGGCATGGAAGAGTTGGGCCAAAGGGCCTGTTTCTGTGTTGTATGGGTTTAAAAATTCTCACCCGTGTGTTTTCAAACCCCTCCTCTCCATCTCTGCCATCCAAGATCTCTCCATACCCCCAATTCTGGCCCCTTGCTCATCTAAAAAGGAAATAAAGCGGGAGTAGGCCGTTCTGCCCCTCGAGCCTGCAACACCGTTCAATATGATTGGGGCTTCCACTCCAGTTTCCCCATCCGCTCCCACTGTCCTTTGATTGGCCAAGACCCCAAAAATTGGCCAGTCCCAGCCTTGAACATTCAACGATATTGTGTAACCTTCAGGGTGTGGTGCGGGTTTCGAAATCCCAGAGATTTCCCCAATTTCCTCCAGTCCACCATCGGCAGGCTTGCCTTCAGCTTCCTTGGGCTCTGGGACTCCCTCTCTAAACCTCTCCCTGCTCGAAAAAGTTTCAAGCCCCACCCTTGACCACACTTTTGGTGGTCTGCCCTGAGACCCCCTGATGGGGCAATGACATGGAAATCTGATCCTGTAAAACGTTGCGTAATTGTAAAGAAAAGGCAACACAAATGTAAGTTGTTGTTGTTCAGGATGAAAGGACACAAAGGCACTGCCCTCCAGCATTTGATATGATTAATGCATGTTTCCCTATGCAGTACACTGTGTTCCAGGGACTGTGTCCTTGTTGTAATGTGACAGTGTCCATGGGAAGGCTGTACAATCCATAGAAAGAGCAGGAACATCCCACTTTAGTAACTCTGCTGGAATGAACTGTCTGTAACTTTATTCAGATTCCAAGCACAGAATCGCAGGGACCTCACGGATTAATAAATTTCAGAATCTCCATTCACACGACAGGTGACCAACAAAGGCCACCTCACAGCTTCACCGGGAGCTGGCTACTCAGTCTGGAGGCATTCCCCTACAGGACACAAACTGCTGGGCTCATTAATCTGGAGGTCACTGCATTACACTGGGGTACAGTACTGGGTGGGGAACAGGTCTGTCACTGTATAACACTGGGGTACAGTACTGGGTGGGGACAGGTCTGTCACTGTATATCACTGGGGTACAGTACCAGCGGG
>NC_063370.1:8552051-8555859 GCF_021869965.1 Rhincodon typus
GGGGACAGGTCTGTCACTGTATATCACTGGGGTACAGTACCAGGGGGGGAACAGGTCTGTCGCTGGAATAAAATTTAGTACAATTTAGACGAAGTCAGAAGGCTGTATACAGTTGTAACCCCGTGGAGGACTCCAGGAGTGAACACTGATATCATGTCGCAAAAAAAAACCTAAAAAACACAACAGACATTCAAATGCTGTCTTGTCTCCCTAAAACAATGTTGGCATCGAGACAGGATGCAAGGTCAGCGATTAGACTCTAGAGGTTAAATACTTTTAGAAAAGTATCTATTTTAGTGGAAAAAAACAGGATTCAAACAAAGAGATATGTACAGGCATTTTTCCATTGTCAAAATGCTGGACACGAAATGCACAAACAATAGATATTAACAGAAAGGGACAAGTGCTGGGGAAAGTGAGACATCATTCAGATAATAGGCATTCCCCTGCTTCATCTCCAGGGAGCCCAGGCTTGTACACAGGAAAAGTCTGTCTGTTTAAATACACTGTTTTTCCCTCTCCTGAATGTCTTACCTCGTGCATCTGATAAATTGCCCAGGACGGTGGCTCTGTTGAGTGTCTGAATAACAGGGTCTGAAGTTCAAGTCCCACTTCAGGGTTTAGAAACCAAAATCCAGACCGACATGCAAGGTGATATCGAGGGAGTGCCACACTGTCAGAGGTACTAGCTTTTGGAGGCATTGGTGCATGCTCGGGAGAATGGAATTGAGCCTGGGGAGCTTTTCCAAAGAAAAAGCAGGGGCTTTGTCCCAGTATTTATCCCCTTAACCAGGGTCACAAAAGCCTGATGTTTGTCACATTGTTCTTTCTCGACCCCATTCCTCATTCTGCGCTGTTTGATCTGGGCATCTAGTGTCTTCAAGACAAATGGCACAACTGTATTCACCAAAGCTCCCCTTCACTCCGAGAACTATTTTCCTCAGAACTGTTCAAGATGTGTAGTAAATCCTGGCCTGGCCAGTGGCCACCTACATCCCGTAAAATGAATTAAGGAAACACACCCGCTCCCCCCCCCCACCTCAATACACACTCTTCCTCCTCCCTCTCCCTGTCTCCATTGGCATTTCCATTTTCCATATCGGAATTGGACTCCACGTGGCATTCACAGGAAATCTTGTGAAGAATGAGGGAAGAGAAACCTACCAACCAATCAATCACAGCAGGGCAGACCCGACGGGCTGAATGGCCAAATTCTGCTCCTATGTCTTATGGTCTTGGCATTCACAGAAAATCTTACAGTGCAGATGGAGGCCATTCAGCCCCGCCATGCCTGCTAGCTCATTGAAAGCTCTCCAGATCATTCCTCACCCTCTCTGCTTTTCTCCCTCCCCCCAAATCCTATGAGTATTTATCCGATTCCTCTGTTCCAATGGCTGCTTCCCTCTCAAATAGTACATTGCAAAATGACTTTTGATCTGAAGTGAAATAAATTCTCTTCCACTTTCTCCCTGCTCCCCATGCTCTGCACTGCTTTCTTCTGACACTTTACAGTTCTCTCAGTTTTTCTATCAGCCAACAGTCCTTCAAACTACAGGCTCTTAAAAAGCTGACGTAACATGATCTCAACTCTGCCTCCTGATCATTCTCAGCCCCCCACCCCTCCCTCTCTCTCCCATGTTTCTCCCATTTGCCCTTTTCCGTCCTTTATGGGATCTTTCTAAATGCAGTGTCCATAGCAACCAGGTCATTAAAAATGATCAAGGTTACCAGCTCTGTTTACAGGGCCACACAGGTCTGTGTGCAACACCAGGTAAAACTAGCACTCTCCATGGGGGTGAAGAGACAGAACAGATTAGAGAGGTGGGGGGGCGGAAATGGGACTGACGGGAGGGAGTGGATGTGGACTCAATGGGCTGAATGGCCTCTCCCTGTACTACAATGACTCGAATCCAAGGGGTGAAAGGGCGAGTTGGGTAGATTTTGTGCAAAAACTACCAGCTTTTCTCTGTATCTAACCCCGTGCTGTCCCTGCCCTGGGAGTGTTTGATCGAGAACAGTGTAGAGAGAGCTGTATCTAACCCCGTGCTGTCCCTGCCCTGGGAGTGTTTGATGGAGAACAGTGTAGAGAGAGCTTTACTCTGTATCTAACCCCGTGCTGTCCCTGCCCTGGGAGTGTTTGATGGAGAACAGTGTAGAGAGTGCTGTATCTAACCCTGTGCTGTTCCTGCCCTGGGAGTGTTTGATGGGGGACAGTGCACAAGTTCACTTTACCTACAATCAAATATCCAAGGGTCACACTCAGCCCTCCAATCCGAAAGTTTTCCATGTCCCACCAACAACGCTGACACTCCCAAATGCAGTCTTCAGGCAATGCACCAGTGTCAGTGGTACAACTGAAAATAGTGAAAACATATAACACTGGAACCCAGTGCATGCCTGCTCCCCCAGGGCTAAAACACACACACACACACACACACTCCCCAACCTTTTGTCTTCCCATAGACAATCCTGCAACCATGCTAACAAAATCCTAATCAGTTCATAGTCTTTTGGTGCATGTTTGGAATGGCATGTTCCACTAATCAACTGTAATTGACTGAAAAATAAAACCCTTGAGTTCATTTAAAATTATAATTAAAAACTTTTAGTATAGCATATGCAGGAAACGTGTGCACACATGAATATGCATAATGATGTATCTGCATATACAAAAATGCATATACATAATATCACACATTAGAAAAGTGACCCTTCAGCCAACAGATGTGTTATTGAAGGACTAAATATACAAAAGTTTCTCGTGTTTAAAAACGCTCTGAAGTGATTAGTTATAGCTTACCAGAGAAATCATCAAAGGCAGTGGGTACATATTTTGTTGGATAACCATTGGTGGTGTAGCTAACCACCAAACTTGTTTTGCCAACCGCTCCATCTCCGAGCAAAACGCACTTGAGGAACCGCTCCTGGGTGCGGGCAGCCCGGCCGCTACGCTTGGGTTTGTGCGGGGGCACCGGGGGTGCGAAACCTGCTCGATAGTCCAATAAATCCTGGGGGGGCATCGCTGTCTCTCACACCGAGAGAAAGATGTTTTTCTTCCTTTCTTTTCAAAATTCAAAAGAAAACAAAAGTCCCCCACAAGGCAGAGCAAAAAAAAAACCCTAGGAGTTTAGTTCCAAATTCTGGGCGATCACCAAAATCATTTGAGGGGGAAAAAAATTCCCAAAAAAAAAGTTTTTGAAAAGTTTTGGCAAAACTTTTCCGCGTCTTATCAGTTTCACTGAAACTGACGCGGGGGGCGATAAGTAATTAAATCGGCCCCCCCCCGACTGCCTAATTTTTTTCTACCTCTCAACCACACAGTTCAAACTCTCACTCTCCCTCTCCCCCTCTCTCTCTACACTGTCCGTTTTATAAACCTAACTCTCACCCAGTAGTCACCGCCTCCCTTGAAACTGGTGGATACAAAGCTCAGCAACATTTGCGCCTCCCACACAGCTTCCACCCCTTAAAGGGACAGCACAGCATCACAGGTGAAACGCTGGAGAGGAAGGTGTAGGGTTGAGGGGAAAAGTGACTCTTTAAAATAAAAATGCCAACATTACTACACCACCCATTCTGCACCCCCCCCCACCCCGTGAATCGAAATGGGGGTGAATAATAAACTTCTTGCTCAATAACTTGCTTGCTCTCACTCAGGAACCAGCTCTCTCAATCATTAACCTGCTCTCTCACCCATTAACCTCTCTCCTTCTCTGATCTGTTCTGTCATTCAATTACCTGTTCTTTCTGACTCTTTAAAACTCTCTCAGTCTTTAACCCTCTCTCTCAGTCTATAGCTTGCTCTCTC
>NC_063370.1:8555869-8571167 GCF_021869965.1 Rhincodon typus
TCTCTCTCAGTCTATAGCTTGCTCTCTCAGTCTTTAACCCTCTCTCTGTTCTATAGCCTGCTCTCTCACTCTTTAACCCTCTCTCTGTTCTATAGCCTGCTCTCTGTCTTTATTCTGCTAGCTCTCGTGCCCTTTTACCTGCTCTTTCTAACTCATTAATCTGCACTTTCTGCTTCATTAATCAGCTCTCCCTCATTCTTTAACCTTCTCTCTGTCTCACTTCTAAACCTGTATTCTCAGTCGTTATCCTGTCTCTCTCGCGCCCTTTTAACTGCTCTTTCTAACTCATTAATCTGTGCTTTCTGTTCCGTTAACCAGCACTCTCATTCTTTAACCTGCTCTCTCTCTGATTCATTAACTGTCTTTCGCTCTCTCTCGTTTACCTTCTCTTTCACTCATTTGCTTACCTTTCACATTCATTGACTTATATTAGATTCTAGTCTCTGATTCTTCCTTAGAACTGTAGCAATGATTCCAATCCACATATTCCACTGATATATGAATGGGAATCAAGACACAGAAAAGTTTTGCTAAAACTTTTCAAAAACTTTTTTTTAGTAATTTTTTTCCCCTCAAATGATTTTGGTGATCGCCCAGCGTTTAGAACTAATACAGATATTGTATTTGTATTGTATCTACAAATACAATATCAAATTATATGGAAATTATTTTCTACAATCCACCCTGTGATGTTGGCTGATTCTCTCATTTTGCTCTTCAATCTCACGTTACCATTTCCCACACCATCCTCCATGATGAAAGAGCCCAGCACATCAGTGCAAAAGATAAGGCTGAAGCATTCGCAGCAATATTCAGCCAGAAGTGCCGAATGTATGATCCATCTTGGCCTCCTCCAGTTGTCCCCAGCATTACAGATACCAGTCTTCAGCCAATTCGATTCACTCTACTTGATATCAAGAAACCGGTTGGAGACACTGGATACTGCAAATGCTACAGCCCCTGACAACATGCCGGCAATACTACTGAAGACTTGTGCTCCAGAACTTGCCGCTCCCCTAGCCAAGCTGTTCCAGTACAGTTACAACACTGGTATCTACCCGACAATGTGGAAAATTGCCCAGGTATGTCCTGTACACAAAAAGCAGGACAAATCCAACCCAGCCAATTACCGCCCCATCAGTCTCCTCTCGATCATAAATAAAGTGATGGAAGGTGTCACCACCAGCGCTATCAAGCAGCACCTGCTCAGCAATAACCTGCTCAGTGACGCCCAGTTTGGGTTCTGCCAGGGCCACTCAGCTCCTGACCTCATTACAGCCTTGGCTCAAACATGGATAAAAGGGCTTAATTCCAGAGGGGAGGTGAGAGTGACAGCCCTTGAAACCAAGGCTACGTTCGACCGAATGTGGCATCAAGGAGCTGGAGAAAAGCTGGTGCCAATAGGAATGAGGTAGGAAAACTCTCAACTGTTTGGGTCACATTTGGCACAAAGGAAGCTGGTTATTGGAGGTCAGTCATCTCTGCAGGAGTTCCTCAGGGTAGTGTCCTAGGCCCAACTATCTTCAGCTGCTTCATCATTGACCTTCCCTCCATCATAAGGTCAGAAGCGGGAATGTTTGCCGATGATTGCAAAATGTTCAGCACCATTCGTGACTCCTCAGATACTGAAGCAGTCTACGTTCACATGCAACAAGATCTGGACACTATCCAGGCTTGGGCTGACAAGTGGCAAGTAACATTTAAGTGAGTGCCACATAAATGCCAGGCTATGATTATTTCCAACAAGGGAGAATCCAGGGGAGGTAGGTAAGGGGAGGAGATGGCCGAGTGGTATTGTCGTTGGACTGTTAATCCAGAGACTCAGATAATGTTCTGGGGACCTGGGTTCAAATCCCGCCACGGCAGATGGTCAAATTTGAATTCAATAAATACCTGGAATTAAAAATCTAATGATGACCATGTATCCATTGTCGATTGTGAGGAAAAACCCATCTGGTTCACTAATGCCCTTTAGGGAAGGTAACTGCCATCCTTACCTGGTCTGGTCTACATGTGACTCCAGACCCACAGCAATGCCTCTTAACTGCCCTCTGGGCAATTAGGGATGGGTAACAAATGCTGCATGGCCAGCGATGCCCTCATCCCGTGAATGAATAAAAATAAAATGCCAACCATTGCCCCTTGACACTCAATGGCATTACCGTTCCTGAATATCCCACTATCAACATCCAGGGGATACTATTGACCAGAAACTCAGCTGGACTCACCACATAAACACAGTGGCTACAAGAGAAGGCCAGAAGCTGGGAATACTGTGGTGAGTAACTCACCTCCTGACTCCCCAAAGCCTGTCCACCAACTACAAGGCACAAGTCAGGAGTGTGATGGAATACTCCCCACTTGCCTGGATGGGGGCAGCTCCAACAACACTCAAGACGCTCGACACCATCCAGGACAAAGCAGCCCCCGCTTGTTTGGCACCACATCCACTAACATCCCACTCCCTCCCCCACTGACGTTCAGTAACAGCAGTGTGTACCATCTACAAGACGCACGGCAAATATTCACCAAAGATCCTCAGACAGCCCCTTCCAAACTCACAACCACTTCCACCTAGAAGGACAAGGGCAGCAGGTACATGGGAACACCACCCCCCTGTAAGTTCCCCTCCAAATTCCCACATTCTCCACTTTGGTTTTGTAGGGTGGCATGGTGACCCAATGGTTAGCACTGCAGCCTCACAGCGCCAGGGCCCCTGGGTTCGGTTCCCCCTCAGGCAATGGTCTGTGTGGAGTTTGCACATTCTCCCCATGTCTGCGTGGGTTTCCTCTGGGTGCTCCGGTTTCCTCCCACAGTCCAAAGATGTGTAGGTTAGGTTGGATTGGCCGTGCTAAATTGCCCCATAGTGCCAGGGTTATGCAGATTAGGTGGGTTATAGGGGGATGGGTCTGGGTGGGATGCTCCAAGGGTCGGTGTGCGGAGTTCTGAGGAAGGGTCACTGGACCTGAAATGTTAACTCTGTTTTTTTCCTTCACAGATGCTGCCAGACCTGCTGTGCTTTTCCAGCAACTTTGTTTTTGTTCGGTGTGGACTTGTTGGGCCGAAGGGGCTGTTTCCACACTGTAGGCATTCTAAATAAAAAAAAGTCACTCACCGTCCTGACTTGGAAATATATTGCCGTTCCTTCAGTTTCGCTGGGTCAAAGTCCTGGAATTCCCTCTTGAGAGCACTATGGGTGTCCCTACACCGTACAGACTACAGTGGTTCAAGAAGGCAGCTCACCACCACCTTCTCAAGGATAACCAAGGATGGCCAATAAATGCTGGTCCAGCCAGAGACACCCACATCCCACCAATGAGTAAAAAGATGGATAAGAAGATGACGAGGAACTGTTCAATGGGTGAAATCATAGCTGGCATGAATGAGGTGATTTATGTCTGTCCCTATGTGTTACAAATATTCAGAAATAGGAAATTCCAGCCAGACACAGTTCACTGAGTTCACTATTTCCCATGCTGGTATCTATATAATTGGTCATAATTGATCTCTTTTAATTCATTTCTCACAGCGATGGGTGCGAGTCAGGAGAGTTATCAGTTATTGAGTCGTAGAGTCACACAGCACGGAAACAGACCCTTCGGTCCAACCAGTTCAAGCCAACAACATTCCCAAACTAAACTAGTCCCACCTGCCTGTACTTGGCCCATATCCCTCCAAACATTTCCTATTCATAAACTTATCCAAATGCCCTATAAACATTGTAACTGTATCCACATCCACCGTTTCCTCTGGCAGTTCATTCCACACACGAACCATTCCTCATGTCCTTTTTAAAACCTTTCTCCTCTCACCTTAAAGATATGCCCCATTCTTGAAATCCCTCCCCTAAGGATAAGGCCCTTGCAATTCGCTTTACCTATGCCGCTCATGATTTTATAATCCTCGAGAAGGTCACTCCTCAATCTCCTACGCTCCAAAGAAAAAAACCCAGGCTTTCCAGTCTATTTTTATATCTCAAATCCTCTATTTCAGGCAACATCTTGGTAAATTTCTTCTATACCCTCTTCAGTTTAACAATATCCTTCCAATAACAGGGTGATCAGAACTGGACACAGTGCTCCAGAAGAGGCCTCACCAACATCCCTTACAACCTCAACACGATATCCCAACTTCTATACTCAAAGGTCTGAGCAATGAAGGCAAGCGTGCTAAACTCCTTCTTAACTGTGGGAGAAACCAGTAACCGTTATTACTACTAATGTTCTCAAGGTCGATATTTTCAGAGATAACAATTTGTGTCGCTGTCATTGATGTGACAACCATAATCTGTTGTAGAACATCTGGAAGCAGACCATTCAGCCCATCGAGCCCATGCTAACTCGACTCAGAACACTCCTATTTCCCAGGTCCATCCCCATAGACTTGAAAATCCATTTCCCTCCAGATCCCATCCAATTTCCTTTTGAAACCACGTGTCATCCTTTGCTGCCCTTCCCTGAGAGTTCTGGAGAAGGGTCCCGACCCGAAACGCCAGCTTTCCTGCTCCTCTGATGCTACCTGGCCTGCTGTGTTCCTCCAGCTCCACACTGTGTTATCTCTGACTCCAGCATCAGCAGTTCTTACTATCTCTGAGTTCCACGTCCTTACCGCTTGCTGAGTCAAAAGATTCTGTTTACAATTCCCTGGCCACCTCTCGCCCCAGATTTAAAGCAATGTTTTCTGTCAGTCTTGTATCATCAGCTAATAGGAAAAGATTTTCCTTAACTGTTCCATCCTGATATCTGAAGATTTGGCATCTCGTCTCAACATTTACTCTTCCCTGGGGGGAGCCTGGATCCAGCTTCTCCGATGTGCCTTTGTAACAAAAGTTTGGAAACTGTTTTTGTAAGGCTCTTCTACACTCGCTCCAACACCTTCACATCACGTGGAACTAGACACAATACTCTAGTTGAGACTGAACCAGTGTTCTATACTTCAGCAGTGTAGGGGTTGGAAGAGTTGGGGGGCTGTGGGGGCACAGGTTTAAGGTGATTGGCAAAATAAACAACATCCATTTTTGACACATTCTTATTCGTAGGATGTCGCAGACTAGTCCAGCACTTGTTGCCCACGTCCAGCAGAGGGCAGTTGAGAGTCAACCGCATCGTAGTGGATCTGGAGTCACATGCAGGCCAGACTGGTTTAGGAGAGGCATTGGTGAACCAGATGGGGTTTTACAGCTGGTCAATGTGGTCACCACGTTGGGTTGGCTTTTAATTCCAGACTTTTATTGAATTCATTTCTCACCATGGTGGGATTTGAACCCATATTCCGCATCCCCTACCCTCCTTGATCATCAGCCTCAAATTCACTCATAAAGTGACATTTAGATGATGCTACTGCCTGCCCTTGACACAGGCACTGCCTGAGGGTATGGCGGAGGCAGGTTTGACTGTGGTTTTCGAAAGGAAATCAGACAGGTATCTGAAAAGGAAGAATGCAGAGCGCTGAGGGGTGAAGGCAGGGGGAGTGGGGCTAGGATAGTTGATCTTGCAGAAGACCACCAAAGACTTGACAGGCTGAATGGCCACCTTGTGTGTTGCAACCGTGCTGCATTTATCCCTTAAACAGCAACAGGTCGCCTGAGCCAGCTGCAGTTTATGGGATCTTGCTGTGCATAACCTAGCGGCCACGATTTCAAAGTCACAACGTTGACATCAAAATCCATCATGGCTTTATCAGGAGATTGTCAAGCAAAGTGGGGAAGCGCCCTACCTCTGGGTCAGAGGTTCCAGGCCCGGGTCCCACCCCAGGACTCGGTGGGTCATTACACAGGCGGTCAAATGGCCTATCAAAGGTGCTAGTGGCGTGCAGTAGGACTGGGAGGGTTTCCATGTCACTCAGAACTCAATAGCTGCCCTGCACCAGCATTCTCATGTTTAAAAAACAGAATATCCATGCTATCAGTCCTGCTTTGAGCAAGTGTCGCTCTCATTCTGATGGGTTATCAATATACATACGCATATTTTCTGTAAATTGGTTGAACGGTGCTATTGAAATGCAAGTCTTTCTGCTTTCTGGAAATTTGACGGTGTTTAATTTGTAAGCTCATTTTCTTTTAGCACTTGACACTTGACACTGTCTGCCTGTTGATTCTCAACGTGGCGTACAAGTTCCGAGATCAGGATGGTCTCTTAACAATGCAACTTTAATCGCGGTGGTTTTGCAGTATTCCATCCGCTGGCACCACCCACGCGACTGCGGTGACAGGGGGCATGAAGCAAAGTGCCATCTTGTGTGGCGACCCCCGAGACATCTCGTGAGGGGGCTGGATCGCATGAGTCTCCCAGGCAGGTGAGGTGCCCATTCCTGAAGTCATGGCCTCGCCTACATTGGCGATGTGTGCTGTCCCAAACCCTCACCCGATGTTCATTGATGCACTGACCAAAGGGAGTCGCCTGCACAAGGACCTGAAGACTGGAGGGCCACCAATGTGGGGCCATATTTAAGAAAGACTGCAAGGAAAAGCCAGGGCACTATAGACTGGCGAGCCTGATATCAGCGGTGGGTATGTTGTTGGAAGGGATTCTGAGGGACAGGATTTGCATACATTTGGAAAGGCAAAGACTGATTGGGGAGAGTCAACTTGGCTTTGTGGGAAATTGTGTCTCCCTAACTTGGTTGAGGTTTTTTGAAGAGGTGACGAAGAAGATTGATGAGGACAGAGCAGTGGGCATTGTTTATATGGACTTCAGCAAAGCATTCAACAAGATTCCATATGGTAGACTGGTTAGCAAGGTTAGATCATGTGGAATCAAGGCAGAACTAGCCAATTGGACGCAAAATTCGCTTGAAGGCAGGAGACAGAGGGTGGTGGTGGTGCTTTTCAGACTGGAGCCCTGTGACGAGTGGTGTACCACAAGGATCGGTGCTGGGTACACTGCTTTTCATCATTTATATAAATGTTTTGGATGTGAACATAGGAGGTATGGTTAGTAAGTTTGTAGATGACACCAAAATAGGAGGCGTAGTGGACAGCTAAGAAGGTTATCTCGAGTACAACGAAACCTTGATCAGATGGTCGAATGGGCCGAGGAGTGGCAGATGGAGTTTAATTTAGATAAATGTGAGGTGTTGCATTTTGGAAAGGCAAATCAGGGCAGGACTTATTCACTTAATGGTGAAGTCCTGGGGAGAGTTGTTGAACAAAGAGACCTTGGCGTGCAGGTTCATAACTCCTTGAAAGTGGAGTTAGAGGTAGACAGAATAGTGAAGAAGGCATTTGGTATGCTTTCCTTTATTGGTCAGTGCATTGAGTATAGGAGTTGGGAGGTCATGTTGCAGCTGTACAGGACATTCATTAGGCCGCTTTGGAATACTGCATTCAGTTCTGGTCTCCTTGCTATAAGAAACATGTTGTTAAACTTGAAAGGGTTCAGAAAATATTTTCAAGAATGTTGCTGGGATTGGAGGGTTTGAGTTATAGGGAGAGGTTGGATAGGCTGGGGCTATATTCCCTGGAATGTTAGAGGCTGAGGGGTGACACTAGAATAGAATACGAGAATAGCTATTTATTGCCACATGTATTTTTACAGAAGAAGTACAGTGAAATGTTTTATAAGTCGCCATTACATAGCAGTTTATAAAATCATGAGGATAGGGTGAATAGTCAAGGTCTTTTCCCCATGGTAGGGGAGTCCAAAATTAGAAGGGCATAGGCTTAAGGTGAAGGAGGAATGACTTAAAAAGGACCCAAGGGATAATTTTTTCACACAGAGGGTGGTGCATGTATGGAATGAGCTGCCAGAGGAAGTGGTGGAGGCTGGTACAATTACAACATTTAAAAGGCATCTGGATGGGTACATGAATAGGAAGGGTTTAGAGGGATATGGGCCAAATGCTGGCAAATGGGACTAGATCAGTTTAGGATATCTGGTCAGCATGGACGAGTTGAGCCGAAGGGTCTGTTTCTGTGCAGTATGACTCTATCACTCTATGACCAACAGAACGATTCCTGACCTGTTTTCCTGATCAACTATACACGCTCCTTTCCCATCACAATGACGCTGAGGCTAATTTTAGAACTGCATCCAACATCCTGTTGAGGTCAATTAAATTTCCTTGGGTCAGCGAGGCATGGGTTTGGGGATCAAAGATGAAATTCCGAGGGTTCGTTACTCAATTTGATACAGTGGAATTTTTACATTTTTTTTCTGGAGTGTGGGCCTTGCTGGCTGGGCCAACGTTTACCCCCATCCCTAATTGCCCCATGAGAAGGTGGTGATGAGCTGCCTTCTGATATTGCTGCAGTCTCTGGACCATAAGTGCACCCATGATGCCCTTAAGGAGGGAATTCCAGGATTCTGACCCAGCGACACTGAAGGGACAGCGATATATTTCCAAGTCGGGACGGTGAGTGGCCTAAGAGGGGAACGTGCAGGGGGTGGTGTTCCCATGTATCTGCTGCCCTTGTCCTTCTAGATGGAAGTGGTAGAGGGTTTGGAAGGTGCTGTCTGAGGATCTTTTGTGAATGTCTGCTGCTACTGAGCGTCGGTGGTGGAGGGAGTGGGATGTTTGTGGATGTGGTGCCAATCAAGCGGCTGCTTTGTCCTGGATGGCATTGAGCTTCTTGAGTGTTGTTGGAGCTGCACCCATCCAGGGCAAGTGGGGAGTATTCCAGCACACTCCTGACTTGTAGATGGTGGACAGGGTGTCAGAAGGTGAGTTACTTATCACAGGATTCCCAATCACCAAACGGCTCTTATAGACACAATATTTACAGTATTATAGCCACAGCTTAGCTTCTGATCCATGGGAACTCCTGGGATATTGACAGTGGGGCAATTGAGTGATGGCGATTCCTTTGGATATCTTTGAGAGATGGATCCACTCTCTCCTGTTAGACATGCTTAGTGCCTGGGGCATTTCTGTCTCAGGCATTTTTCATCATTCTTTCTCTAAGGTATTTCCTCTGAATTTCATGGGCTTGTCTGGCCCATGAATTGGTAACTTATCACTTGATAAGGTGCTCTGGATTGCCACCAAGCAGAGGAGATCCTCCAGAGCATCCTGGAGGTGCCTGGACCAATCAAGCCTCCAATTTCATCCCTTATCTCACTCATTAAAATAACGAGTAAGTCATAAAGTGATCCCATCTTCCTGCTGCCATGGGAAAGCAACCAACATAATCAAAGACCCTCCCAACCTGGTTATACTCTTTTCCACCCCCCTCCGTCAGGCAGAAGATACAAAAATTTGAATACATGTACCAACAGATTCAAGGACAGCTTCTTCCCTGCTGTTATCAGACTTTTGAATGGACCTCTCAAATGCTAATTCTGATCACTCTCTCTCTTTGCACCTTCTCTGCGGCCGTAGAACTCTGTTCTGCTACCGCTGATGCACTTTGTATGGTATGAATTGCCTGGACAGCACACAAAACAACACTTTTCACTGTACGTGACAACAATAAATCAATCAATCAGTTGTTAAGAGTGGGTCATTATTTCGATATCACTGTGAGTTTTCTCTGAGATAGCAAGAACTGCAGATGCTGGAGTCAGAGATAACACAGTGTAGAGCTGGAGGAACGCAGCAGGCCAGGCAGCATCAGAGGAGCAGGAAAGTTGACGTTTCGGGTAGGGGCCCTTCTTCAGAAATGGGGAAGGTTGTCGACTTGCTGGTCGAGCTGGCTTGTTCTCGTTCAGATGTTTCGTCACCGTGCTAGGTAACATCATCAGTGAGCCCTCCGCTGAAGAGATGTTATTCTACTCCACTTGGTATTTATACTGTCTGGTCCATTATGGTGAGTAGTGTCATTTCCGGTTTTGATCTGTATATGGAGGAGGGGAAGGGTTAGTTCTCCACCAGAGATATTTCTTTAATCCTGGAAGACTGCAGGGAAATCTCAGAGGAATGTCGACCCTGGCTGAGGCTGGTAAAAATTCTGCTGGATCAGTGAGATCATTGACTTCTTCAATCTGTTTTGCAGACAGTTTTATGTTCATCCAGCACCACCTGGTGGAATATGGAGATATTGTCCTGTGTGTGAATTGAAGGAGGAGCACATACAGGAGATAACAAGGTGTAGAGCTGGATGAACACGGCAGGCAGATGTTCACCTGCACATCGGCTAATGTGGTATACTGCATCCGCTGTACCCGGTGTGGCCTCCTCTACATCGGGGAAACCAAGCGGAGGCTCGGGGACTGCTTTGCAGAACACCTACGCTCGGTTCGCACTAAACAACTGCACCTCCCAGTCGCAAACCATTTCAATTCCCCCTCCCATTCCTCAGACGACATGTCCATCCTGGGCCTCCTGCAGTGCCACAACGATGCCACCCGAAGGTCGCAGGAACAGCAACTCATATTCCGCTCGGGAACCCTGCAGCCCAATGGTATCAATGTGGATTTCACAAGCTTCAAAATCTCCCCTCCCCCGACCGCATCCCAAAACCAGCCCAGCTTGTCCCCGCCTCCCTAACCTGTCCTTCCTCCCACCTATCCCCTCCTCCCACCTCAAGCCCCACACCCATCTCCTACCTACTATCCTCATCCCGCCTCCTTGACCTGTCCGTCCTCCCTGGACTGACCTATCCCCTCCCTACCTCCCCACCTACACTCACCTTTACTGGCTCCATCCCCGCCTCTTTGACCTGTCTGTCTCCTCTCCACCTATCTTCTCCTCTATCCATCTTCTATCCACCTCCCACTCTCTCCCTATTTATTTCAGAACCCCCTTCCCCTCCCCCATTTCTGAAGAAGGGTCTAGACCCGAAACGTCAGCTTTCCTGCTCCTCTGATGCTGCTTGGCCTGCTGTGTTCATCCAGCTCTACACCTTGTTATCTCAGATTCTCCAGCATCTGCAGTTCCTACTATCTCTCGCACATACAGGATGTTAGGTGGGTGATGTGATTACGGTTCACCCCAGAGAAAATTTGGGAAGTTAAGGAGAACAAACGGAGCAAAAACCGCAGGTTAATAACGTGGGTGGTCATAAGCAGAATGTGACTGGGTTGGGGGGACAGACATATCAGTGCACCAGCGAAGAAGGTCAGAGTAGGGAAAAAGGGCAAAAACAGAACTGTAAGATTATTAGCAGAATATAAGCAGCATTCATAACACAATGGACTTTTAAAATTCTTTTTTGGGATGTGGGCATCGCTGGTAAGGTAGGCATTTGTTGCCCATCCCTAATTGTCCCTTTACTGTGTGGTTTGCCAGGGCCATTTCAGAGTCTGAAGTCACATGTAGGCAAGACCAGGTAAGAATGGCAGAAATCCTTCGCTAAATTACATTAGCGAACCAGATGGATTTTCACAACAATTGATGATAATTTCATCATCACCATCACTGATCAATAGTTGATCGATTAATTGAATCATACAGCATGGAAACAGACCCTTCGGTCCAAACAGTCCATGCCGACCACAATCCCAAACTAAATTAGCCCCACCTGCCTGCTCCTGGCCCATATCCCTCCAAACCTTTCCTATTCATGTACTTATCCAAAAGTCTTTTAAATGTTGTAACTTTACCCACAACCACCACTTCCTCTGGAAGTTCATTCCATACACGAACCACTCTCTCGGTTGAAAAGTTGCCCCTCGTATTTTTTAAATCTTTCTCCTCTCACCTTAAAAACATGCCCCCTTGTCTTGAAGTCTCCCACCTTAGCGAAAAGACACCCACCATTCACGTTATTAGAATCCCCACAGTGTGGAGGCTGAGCATTTGGTCCATTGAATCCACACTGACCCTCTGAAGAGCATCCCACCCTCCTCCCTATCCCTGTAACTCTGCATTTCCCGTGGCTAACCCACCTAGCCTGCACATCCCTGAACACTATGGGGACAATTTATCCTGGCCAATCCACCCTAGCCTGCACATCTTTGGACTGTGGGAGGAAACCGGAGCACCCGGAGGAAACCCACGCAGACATGGGGAGAATGTGCAAACTCCACACAGACAGTCGCCCGGGGGTAGTGATGAACATGGGGGTCCCTGGTGCTGTGAGGGGCAGCAGTGCTAACCACTGAGCCACCGTGCCGCCCCTTATCTGTACCCCTCATGATTTTATAAACCTCTATAAGGTCACCCCTCAGCCTCCGATGCTCCATGGGGAAAATGTCGAGCTCAAATACGACCATTTGCCATGGTAGGATTTGAACCCACGTCCCCACAGCTTTAGCCTGAACCATGGAAAGATTTCTAATCTTGTGACACTACCACTCTGTGGAATTGGAGCACACATTGAAATAAATATGCGAGACAAAGTGACCAGTAATTGGGACTTAAAGGTTGACAGGATGGTTGGATACTTCAGAAGGTAAAGGAGGCATGTGGTTGCTCTGTTAATAAAGTATGAGACCAGTGAGAAATCCTTTATTCATTCACAGGATGAAGGAGTTGCTGGCTAGGCAGCATTTATTGCCCAGAGGGCAGTTAAGAGTCAACCACCTTTGTGGGTCTGGAGTCACGTGTAGGTCAGACCAGGTAAAGATGGCAATTTCCTTCCCTAACGGACATTAGTGAACCAGATGGGTTTTTCCAACAATCAACAATGGTCATCATTAGATTCTTAATTCCCAGATATTTTTATTGAATACAAATTCCACCATCTGCCATGGCGGGATTTGAAGCCAGGTCCCCAGGACACTATCTGGGTCTCTGGATTAACAGTCCAGTGATAATACCGCTAGGCCATCAGAGATAAGGAGATAAGGTTTGGGGTCACCGGTAGGAATGGTTTATAATCTGCCTGACAGTCACTGTGCTGTAGGACCGGACATAAATGAACAGGTATCACAGATTTATTGTAGTGTAGAAGGAGGCCATTCATCCCATGATCCTCTCTGAGTGAACCACTTGGTGCCGTTCTACTGCTTCTCCCTGTCACCCTGCACTTCCTTCCTTTTTGGAGCACAGTCTAATTCCCTTTGGAAAGCTTTAATTGAAATTGCCTCTATACACTCTCAGGCAGCACCTTCCAGAGCCTTAACCACATGCCACATGAGAAAGCTTTCCCGCTTGCCACTTATTGCTCCTTTTGCCAATTGTTTTAAACCTGGGCCTTCTCATACTCCAAACCAAGCAGAGAACAGACTATTTCAAACGACTCCCAACCCCGTTCCGATGAAGAGTCACTTGAAATGTTGACCCTGTTTTCTTCCCACACCTGCTGAGTTACGCCTGCAAATTCTGTTTTCGTTTTAGACCTCGTTATGAGACAGGATTTGTTTGTGACTTCATTATAAAGGATCTACCAGGCAAGAGTGATCATAACGTGACGGCAGTTCGCATTCAGGTTGAGGGTGAGAAGGTCTGAAACTCTCTCAGTTTCTCCAGCAGTGCCTCGAAGTGAGTGGGATGTTTGCCATGGAACGCAGCCCAAGTTAAGGACCAAGACATCCTCTCATATGGGGGAACCCTGTTAGGCTTCAGCCAACATAAGGTAGTGTTGGTAAACTTTCCTGCTCTTACAGCCTGCCAATGGCATATCAGAAGGAGTTACCCAATGATAATGTAGAGAATCCGATGACCGTTTTTTTGTGCACAGCAAGATCCCACATACATAGAACATAGAACAGTACAGCACAGAACAGGCTCTTCAGCCCACGATGTTGTGCCGAACTTTTACCCTAAACCTAAGGTCTTTCTAACCTCCACCCCTACCTTATACTATCATCCATATGCCTATCTAATTGCTGTTTAAATGCCCCTAATGAGGCCGACTCCACTACCCTCTCCGGCAATGCATTCCGAGCCCCGACCACTCTCTGAGTAAAGAACCTACCTCTGACGTCTCCCCTATATCCACCTCCGCTCACTTTAAAACTATGCCCCCTCATAATAGCTACCTCCACCCGAGGAAAAATTCTCTGGCTGTCTACTGTATCTATACCTCTGATCATTTTGTACACCTCTATCAAGTCACCTCTCATCCTTCGTCGTTCTAAAGAGAAAAGCCCTAGCTCTCTCAACCTTTCCTTGTAAGACCTTCCCTCCATTCCAGGCAACATCCCGGTAAATCTCCTCTGCACCTTTTCCAACGTTTCCACATCTTTCCTGTAACGAGGCGACCAGAACTGGACACAATACTCCAGATGTGGCCGAACCAGGCTTTTGTATAGCTGGAGCATAACTTCACGGCTCTTGAACTCAATCCCTCTATTAACGAAAGCTAACACACCGTACGCCTTCTTAACAACTCTATTCACCTGGGTGGCAGCTTTCAGGGAACTGTGGACATGAACCCCAAGATCCCTCTGCTCCTCCACACTGCCAAGAATCTTTGTGTTAACTGTTAATATGAACAGCTAGTCCATTTGATTGATATTGGTTCAGAGGTCACTCATGCGCAGGACACCCGGAAAGAAACTCCATGTCTTTCTTTGAAATACTGCCGCAGGATTTTAACCAGAGAGCCGGGGGGGAGGGACTTTTGATTTGTTTGCCGTTCTAAATGGCGAGTCTCTGGACTCTGTGAAGTGCCTGCACAGATTATGCGCTCCGCTCTCTAGTAATAGATCCATATGGACCAACAGATCAATCACACCCTCATCTCTCTCATGCTCAAAAGGCAGTTACAGATATTTAGTAACAGATACTACAGATCCATCATTACCGTGCCGGGAGACTGTACCTGCACTGCCAGCATCAGCCAGCAGATAGTAGCACTGTACAACACTGGACACGAGCTTTCTAAGAAAACTTCATTGAGTTTAATTATTTCCCAGTTAACTACCTCTTTCTGTTCTTCCTGTTTGTTCACAGTCCATGTGGAATCAATTAACACTATCCCACTGACCCACACAGACAATCCCACATCTGTGATGAGTTAATCATCCCAAGCCATTTGAGAACACGATATTGTAAAATGAACCAGCAAGGGAGGAGCCCATTTGGCCCATCAAGTGCGTACTAGCTCGGTGGCAGAACCGTCCTATTCATCCAGAGATAGTGGGAACTGCCGATGCTGGAGAATCTGAGATAACAAGGTGTAGAGCTGGATGAACACAGCAGGCCAAGCAGCATCAGAGGAGCAAGAAGGCTGACGTTTTGGGCCTCGACCCTTCTTCAGAAATGGGGGAGGGGAAGGGGGTTCTGAAATAAATAGGGAGAGAGTGGGAGGCGGATAGAAGATGGATAAAGGAGAAGATAGGTGGAGAGGAGACAGACAGGTCAATGAGGCGGGGATGGAGCCAGTAAAGGTGAATGTAGGTGGGGAGTTAGGGAGGGGATAGGTCAGTCCAGGGAGGACGGACAGGTCAAGGGGGCGGGATGAGGTTAGTAGGTAGGAGATGGGGGTGGGGCTTGAGGTGGGAGGAGGGGATAGGTGGGAGGAAGGACAGGT
>NC_063370.1:8571267-8585320 GCF_021869965.1 Rhincodon typus
CCAGGATGGACATGTCGTCCAAGGAGTGGGAGGGGGAGTTGAAATGGTTCGCGACTGGGAGGTGCAGACATTTGTCGCGAACTGAGCGAAGGTGTTCCGCAAAGTGGTCCCCAAGTCTCCGCTTGGTTTCCCCGATGTAGAGGAGGCCACATCAGGTACAGCGGATGCAGTATACCACATTAGCAGATGTGCAGGTGAACATCTGTTTGATGTGGAAGGTCTTCTTGGGGCCTGGGATGGGGGTGAGGGGGGAGGTGTAGGGGCAGGTCCTATTTATCCCACCTCTTTCGCTCTTATGCCACTGTTGTGTTATTTCTCACGATGGGTATGCCTTTTAGAGACATGCTTGTCATCGTTGTCTCATAGCATGCGATCCGAGGCTATAGAAGTGTCAGAATCCATCTTACCCTGGTTGACTCGAAGCATGATACTCTAGTGGAAGCATGCTGCACTCTTGTAACCTAATAGCTTAATACTAGCCCAGAGATCTATGTGCCTGAGGAATACAATGTTTGATAGGACAGTTAGTTATATTAAATTTCTGTACCTCAGACAATTATGTGCCTGAGGAATGTGTGGCTTGATATAACAATACTTATATTAAGTATCTGTTAGCCCAGAGACTTATGTATCTGAGGAATGTAACATTTGGTGTAATAGTTAGTTATATTAGATATCTGTTAGCTTAGACACTTATGTGCCTGAGGAATGTGCAGTTTGATACAACAGTTATATTAAATATCTCTTAGCCCAGACACTTATGCACCTGAAGAATGCAATGTTTGATATAACAGTTAATTATATTAATTATCCATTAGCCCAGACACTTATGCACCTGAGGAATGTAATGTTTGATATAATGGTTAGTTATATTAAATATCTGTTAGCTCAGACACACATGCACCTGTGGAATGTGCAGTTTGATATAACAGTTGTATTAAGTATCTCAGAGATAGTAGGAACTGCCGATGCTAGAGTCAGAGATAACACAGTGTGGAGCTGGAGGAACACAGCAGGCCAGGCAGCTTCAGAGTCCTTTGTAATAAGGGATAACATAAGCATTTCCCCAACAGGTAAAACCATCCTGCTGGAGGCAAAACCACACCATTCCCCGCCATCTTGTTAAATTCTTTCACACTTATCATCGCCATCATTCTTGTGCTGTGTAATTCTTTAAGTTGTGAGAATGCGTTGTTTTTTAAGCCAATACAATTCAACATCTGATTTTTTTAAATGTCAGGAACCAAGATGCTTTGCAGTTGGGTTTGCCAGCTGGGGTCAGGCCCATTCCTGGAGGTGCCAATCACATGACTTGCTGTCTGGCCTCAGCCATTGGACGTCCATCCTCGTGACACACTGCCCTCCTACACCAATTGGAAAGCAAGGAGAGTCATTACCCCATTGGTTGATGTTTGACTATCAACAAATTAACCTTCTTTTCCCCTGTGACTCTAACTTTAGTGCATTCTCAGTACATTTCCATCGGGTCAGGAGAGATGTTCAAAGAAAGTGACAAAAGAAAATATTTTTTCTAATGCCCCTGTGGTTTATCTCCATGGTTACCCACGGCAGAGTTACCTCAATTCTTGGAGAGTCATGAGAGTTTGCAACCTTACCTCAGGTGTTAACCATTCAACCTGATCTCTCTGTCTCTCTCACGCCATCATTTCTTCCAATCTTCCTTGCTGAACTGGACCAGTTGTAGAATAAACACTGTGGCTACAAGAGTAAATCAGAAGCTGGGAATCCTGCAGCAAGTAACTCACCTGACCCCGTAAAAAACATGTCCACCATCAACATGTCAGAAATGTGATGGGACAGTATCTGCCCTAACCTGGACACTATGGGGGCAATTTCCCATGGCCAATCCACCCTAACCTGCACATCTTCGGATTGTGGGAGGAAACTGGAGCAGACCCACGCAGACACGGGGAGAACGTGCAAACTCTACACAGACAGTCGCCCGAGGGTGGAATCAAACCCAGGCCCCTGGCGCTGGAAGGAAGCTGTGCTAACCACTGAGCCAGCCCAATAATACTATCAGCGTTGACAGGTGAGGCTTCAGCTTAGCATCTGAGTTGAAAGACAGTACCTCCAACAGCACAGCACTCCCTCAACACTGCGCTGGTGTCAGTCACAACTGTGTTGCGCTCAAGCCCCTGGTGTGTTAGACATTGACTGGAGCATTGAGTAGAGTTGTGGGTGCCACATTATAGGAAAGGTTTGAACGTATTGGTGAGAGAGGGTACAGAAGAATGATTCCAGGAATGAGGAACTTCAGTGATGCAGATAGACTGAAGAAATTGGACGGTTCTCCTTGGAGAGAAAATTTGATGGAGGTTTTCAAAATTGTGAGTGAGCTGGATGGTAAGAAACTGTTCCCTCTTGTTAGAACCAGAGGGTGTAGATTTGAAGTGATTGACAAAAGCAATTTGGAAGTGAGAGAACATGTCACTTAGCGAGTAGTCAGGAAATGGAATACACCGAAGGGTGGTGATGGCTGAGTGGTATTATCGCTAGACTGTGAATCCAGAGACCTGGATAATGTTCTGGGGACCTGGGTTCGAATCCCGCAGCAGCAGATGATTAGAGGTGAATTCAGAAATAGTTAAGAATTAACAGTCTAATGATGACCATGAACTGATTGTTGGGAAAGACCCATCTGGTTTGTTAATGCCCTTTAGGGAAGGTGACTTCAGACCCATGGCAAAGTGGTTGACTTGTAATGGCCCCCTGAGAAATTAGGGATGGGTGATGCCCACATCCCATTGGGAGGGGGGAAGAAAAGCAGGTCTGGTGGAGGCAGGTTCAAATCAGGCATTCAATGGGGAATTGAATGAGTATTTGGATTAAAAGCATTGTGAAAGGGGCATGGGGAGATAGGCATTGGGTGATGATGCCCGTTTGATGGGATGAATGGCCTTTGTTTGTGTGGTACCAGCTCTAGTGAGTGAGAATTGGTCCTGGGATCCTGATTACCGACCAAGTCACTTCTGAGGGCAGTTGGGAGACCACAACTCTTGCTGTGGGTCTGGGGTCTGGCCGATTTCCTTCCGTGAAGGGCCATTAGTTAACCAGATGGGGCTTTTAAGAACAATTGATGGTCACCGACACCAATTATAATCCAGGAACACAATAGGCCATTCAGACATACAGCAAGGAAACAGGCCCTTCAGCCCCACTCGTCCATGCCAATCAGGTTTCATAGAATCCCTACAGAGTGGAAGCAGGCCATTCAGCCCATCAAGTCCACACCAACCCCCAAAGAGCGTCCCACCTAATCCCTTTTACCCCATGGCCAATCCACCCTAACCTGCACATCTTTGGACTGTGGGAGGAAACCCACGCAGACATGGGGAGAATGTGCAAACTCCACACAGTCACCCAAAGGTGGAATCAAACCTGGGTCCTTGGCGCTGTGAGGCAGCGGTGCTAACCACTGAGCCACCGTGCCCAAACTTACCTGATGGACAGCATTCTCACTGCACACAATCCCACCTGGTGTCAGGGCTGGGAACAATTTTACTTAAAGCTCAGTACACAGCAGTAATGACACAACAGGGAGACACTTCCATGTTAAAAGTCTTTATTTAAATAGTGATCCCTGAAGGCAGCATGGCACAAGGGGCATGGTGGTCAGGTGACCCACGAAAAGCAAACCAACTTTTTACAGAATGCATGAAAATAAACCACAGAGAGCTTGGGAGACAGGAGGGTAGACATTTGAATATCAAACGCGAGATAAGCTCTGACCCTTTCAAGTCTTGCAAAATCTCAGTATGGGCGTCATCCGTTTAAGACAGAAATGGGGAGGAATTTCTTCTCTCAGAGAGTGTTCTTTACCACAGAGGCTGGGTTGTTCACTGTACGCTAGGCTGAGATTTCAGGGAATCGAGGGTTATGCAGAAAAGGCAGGAAAGTAGGTTGAGGATCGTTAGATCAGCCACAATCTCATCGCATAGCAGAGCAGGCATGATGGGCTGAATGGCCTACATCTGGTAAAATGACTGTTGCTATTCCCCCACCTTGTGCCACTCTCCCTCATACTTGGGAGAGAGCCGGAGCACCCGGAGGAGACCCACACAGATTAGGGGAGAACGTGCAAACTCCACACAGACAGTTGCCCGAGGGTGTGATCGAACCTGGGTCCCTGGCGCTGTGAGGCAGCCGCACTGACTGTTGAGCTGCTGTAACACCCCTAAAGCTATTCAACCCATCATAACTGTGCCGGCCTCCCCCCACTCCCTATAAATGTTTTACCTCCAACAACAACCCAGTTCTGCCTCCGCCACACTCAGATCACATGCCCTTGCGAGGAAGATTTTTGCTTGTCTCACCTTTGCTTCTTTTGCTGGTCACCTAAATCTCTGATTGTTGCCTCTTTCCTTACTCGATGCACTCTATCCAAGCCCCTCACAACTTTGATCAACTCGAGCGAATCTCGTCTTGAGAAGTACTAGCACAGTTCCCTCCTGCCTATCCAATTAACCGGGGCTCCTTATCTTCAGAGCAGCCCCCTTGAATCTTCTCTGCGCTCCCCTCTCCTTAAAGAGGTCTCTCACTTCAATACCCCCATGGCTTCTGGCCTCTGGCCCAAGCTTTGGCTTGTGCCCTCTGGAGCGAAGTTGGGAGAAAGGCGGATCTGCTCCCCACTCAAAGCAAGCATCCCAAAAATATTTGACAAGAGTCCCAGAAACACTAGAACTGGAGGAGGATTACAACGACAGAAGACAGGGTAAGTGCTGCTCTCTCATGCTATGTACAACGAACAAACATTCAGAGACAAATTCCCTGATAAATACTCGCTCAGTGAAGCTGAACTGCAAATCACTTCACAAAGGTAAATGAAGAACAAATTATTTGGAACTTGTTTACCATCTAAGTTTAGAACTGGCCAACACAAACGTTTCCTCTTCTCTGGCCTTTTAGCTTTCTCCATTTTTGGCTTGATGTTCTCTGTGGGGATGGTGGTTGTGGGGGTGGCGGGGGTGGGTGCGGCGGTGTTTTCACGTTGCTGTCTCACAGTGGGCTCTTCATCCTCAGTGTGCATCACAGTTGGACTTTGCTCAGGATCAATGTCTGTTTTCCACCAGGCAAGAGGAGGGGGAATGATGGGCAAGGGAGTCGGTCAAATTGTCCTCTCCTTCCCCCGAATACAGAAGTGCTGGGTCCAATCATAATGAGCCAATACCTCCTTTCTCATTCCCTTAAGTTTTTTCTGAGCGGAATGGAAGCGGTTGCTAGATGGGTCAGGAATGGGGTTCTGATGAAAGGTCACCAGACTTGAAATGTTAACTCTGTTTCTCTCTCTCTCTCTCTCCACAGATGCTGCCAGACCTGCTGAGTTTCTCCAGCATTCCTAGTTTCTTGGCTTAGGAATGACAGACCGTGTCCAAGGGCCCATCCCGAATGGACCCAGAAGGAACTTACAAGTCTGTTTTGTTTAACCCAATTGATTTACTTCAAACCCTTGAAGTAACAGGAGCGAAGGAAAGCACTAATGCTGTGGCAGCACTTGCTCCTTACCCAGAGCTGCCCAATCCCATTCGTTCGGCCTTTTACATGTGACTACAATCCTTTTGTAACATTCCCCTTCTCAAGCACTTGGGAGGTCCAACTTGTAATCCTGTCAGACACTACACCTCAGTACAAAGGGGTCAATTTATCACCTGAGGGGTCCTGAAGAAGGGTAATACCCGAAACGTTGACAGCTCCTTTCCTCCAGATGTTGCCTGGCCTGCCATGTTCTTCCAGCCTCCTGTTTGTCTACCGTCAATTTATCAGCCTTTTAAAGGATTATTATGGGATGTGGGTATCAGTGGCAAGGCCATTCCCTAATTGCCCATGAAAGCCAAACACATTGCTCTGGAGTCGCATGTAGGCCAGACTCTAATAAGGATAGCACATTCTTATCTACTGAAGGGGACCAGACTGTAATCATCACTAAGACAAGCTTTCATCTCTAGATTTTATTCATTGAAATTTAGCTTCCCATTTGCACTATTTGATTGTTTCTTGGATAGTTTCAGGCCTCTATTTCCCACTATCTTCTGCGGAACTGTTTCCTAGTTGTTGTTTATTCTTTGTGTAAAATAACTTTTCCTGATGTTAGCCCATCTTTCACTGTCTCGCGTTCAGTCAAGTCCCCCATTCTAATCTCATGGTTTAATTTAAAGTAATATTCTCTGCTTGATTAGCACACAGTCCACTGCTTCCATCATCAACTCCCTCCCCCACCGACGCTCAGTAGCAGCAGTATGTACCATCTACAAGATGCACTGCAGCAACTCACGAAGGCTCCTTGGACAGAACCTTCCAAACCCACAATCTCTACCATCTAGAAGGACAAGGGCAGCAGGTACATGGGAACACCGCCCCCCCTGCAAGTCTCCGAGCCACTCGCCAACCTGACCTGGAAATATACCACTGTTTCTTCAGTGTGGCTGGGTCAAAATCCTGGGATTCCCTCCCTATAAGGGCATTGTGGGTCTAACTACAGCACACAGACTGCAGCGGTTCAAGAACACAGCTCCCCCTACCTTCTCAAGGGGCAATTAGGGACAACAAAATGCTGACTCTCCACTTGTCTCTCATAAAAGAGTAATGAGAGAAAATGAATTTAATGTGATATTCTGGTAAACATTTTTCACAGTCTTAACAAATTTGAAAGTTACACTTTTTGTTTCTGACACACCGGGGGTGTCCTTTCCCCATCGTTGAGCTGTACAGCACAGAAACAGACCCTCTGGTCCGACCCATTCATGCCGACCAAATATCCTAAATTAATCTAGTCCCATTTGCCAGCATTTGGCCTATATCCCTCTAAACCCTTCCTATTCATGTACCCATCCAGATGCCTTTTAAATGTTGTAATTGTACCAGCCTTCACCACTTCCTCTGGCAGCTCATTCCATACACACACCAACCTCTACATGAAAAAGTTGCCCCTTAGGTCCATTTTAAATCTTTCCCCTCTCGTCTTAAACCGATGCCCCACTAGTTTTGGACTCCCCTACCCTGGGGTAAAAGACCTTGTCTATTTACCCTATCCATGCCCCTCGTGACTTTATAAACAAGGTCACCTCTCAGCCTCCGACGTTCCAGGGAAAATAGCCCCAGCCTATTTAGCCTCTCCCTGTAGCTCAAACCCTCCAACCCTGGCAACACCCTTGTAAATCTTTTCTGAACCCTTTCAGGTTTCACAACATCTTCCCTGTAGCAGGGAGACCAGAATTGAACCCAGTATTCCAAAAGTGGCCTAACCAATGTCCTGTACAGCCGCAATATGACCTCCTAACTTCTATAAATGCGCTGGCCAATAAAGACAAGCGTACCAAATGTCTTCTTCACCATTCTGTCTACCTGCGACTCCACTTTCAAGGAGCTATGAACCTGCACTCCAAGGTCTCTTTGCTCAGCAACCCTCCCCAGGACCCTACCATGAAGTGTATAAGTCCTGCCCTGATGTGCATTTCCAAAATGCAACACCTTACATTTATCTAAATTAAACTCCATCTGCCACTCCTTGGCCCATCTGATCAAGGTCCCGTTGTACTCTGAGGTAACCTTCTTTGCTGTCCAATTTTGGTGCCATCTGCAAGCTTACTGAGGCTGGTGGGCACCACAGGATATATAGAGTGCCATCTCCACAACATCCTGCTATGGTCAGGGAGGGTTTCCTTTGAGCCCCTGTGGTTGAGTTGGATCACTGGCTCTGCCGGGGGGTCCGTGAGCCATGCTCCTACAGGGACAGACATGGAGTTGAGCCTTGTCCACTGACACATGGCTCCCTGCTGATTGGCCGAGCTTCAGTTGGGGATAATTCAGCCTAATTGGTGAGGGCAGGGCTGGGGAGTGGAGTGGAGGGTAGAGGAGAGACTGGATTCCTCGGTCAGCAACCTCCTGAAGGAAGGGGAGAGAGAGAGAGTGATGCCTGAATTCCACTCAGGAGCAACGACAGTGCAAGGGGAGACAGTGTGCACCCATTCCTCATGCCTGCCATGTTTCAATGATCTGGACGCTAGAGTTTTACCGCAGCACGCAAAGAGGCCATTGGGCCCATTCTATCCATTCTGGCCATCAAAGGTTCCAATCCCATATTCCATGGCCTGGACTCACATAGTTTTTCCACGGCACACAGAGGCCATTGGGGCCATCTTATCCAATCTGGTCATCAAAGGTTCCAATCCCATATTCCATTGTTTAGACTCACATGGAGTTTTTCCACAGCACGCAAAGAGGCCATTGGGCCCATCCTCTCCATTCTGGTCATCAATCCCATATTCCATGGAGACTCCACACATAAGAAGGAATGGTCGTGTTGAGGTAGGAGGGAGCCAATGGTACCATTTTGGAGGTGAGGGTATGGGGGGGTTGCGTTGGGTGGAGGCCACTCCGAGTGGGCGAGAGAGTGCAACAGCCGGCGCTCAGAGCGCGTCGACCAGGTAAGAGGCATTGCCGGTTCCTACCCCAGCTCCGGCCTTGGGGAGCTCGGACACCAGGCTGACGCTGGTGTGAAAGGGTGAGAGGCGGGCGGCGAGGATGCCACCAGGCCGCCTGCACTGCCGGAGGTAGGTGCCCAGCCGTAGGCACAGCTTATGGTGGAGTGAGGCGTAGATGAAGGGGTTGTAGCAGGTGGAACTCATGGCCAGCCAGTGGCAGGAGATCTGCGCCACGTTGAGGTAGCGGGTATCAAGGAGGGTGAAGTCAACGTCCAGGTCCTGCAGCAGGTTGAGGATCTGGAGGGGCATCCAGCAGACGGCGAATGTTACCACGGAGACCACCAGGAGGGAGAAGGCCTTCCTCTTCCTCTTGTTCCACTGGAGGCGGTTCTGCTCGGCCGCCCCGGGGACCCGGCGCCTCCTCAGGTGAGCCGTGATGGCGCAGTAGGAGATGCTGACGGCAGACAGTGGCAACATGTAGGAGGCCAGCATCACGACGCACGAGTAGGCCAGGCGCTCGGCCTCCCGGCCCCGCCAGAACTCCTCGCACACGTTCACGTCATGACCCACCGTCCCCAACTCCACGTAGGCCATGTGGGCGGAGGCCGGGCTGGCCAGCGCCAAGGCCAAGGCCCAGATGGAGGCCACCACCAAGCCCTGGTGTCGGCGGCTCACCCGCTGCCGCACGGGGTGAGCCACCACCACGTAACGGTCCACTGCGATGGCCGTCAGCGACATCACCGAGACGTAGACCAGGGCAGACTGCAGCAGCGAGACCAGGTGGCAGAGGAAGCGGCCGAAGAGCCAGCCGCGGGGCTCGAAGGCGTACGAGAGGGTGGGGGGCACGCAGGCCAGGCACATGAGGAGGTCGGCCAACGCCAGGTTCCCGATGAAGAAGTTGGTGACGGTGTGGAGTTTGCGGTCTGCCGCGATGCTGCCGATCAGGAAGGTGTTGCCAATGCATGCCACGGCCATTAGGCCGCAGTATAGCAGGATAAAGAGCGACTTGTACTGCTGGAGGAGCACGGCGCCGGGGAACGTCACCACGGAGCTGCCGTTACCCGCCGTCCGGTTCTCCATGGCTGCCTCCCCTCATTGAGCTCCTCAACGCCGGCCCTTTACAACATAAAAACACAACAAACCCCTTCAGGAACAGGATGGATCTGATTACAGGAAAGAGTAGCGTCCTGCCCATAGCTCCCCTCCCTGTGGTGGGATGTTTGGGGGGTGAGGACCACTCTGGATGGAGCAGAAAGATATGCATTTTATTTCCAGCACCTTCCGTCATATCAAAAGTATTTTATTCATCAATGATGTTCATCTTTTCTGGAGAAGGGTCCGGGCCCGAAACGTCAGCCTTCCTGCTCCTCTGATGCTGCTTGGCCTGCTGTGTTCATCCAGCTCTACACCTTGTTACCTCTTATTAATCAATGATGTACTTTGGCTGTGTGTACTACAGGGGGCGGTGCCAGCTCATTTTTGCACAGCAAGATCACAGACATATGTAAGCACGGGCTGCCTTTGCTATCCCCTGCACCGCTCAGGGAGGTGATGGCCTAGTGGTATTATCGCTGCACTGTTAATCTAGAGATACAGGTAATGTTCTGGGTTAGAATCCTGGGTTCAAATCCTACCACGAGAGATGGTGGAATTTGAATTCACTAAATATCTGGAATTAAAGAGTCTAATAATGACCATGAATCCGTTGTTTATTGTCGATTGTTGGGGGGAGCCGAGCCAGCGATTCCCACACATCCTGTGAATGAATAAAAAAAACTTGTATACATCTGACTCTCACACTCACACACACACTCTCTCTCTCTCACACACACACTCTCACACACACACACACACACACTCTCTCTCTCACACACACACACGCTCTCTCACACACACACACACACACACTCTCTGGCACACACACTCACACACACTCTCACACACACACACACACTCTTTAGACACTCCAGTGAGTTAGTCACCAGAGGGGCTGGGTTTGTATTTACTAATGTTGGCCTGGATCCTGGATCAAATCGCTTCTCTCTCCAGTTTGAGCCTCTGCCCTGGGTGGCAGGAAGGATCGACCACCTCGTCTGAGAAATGGCTCCTCCGGCTGAGTGGCACTGAAATATGTGCCCAGCTTCGGGCATCACTGTGACTGTGCGTGTGAGTGAGGGTGTAACTCCCGTCCCCACTGCCTGATCCAGGCCGAGGTGGCATTAATAGCAGTTAGGTGATGAGTAAATTGTGTGCGGGCAGTTTGTCGCTGCCCTGCTTTTGTTAGAAGGGAAGACTGTAACATGGGCATATTGCCAACTGACAGATACCCATCGCACTGATCCCCGAGGAGAAAAAAAACAACCCTGTTTAATCCTGTATGAAAACAGGAGTTGCTGGAAAAGCTCAGCGGGTCTGGCAGCATCTGTGCAGAAAAAAAAAATCAGAGTTAACGTTTCGGCTCAGTTCTGAGGAAGGACCCGAAACGGTAACTCTGTGATTTTTTCTCCTTCCCAGACGCTGCCAGACCCGCTGAGCTTTTCCAGCAACTCCCGTTTTTGTTCCTGATTTACAGCATCCGCAGTTCTTTCGGCTTTTATTTAATCCTGTCTTAATCCAGCCCATAGGCTGGTGTTGGCACAGCAACCACCTTCACTACCTCACCTCGCTCTTATAGAAACATATAAAATTATGAAGGGAATAGATAAGATAGAAGTAGAGAGGATGTTTCCACTGGCAGGTGAAGCTAGGACAAGAGGGCATAGCCTCAAGATTAGAGGGAGCAGATTTAGGACTGAACTGAGAAGGAATTTCTTCACCCAGAGGGTTGTTAATCTATGGAATTCCTTGCCCAGTCAAGTAGTTGACGCTACTTCAGTAAACGCTTTTAAAAAAAAGATTTTTTTTGAACAATAAAGGAATTAAGGGATACGGTGAGAACGCAGGTAAGTGGATCTGAGTCCACGAAAGGATCAGCCATGATCTTATTGAATGGCGGAGCAGGCTCGAAGGGCCAGGCGGCCTACTCCTGCTCCTAGTTCTTATGTTCTTATGTTCTTATGAGAACTTATTCACGACAATAATTGCTAGCCCAAATAAGGCTGCAAGAGTAGCGGTGGGATGGGGGGGGGTGTCATTGGCCATTCCTCATGCTGCCGAACCAAGGGAGTATCAACAGCTATTCCACTGTGGAGGCATCACAGCTGAGCTCAATCCTGCACCACCCCCCCAACTACCCAACCCCCGCCCTTTGCACAGTTGCACCATCCTACCTCACTAGACAGAGGACAGGAATTGACCCATCTCCTTCCTCCCGAGCCCCAGGAGCGGAATGGGAGGGGATGGGGTCAGCGGAGGGGTAATTGTCGACGGGGCTGAGACCATTCAGCAAAGGCTGTGGGTGTGGGGGACAGCATCACAAACCCCAAAGACGGCCGTGGAAAGGAAATATTTTGGGACCATCAAAAAATTGTCCCGGTGCCCTCATTCTCTCTCTTCTCCCATCCCTTCTTGTCCCCTCAGTGACCTCCCCTCCCCTCCCCTTTCCTTTATTCCTGCTCCCTTATCCCCTCTCTCCCTATCGTTCCCCTAGCCTGAGCCCCTCCGCTCTATTTAGCCTTCCCCTCATCCTCCTGCTCCTCCTTCCCCTATCTCCATTCACCTTTCTTTCCCTCCTCCAAAACCTCCTATCTCCTCCATCGTCTGGTCTCCTACCTCTCTCTTCCCCTTACCTCCTCCCTCTCTATCTCTCTATCCTTTGCTCATTTGTTCTCTCCCTCCCACTTTCTCACCACACTGCAACAAGGGAACGTAGGAACAGGAGTAGGCCATTCAGCCCTTCGGGTCTGTTGTGTCATTCAGCGAGATCATAGCTGATCTGTGGCCTGTCTTTATATCCTTCGACACCTTGGATTCCTGAAAATTTCCCTCTCTCAGATTTCAAATTAACAACTGATCCAGCATCCACTGCCATTTTCGGGAAAGAGTTCCAAACCTCTCCCACCCTTTGTGTGTAGAATTGCATCCTAACATCTCTCCTGAATGGCCTGGCCCTCATTCTCAGCCTATGCCCTTAGTTCTAGAATCCCCAACTTAGTGGGAATAGTTTATCTTTATCTATCCTGCATTTTCCTCTTAGTATCTTGAAGATTTTGATCAGATCACCCTTTAAACTTCCAAATTCTAGAGAAAATGGGCCTAATTTGTGTAATCTCTCCTCGTAATTTAACCCTGAAGTCCGGGTATCATCCTTATAAACCTACACTGTGCTCCCTTCAAGGCCAATATATCCTTCCTAAGGTGTGGTGCCCATATCTGCTCACAGTGGGGTCTAAAAAAGGTTTTTGAAATCTGCATCTCATAGTCCAGATAAAAAGGCCAGCATTCCATTAGCTTCTTGATTATTTTCAGACCTGTTTGTGACATTTTAAATATCCATGCACCTGCCACCCCCTCAAATCTCTGGGACATCCATGGTGCATAGAATCCCTACAGTGTGGAAGCAGGCCATTCAGCCCATACCAACCCTCCAAAGAGCATCCCACCCAGACGCAGTCCCCCTACCCTATCCCTGCACTTCCCATGGCTAACCCACACATCCCCAGGGGCAATTTATCCTGGCCAACCCACCTTAACCTGCACATCTTTGGACTGTGGGAGGAAACCGGAGCACCCGGAGGAGACCCACACAGACACAGGGAGAACGTGCAAACTCCACACAGACAGTCACCTGAGGCTGGAATTGAACCTGGGTCCCTGGTGCTATGAGGCAGTAGTCCTAACCATTGAGCTACTGTGCTAACCCATAACTTCCTGCTATCTTGAAACGATGTGTAGGTTAGGGTGGATTGGCCATGCTACATTGCACCATAGTGTCCAGGGATGTGTAGGCTGGGTGGGTTAGTCACTGGGAAATGCAGGGTTACAGGGATAGTGTAGGGGGTGGGTCCAGGTGGGATGAAGTTTGTATGGTTGGTGAAGACATGATGGGCCAAATGGCCTGTTTGCACACTGTAGGGATTCTATGAGAAAGTACCTTGCTCTATCTTTTTTCCATCCAACATTGATAACCTCACACTTGCTTATATCCCTCCATCTGCCACAGTCTGACCCCTTCACTTAATCTCTCAATATCCCTTTGTAACTTGCTGCTATCAATGCTGCCTAAATTGGTGTCATCAGCAAATTGACAGAGATGACTTTCCATGCTATTGTCCAAGTCGGTAATAAGCAACTAATAATTAATTATCTTTTAGATAAAGCAATTGCCCCTAAAGCAATTGGGTGTCCTGAGGATGGGAAAGGTGCTGTATAAATGCATATCTTTCTGTCAGATGAAAACATTGGGGAAAAATGGCATTGACCAATTCAAAGGGTAAATCTTATTCCATTGCCCTTTCAGTAACCACTTAGTTTAATCCATAACACAGCACGTAATGATTTATCAATAACATACTTCTAACTGTATTTAATTCACTTGGAGCTGGCCTGAAGATTCTGGTTATTTCGATTTATGGGTCTTGACTCAGTTACACAATGAATTGATCATTTTCAAGTACATTTATCGCAATAGAGTGTTTCAGCTGTGTATACAGACTCAAAACCACTGGCAAAGT
>NC_063370.1:8585820-8596533 GCF_021869965.1 Rhincodon typus
GCATAGTACAGGGAGGATGAGGCAACCATGGCTGACTTAAGGATGTTAGGGATAGCATAAAAGCAAAGGAGAAAACATATAATATGGCGAAGGGCAGTGGGGAACCAGAGGACTGGGAAGCTTACAAAGACCAACAGAGGGCAACAAGAAAAGAAATAAGGAGGGAGAAGATTAAATATGAAGGTAAGTTAGCCAGTAATATAAATGAAGACTGCAAGAGTTTCTTTAGGTACGTAAAGGGCAAAAGAGAAGCAGAAGTGAACATTGTACCACTGGAAAATGACGGTGGAGAGATGGTAGTGGGGAACAAGGAAATAGCTGAGGGACTGAATAATTACTTTGCATCAGTCTTCACAGTGGAAGACATGAGTAATCTCCCAAAAATTCGAGAGAGTCAGGGGGCAGAGCTGAGTATGGTGGCCATCACCAAGGAGAAGGTGCTAGTAAAACTGAATGGGCTGAAGATGGATAAATCACCTGGACCAGATGGGCTACACCTCAGAGTTCTAAAGGAGATAGCTGAAGAGATAGTGGAAGCGTTAGTGGTGATCTTTCAGGAATTGCTAGAGTCAGGGAGGGTCCCAGAGGACTGGAAAATCACTAACGTGACACCCCTGTTTAAAAAGGGAATAAGGCAAATAACAGGAAATTACAGGCTGATTAGCCTAACCTCGGTCGTGTGTAAGATTTTGGAGTCCTTTATGAAGGATGAGATTTCTTAATATTTGAAAGTACATAGTAAAATAGGGTAATGTCAGCATGGTTTCATCACGGGGAGGTCATGCCAGACAAATCTGCTAGAATTCTTTGAGGAAGTAACGAGCAGTGTATATCAAGGAGACCCAATGGATGTTATCTACCTGGACTTCAAGAAGGCCTTTGACAAGGTGCCGCACAGGAGGCTGCTGAATAAGATAAGGGCCCATGGCGTTAGAGGCAAGGTGCTAGCATGGATAGAAGATTGGCTGTCTGGCAGAAAACAGAGAGTGGGGATAAAGGGATCTTTCTTAGGATGGCAGCTGGTGACAAGTGGTGTTCCACAAGGGTCAGTGCTGGGACCACAACTTTTCACTTTACACTTTAATGATCTAGATGAAGGAACTGTGGCCATTCTAGCTAAGTTTGCAGATGATACAAAGATAGGTGGAGGGACAGGTAGTATTGAGGAGGTGGGGAGGCTGCAGAAGGATTTGGACAGGTTAGGAGAGTGGGCAAAGAAGTGGCAGATGGTGTACAACGTGGAAAAATGTGAGATCATGCACTTTGGTAAGAAGAATAAAAGCATGGACTATTTTCTAAATGGGGAGAAAATTCAGAAGTCTGAAGTGCAAAGAGACTTGGGAGTTCTAGTCCAGGATTCTCTCAAGGTAAACTTGCAGGTTGAGTCAGTAGTTAGGAAGACAAATGCAACTTTCGCTTGTATTTTGAGAGGACTTGAATATAAAAGCAGGGATGTACAATTGAGGCTCTGGTCAGGCCACATTTGGAGTATTGTGTGCAGTTTTGGGCACCATATCTCAGGAAGGATGTACTGGCCCTGGAGTGGGTTCAGAGGAGGTTCACGAGAATGGTCCCAGGAATGAAAAGCTTAACATATGAGGAATGTTTGAGGATTCTGCGTCTATACTCGATAGAGTTTACAAGGATGAGGGGGGATCTAATTGAAACTTACAGAATACTGAATGGCCTGGACAGAGTGGATGTTGGGAAGATGCTTCCGTTGGTAGGAGAGACTAGAACCCAAGGGCACAGCCTTAGAGTAAACGGAAGACCTTTTAGAACGGAGATAAGGAGAAACCTCTTCAGCCAGAGAGTGGTGAATCTATGAAATTCACTGCCACAGAAAGCTGTGGAGGCCAGGCCATTGAGTACATTTAAGATAAAAGTAGATAGGTTCTTGATTGTCAAGGGGATCAATGGTTACGGAGGGAAAGCAGGAGAATGGGGGTGAGAAACCTATCAGACATGATTGAATGGCAGAGCAGACTCGATGGTCTGAATGGCCTAATTTCTGCTCCTATGTCTTCTGGTCTAACAAGAAATTCCACCTCATCTCTGTCTTAGATGGGCAATCCCTTATTCTGAGGTTATGTCCTCTGGTTCTAGACTCTCCGACAACTCGGAACATCAAGTTCCCATCCGAGCCACTCCCCATCCTGACTTGGAAATATATCGCCGTCCCTTCAGCGTTGCTGGGTTAAAATTCTGACAGTACGCAGACTGCAGCGGCTCAAAAAGGCAAAAGATCACCTTCTCAAGGGGAACTAGAGATGGGTAATAAACGTTGACCCAACCAGTGATGTCCAGATCCCACAACTGAACAAAGAAAATGGAAGAAATCTTGCCATATCTACTCCTTGAAGTCCTGCAAGAATCTCATATATTTCGATAGATTGTCTTTTATTCTTCTATATGCCCCAATGAGAGGTTACTCTTTTATCTCATAGTGGCTGAGATTGACTTTGTAAAATGCATCTATCCTTCACTCACTGTATTTTCCTGGAGAAATCATGAAGAGATTTTGCTGTCATTTAGTCCAGACCTCTGCTTGCTGTAGTTCACCAAGATTTTGTTAAGTAGACTCTGTAGACTGTTTACTATGGCGCACTCACGAAACAGACTCTTCCAAAGAATTTGCTTTTATTTGTTCACGGGATATGGGCGTCTCTGGGCCAGCATTTGTTACCCATCCCACATGTCCTTGAGAAGGTGGTGGAGAGCTGCCTACTTGAACCGTTGCAGTCTGTGTGCTGTAGGGATGCCCACAATGCCTTTAGGGTTGGAATTCCAGGATTTTGACCCAGCAACACTGAAGGGATATGGTATATTTCCAAGTCAGGATGATGAGTGGCTTGGAGGTGAACTTGCAGAGGATGAAGTTCCTATTAAAAAAAACCGAAAGAACTGCGGACGGGGGTAATCAGGAACAAAAACAAAGTTGCAGGAGAAGCTCAGCAGCTCTGGCAGCATCTGTGAAGGAAAAGACAGAGTTAATGTTCCCGAAACGTCTTTTCTGATGAAGGGTCTAGGCCCGAAACGTCAGCCTTTCTGCTCCTATGATGCTGCTTGGCCTGCTGTGTTCATCCAGCCCTGCACCTTGTTGTCTCGGATTCTCCAGCATCTGCAGTTCCTACTATCTCTGCTGAAGTTCCTATTTATCTACTCCCCTTGTCCTTCTAAATGGAAGTCGTCCTGGGTTTAGAAGGTGCTGTCTAAGGATTTGTTGGTGAATTTCTGCAGTACATCTTGTAAATAGTACACACGGCTGTTACTGAGTGTCGGTGGTGGAGGGAGTGGGATGTTTGTGGATGTGGTGCCAATCAAGCGGCTGCTTTGTCCTGGATGGTATTGAGCTTCTTGAGTGTTGTTGGGGCTGCCCCCCTCCAGGGCAAGTGGGGAGTATTCCATCACACTCCTGGCTTGTGCCTTGTAGGTGGTTGACAGGCTTTGGGGAGTCAGAAGGTGAATTATTCGCCAGAGAATGGCCAAATCCCCACAGCTGCACTACAACTAGACTTTAGTTTGCGATGCAATAGCCAGTTTGTAATGATATCTGACATAAATCCCACTGTGCCTGCAACTCTTTGCCTGATACAAGCAAAACAAATGCTCTTTCTGTCAGAGGAGGTATCCTTGCCTCTGCTTGTGTACACTGGCATTCTGGGATGGGTACATCTCTGACTGTTCCTTGACGTGAACTTCTGGTTATGGATTAAGGTCAGGACTGTTTGAAATTGATCGCTGGTTAAAAATGAAATGATTCTTTGGTGGATGAGCTGAGTTAGCAGGGATGGCACTAGTTGGCTAATGGCAGAATTAAATCCAAGGAAAATGTGCCCGATTGGTGCAAAAAAACTCAAGAAGGGGACATGCCATTCTATCCTCGCCTTCCCCCCACCCCACCATCTGGTTCACACATGACTCCAGCCCAGTGCTACAGAGCTGTTGTGGAGCCCCTCTCTGAGCTCCCCAGCGCTATGGGCCAGTGAACGATGACTCCCATTCTACGTCTCGCAACCCAGAATAAATTGGTGAGACCATTTTTAGAACACTGCATTCGATTCTGATCTCTCTGCTACAGGAAAGATGCTGTTAAACCTGAGAGAGTTCAGAAAATATTTACAAGGATGTTGCCAGGTTTGGAAGGTTTGAGCTACAGGGAGAGGCTGAATAGGCTGGGGCTATTTTCCCTGGAGTTTCAGAGGCCGAGGGGTGACCTTACAGAGGTTTATAAAATCATAAAGGGCATGGATAGGGTGAATAGTCAAGGTCTTTTCCCTGGGGTGGGGTTGTCCAAAACTAGAGGGGCATAGGTTTAAGGTGAAAGGGGAAAGATTTAAAAGAGACCTGAAGGTAGCTTTTTCACGCTGAAGGTAGTGTGTGTATGGAACGAGCTGCCAGAGGAAGTGGTGGAGGCTGGTACAATTACAACATTTAAAAGGCATCTGGATGGGTATATGAATAGGAAGGGTTTAGAGGGATATGGGCCAAATGCTGGCAAATGGGACTCGGTCAAATTGGGATGTCTGGTAAGCATGGACGAGTTGGACTGAAGGGTTTGTTTCCATGTTGTATGACTATGATTCTATGAATTGGGGGTGACAGGACCGGCACGGTGGCTCAGTCGTTAGCACTCCTGCCTCACAGCGCCAGGGACCTGAGTTCGATTCCACCCTCGGGTGACTGTCTGTGTCGGGTTTGCACATTCTCTCTGTGTCTGATTGGGTTTCCTTAGGGTGCCCCAGTTTCCTTCCAGCGATGTACAGGTTGGGTGGATTGGCCATGCTAAATTGCCCCCAGTGTCCAGGGATGGATGGGATGGCCATGGGAAATTTGGAGTTACAAGATAAAATAGGATAGGATAGGGTAGGGAGATAAGTTTGGGTGGGATGCTGTTTGGAGGGTTGGGGTGAAATCAATGGACTGAACAGCCTTCTCCCACACTGTAGGGAATCTAAAGGAATGGTTTCAAGTGGGGTCATTATGATGTGGAATGGGCTGCCCCACAAGACAGGGGAAGCAGATTCAATGGTTACTGTCAATTAGGATTTGGATAAAAACTTGAAGAGTAATTTTTTGGAGGGCTAATTAGAGATGACAAACGAAGAGCCAGTTCAGTTTGGATGGGCCTAATGCTTCTTTCTGCTCTGTGTCACTCCCTGAGTCCATGAAAATGAACTAAATGAGCCTGCGCGTGACCTGAGGAAAATTGGCATCTCTGATGACAGATGCTTCTCGAAACATCGATCACAGTAATGACCACCTCTGAGATTGCAAAGTGGATAAACACATTAGATTTCTCGCGTTTGGAATTGTCAGGAGTGAGTGAGTAATGTGAGCTGTTTGGATGCAAGATTTAACAGATAACCTCCTTTGATTATCTCTGCTTTGTGCTGTTCAGAAGACAACTGTTCAGCATGTGGTTTCACGATCGCTGTTAAAGGAGTCAGAAGTTATAATGGCGTCTTTCACAATGTCGATTCTGACAAAGCGCAAACAAATGATTTGAAAAGGAATTTGTACAGAGTTGTGAGAGAAACCAACGTTAGGGACCTGGGCTTAGGGCAGGGGGAAATGGGAAGACTGGATCACTGCACAGAGAGGCAGTATGGACTCAGTGGGCAGAATGGTCTCCTTCTGTACCCTAATGACCAAAACTACTCTCCTGACTCCATATCGTTTTACAGCCAATGGAAGTTTATAAAATCATGAGGAGATTGGATAGGGTGAATAGCCAAGGTCTTTTCCCTGGGGTGGGGGAGTCCAAAACTAGAGGGGTATAGGTTTAAGGTGAGAGGGGAAAGCTTTAAAAGAGACCTAAGGGGCAACTTTTTCACACAGAGGGTGGTGCGTGTATGGAATGAGCTGCCAGAGGAAGTGGTGGAGGCTGGTACAATTACATTATTTAAAAGGCATCTAGATTCTTTTTTTTATTCATTTGTGGGACGTGGGCGTCGCTGCCTGGGCCAACATTTATTGCCCGTCCCTAGTTGCCCCTTGAGAAGGTGGGGATGAGCTGCATTCCTGAACCTCCTTGCTGTCCTCCCGCTGTGGGTTTACCCACAATGCTATTAGGCAGGGAATTCCAGGATTTTGACCCAGTGACACTGAAGGAGCGGAGATATATTTCCAAGTCAGGATGGTGAGTGGCCTAAGAGGGGAACGTGCAGGGGGTGGTGTTCCCTTGTACCTTCTGCCCTTGTCCTTCTAGATGGAAGTGGTAGAGGGTTTGGAAGGTGCTGTCTGAGGATCTTTGGTGGGTGTCTGCAGTGCATCTTGTAGATGGTACACACTGCTGCTACTGAGCGTTGGTGGTGGAGGGAGTGGGAGTTTGTGGATGTGGTGCCAATCAAGCGGCTGCTTTGTCCTGGATGGTATTGAGCTTCCTGAGTGTTGTTGGGGCTGCCCCCATCCAGGCAAGTGGGGAGTATTCCATCACACTCCTGACTTGTGCCTTGTAGATGGTGGACAGACTTTGGGGGAGTCAGGAGGTGAGTTACTTGTCACAGTATTCCCAGCTTCTGACCTGCTCTTGTAGCCACTGTGTTTATGTGGTGAGTCCAGTTGAGTTTCTGGTCAATAATAACCCCCAGGATGTTGATAGTGGGGGATTCAGTGATGGTAACACCATTAAATGTCAAGGGGTGATGGTTAGATTGTCTCTTATTGGTGATGGTCATAGCCTGGCATTTGTGTGGCACGAATGTCACTTTCCACTTGTCAGCCCAAGCCTGGATATTGTCCAGATCTTGTTGCATTTGAACACGGACTGCTTCAGTATCTGAGGAGTCACGAATGGTGCTGAACATTGTGCAATCATCAGCGAACATTCCCACGTCTGACCTTATGATGGAGGGAAGGTCATTGATGAAGCAGCTGAAGATGGTTGGGCCTAGGACACTACCCTGAGGAACTCCAGCAGAGATGTCCTGGAGCTGAGATGATTGACCTCCAATAACCACGACCATCTTCCCATGTGTCAGGTATGACTCCAAACACCGGAGCGTTTGCAGTTGATACCCATTGATTCCAGTTTTGCTCGGGCTCCTTGGTGCCACACTCCGTCGAATGTAGCCTTGGTTTCAAGGGCTGTCGTTCCCACCTCCCCTCTGGAATTCAGCTCTTTTGTCCATGTTTGAGCCAAGGCTGTAATGAGGTCAGGAGCTGAGTGGCCCTGGCAGAACCCAAACTGGGCATCACGGAAGATGGGTATATGAATGGGAAGGGTTTAGAGGGAAATGCTGGCAAATGGTACTAGATTAATTTAGGATATCTGGTCAGCATGACAGTGTCTGTTTCCAGGCTGAGTGACTGTATGATTCCGGTCGCTGTTGCATAGGAATTGTGGCAGCTAATTGGTGCACAGCAAGATCCCACGAACAGCAATGCAATAATGCCCAGATCGGCTGCTTTACTTAGCGCCATTAATTTTGGGGTAAATATTGAACAGGGCGCTGGGGGACCAAGTAGGGTGAGGTGACGGGGGAGGTTTTTCCCTGCTCTTCTTTGATGTTGTGGCTTTGGAGACCCCTCGCGCCCACCTGAGAGGGTGGACAGGGTCATAGAATCACAGGGTCATAGAGATGTACAGCACGGAAACAGACCCTTCAGTCCAACTCATCCATGCTGACAGATGTTCTAAATAAATTCTGTCCCGTTTGCCAGCATTGGGCCTATATCCCTCTAAACCCTTCCCATTCATGTACTCATCCAGATGCCCTTTTAAGGGGAAGCGATGGTCTAATGGTATTTTCACTGGACTGTTAATCCCAGAGACCCAGATAATGTTCTGGGGACGTGGGTTGAATCCCGCCATGGCAGATGGTGGAATTTAAATTCAACAAATATCTGGAATTAAGAATCTAATGATGACCATGAATCCTTCTGACGAAGGGTCTAGGCCCGAAACATCAGCCTTCCTGCTCCTATGATGCTGCTTGGCCTGCTGTGTTCATCCAGCTCAACACCTTGTTATCTCAGAAAAAATCCATCTGGTTCACTAATGCCCTTTAGGGAGGGAAACTGCCATCCTTGCCTGGTCTGGCCTACACTTGACTCCAGACCCACAGCAATGTGACTGACTCTTAAATGCCCTCTGGGCAATTAGGGATGGGCAATAAATGCTGCCTGACCAGCTACGCCCTCATCCCGTTAATGAATAAAGAAAATGTTGTAATTGTATCCACCTCCACCATTTCCTTGTTCCATACACTAACCATCCTCAGTGTGAAAAAGTTGCCTCTCAGGTCCCCTTTAAATCTTTCCCCTCTCACCTTAAACCTATGCCCCTCTAGTTTTGGACTTCGCCTACCCTTGGGAGGGTCTTGTGCAATGTCTCTCGCCTCCATCCCACAATGAAGAAAACATTAAGCGCTCACAGGAGAGAAAGGCGAACGTGTGAAAGGCAGAAAAGGAACAGCGTTCTAAGCACCTTCCTTCAACTGAAGCAGAAAAGGATTTGCAGAAATTAAATCTCAGCTGCGACACAAAGTGTGCAATCATTTGTCATTTTGCAATCAAGGGTCAGGGGAATTGGTGGATACTCAGAGTGGAGGCATCACTGAGCAATAAAGAGGTCGGTGAGGAGATGAGAGAAATGAAAATGCTGCACTTAGGTCTCTAAATGTCTACACTTGAAAAACCTGAAGATTGTAGGAACAGGACAGGAGAAAAAAAACCTCTATCACTTTGAATTGCATTTGTTATTGATCTCTTGCGATACTGGATGCTTCCAAATCCATTCCAGTTATTGCTTCGGCTACAGATTTAATTCCTCTAATCCTTCATTCACCGGTGACCCTATAATGTTCACTTTGTGCTATTAAATGTTCAACAGCGCTGGACGACCCAACACAACCCCCACCCCCACCCCCATGCTGTTGCTTCCTTTCTCCCTCTGTGGGATGTGGGCATTTGCTGGGCAAGGCTGACATTCATCCCTAACTGCCCTAGCGTTCATCACCTGTCCATAAGTGCCCTTGAACCGAGTGTTTTACTCAGGCGTTGCAGAGGGCCATCAAGCGCCAATTCTATTGTAGAATCCCCACAGTGCAGAAAGAGGGCATTCGGCCCATCGAGTCAGCGCCAACTCGCCGAAGGGCAACCCACTCAGTTCCTACCCCTAATTGCCCAGGGGGGCAGTTGAGAGTCAACCATGATGCTGTGGGTCTGGAGTCACATGTAGGACAGACCGGGTAAGGATGGCAGTTTGCTTCCCCTAAAGGACATTAATAAACACAATATATTTTTGCAACAATCGACAACGGTTACCATTAAATCAGTTGCTGTTAACTGCAGATTGTTACTGGATTCACTTTTCACCACCTACCACGGTAAGATTTGAAGTAATCTCATCAGAACTTCAGTCTAGACCTTTCAAGTTTCACAATGTCTTTCCTAAAGCAGGGAGACCAGAATTGAACACAGTATTCCAAAAGTAGGCTGAACCTGAATGAAGACATCTTTATCAATGGTTCTCTCAGCTGGCCTTGCTGCTAAAACACTTTGCCATTTCTCAAGTAATCAGAGCTACGTTGCAACACAAAGATTGGTCAGTCCCCAGGGAATGAGCTCAAGAAACCTGTATTAAGCAAAATGTAATTAAGTCATGCTTTGGGCTAAATAATTGCTTTTCTAATAAAACGGGTGCACTAATCATATGCGTACTCTTTTCCTTGGCATATTCATGTCGGAGTGGAGTTTCAAACCTTCCTCTGGGATTGTGCTTTCGACAGAGTGTTAGCCATAAATCTGGAATTAATGATGACATTCCACGTTGTCCCCAAACCCCCGCAAGGTAAGAACAGCTTTAACTCTGAGATGCGTCTGGGTGGAAGGGGGATCTAGGAGGTCCTGTTATTGCCAGTGGGAGTGGATCCAGCAGTGATGCCCCCCCCCAGAGATGATTAAACTGTCATTAAACTGCCATTAAATTATCGTCAGTGTCAATGTACAATACAATGTGTTCACTTGGGAGTTTAGGGGGCGTGTGTGAGTGTGTGTGTGTGTGTGTGGTGGTAGGTTGTGTAGTAGGAAGGAGGTGTGTGTGGGGTGTGTGTATGGGGGAGTGGGGGAGGTGTGTGTGTGGGGTTGAAGATTAGTATGTGGGTGTGAGTGGGGTGAAGGAGTGTGTGTGGAATGTGTGTGTGTGTGCGCGTGTGTGTGTGTGTGTGTGTGTGTGTGTGTGGAGTGTGTGGCAGGGTGCATTTGTGTGTGTGTGTGTGGGTAGAGTGTATGTGGAGTGTGTATGTGTGGTGCGTGTGGGTGGAGTGTGTGTGGGGTGCGTATGTGTGGTGTGTGTGAGTGTGTGTGTGTGGGGGTGTATATGTGGGAAGTATGTGTGTGTGTGGGTATTGGCGTGGGGTTGTGTGTGTCAGCAGTTGCTTGTGTGTGTTTGTGGGGTGGTATGTGTGGGGTGGTATGTGTGGGGTGTGTATGTGTGGGGTGGTATGTGGCTGTGTGTGCAGGGTAGTGTGTGTGTGTAGGTGTGCGTTTGTGTGTGTGTGTGCATGGTGGGGGGTATGTGTGGGGGTGTGTATATGTGGGGTGTATGGGTGTGTGGGTGTATGTGTAGGGTAGGTGTGTGAGGGTGTGTGTGTGTGGGGGTTGTGTGTGTGTGAGAATGTGTTGTGTGTGCGTGTGAGGGTGTGGGTGTGTGTGTATATGGGTGTGTATGTGTGAGGGTGTGTGTGTATATGTATGTGTGTGTGAGGG
>NC_063370.1:8596933-8622792 GCF_021869965.1 Rhincodon typus
ACATGCACCACCCTCTGTGTGAAAAAGTTGCCCCTCAGGTCCCTTTTCAGTCTTTCCCCTCTCACCTTAACCCTACGCCCCTCTAGTTTTGGACCCACCCTCCACCCCAGGGTGGCTATTCACCCTATCCATGCCCCTCATGACTTTATAAACCTCTGTAAGGTCACCCCTCAGCCTCCGACGCTCCAGAGGAAATAGCCCCAGCCTATTCAGCCTCTCCCTATAGCACAAACCCGGCAACATCCTTGTAAATCTTTTCTGTGCCCTTTCAAGTTTCACAACATCATTCCTGCAGCAGCAGTTGTGTGGAGTCCAAAGCTCAGGCCATAAATATCACGTTGTCACTAATTAATCTGACAGGGAAATTCAGCGATAAACTTCTTTACCACAATGCCGGCTTTTTTTCCTTTATTCATTCGCAGGATGAGGGAATCGCTGGCTATGCAGCATTTATTGCCCATCCCTAATTGCCCAGAGGGCAGTTCAGAGTCAACCACATTGCTGTGGGTCTGGAGTCACACATCGTGCAGACTAGGTAAGGATGGCAGTTTCCTTCCCTAAAGGGCATTAGTGAACCAGATGGATTTTTCCTGACATTCAACAATGGATTCACGGTCATCATTAGCTTGTCAATTCCAAATATTTACTGAACTCAAATTCCTCCATCTGCCATTGCGAGATTTGAACCCGGGTCCACAGAACATTATCTGGGTCTTTGGATTAACAGTCCAGTGACAATACCACTAGGCCATCGCATCCCCAATGAGGACGTGGTACTCTCTGTCCCTGGACTGAGGAAAGGATCACAAGGGAATTGGAATCCACGGATAAGGGAGGTGGAATGGATGGATAAGTTGCTGGGATGAGATGAGTGAGGGATGGAAGTAGGTTTGTGTATAGCATCATGGATCGGTTGGGCTGAATGACCTGTTTCTATCCTTTCCATTCTATCCTGTGCCTTCCAAATACTGACGCAGTGTGGACCATCGACAAGGTGCACTGCATCAGTCACCAACCCCCTCAGACAGCGCCTTCCAAATCCACAACCTCTACCCCCTAGAAGGACAAGGGCAGCAGATACATGGGAACCTCACCCCCTCTGAGCCACTTACTCATCCTGGCTTGGAAATATATCGCTGCTCCTTCGCTGCTGCTGGGTCAAAATCCCGGAATTCCCTCCCTAAGGGCATTGTGGGTCTATCTACAGCACATGGACTGCAGTGGTTCAAGGAGGCAGCTCACCCCCACCTTCTCAAGGGATAGGCAATAAACGCTGGACCAGCCACTGATGTCCCCATCTCACAAATGAATAAATAAAACAGAATTTGATTCAATTACAAACATATGGACATGTGAGCAGGAACAAAAGTAGGCCATTCAGACTCTTGGGTCTGTTCTACCATTCAGTAAGACCATGGCAGAACTGACTCGCTTCTTCATTCCTGTATATCCCCTGATAATCTTTCATGTCCTTGATAATTGAGAATCTATCTTTTCTTTGGATTAGATTTAGATTTATTGTCACATGTACATAAAAATAGAGTGAGAAGTGTTCTTTCGGGTGTTATAAGCAAAGTATCTCCATGCTCTGGTGCCATCTTGAAACACTGAATATAATGCAAGGTCTTACTACAATAGAGTTCATCTTTCTCTCTTCTTCCTGTTCCTACTCAGCTGCTGTTCCAGATGCTGCTTCACATCAGCCAGGGTCTCAGTTACAGGCCTCTGGATGTCTCAGTTACAGGCCTCTGGGGTCTCGGTTACAGGCCTCTGGGATCTCAGTTACAGGCCTCTGGGGTCTCGGTTACAGGCCTCTGGGATCTCGGTTACAGGCCTCTGGGATCTCGGTTACAGGTCTCTGCCTTTGCTGCTCCCACATCCGAGCTGTAGCCATGGGCCTGGGGATGCATGGGGTCCGTCCCTCCTGCTCCGCCATCCAGCACTCCTCCGGACACTGCTGCCATCCGTCCCTTTCACCGCTGCTTCCAGTCCTTCGGGCGCCCAGGCCTAGCTGTTGTCCTGGAGCCTCGGCTTGGCCTGGAAGCCCAGGTGGGGGTGAGTCAGCCAGGCACCTGCTCGCCAGGAGACCCCGGGTTGCGGTGGAGCCGCGTCCTCCTCTGTCTTAAAATATTTAAAGATTCTGCCGTGATCGCCTTTTGAGGAAGGGAATTAAAAAGATGCTCAATGCTCTGAGAGAGAAAAAAAATTCCTCATCTCCGTTGTCACCCCCCTGTTCGATGTTTGCTGCACTCACACACTCGATATTTTTCTCACCGACCTATTCAGAGATGGCTACAGCGTATTTCTGGAGCAGTTGGTACTTGAATCTGGGTCTGTCTGAGCCAGTGGTAGGGACGCTACCACCCTGCCACAGCAACAGTGCACCCTCCTCAAACTTCCTTCCACCCTGGAACTTAAAATGAAAGTCTGAGTAAGAACCTGTGTTGGGCACGAGGATTTGAATTTTGGGATTGAAATTACTTTGCGACTAATTAATTAGTTTTAAAGTGCAGCCACGTTGTCAACAACCAGCTTGTAAACAACAAGATCTGTGAGGGATATCGGTCAATGGCTAAGGGGATAATCGCTTTGTGGTTATGACTGATGTTCTAGGACACTGATGAGCACTTGCCAATCTGGTCTTGAATCATACCACATAACTATGAAATATTACACAGGATAGCGAAGAAGGCGTTTGGTATAGAACATAGAACAGTACAGCACAGTACAGGCCCTTCGGCCCACAATGTTGTGCCGACCAATTATCCTACTCTAAGATCAAGTCCTGCATACCCTACATTATACTAGCATCCATGTGCCTACCCAAGAGTTGCTTAAATGTCCCTAATGTATCTGACTCCATGACCACTGCTGGCAGCGCATTCCACACGCCCACCACGTTTGCCTTTATTGGTCAGTGCATTGAGTTTAGGAGTTGGGGGGTCATGTTGCGGCTGTACAGGACATTGGTGAGGCCACTTTTGGAATACTGCGTTCAGTTCTCGTCTCCCTGCTACAGGGAAGATGTTGTGAAACTTGAAAGGGTTCAGAAAAGATTTACAAGGATGCTGGCAGGGTTGGAGGGTTTGAGTTACAGGGAGAGGCTGAATAGTCTGATGCCATTTTCCCTGCAGCGTCGGAGGCTGAGGGGTGACCTTATAGAGGTTTATAAAATCATGAGGGGCATGGATAGGGTGAATAGGCAAGGTCTTTCTCCCAGAGTGAGGGAGTCCAAAACTAGAGGGGCATAGGTTTAAGGTGAGGGGGGAAAGGTTTAAATGGAACCTGAGGGGTGACGTTCACACAGATGGTGGTGTGTGTATGGAATGAGCTGCCAGAGGAAGTGGTGGAGGCTGGTACAGTATCAACATTTAAAAGGCATCTGGATGGGTATATGGATAGGAAGGGTTTAGAGGGATATGGGCCAAATGCTGGCAAATGGACTAGATTAATTTAGGATATCTGATCGACATGGACGAGTTGGACTGAAGGGTAAGTTTCCATACTGTACATCGCTATTACTCTATTTTCATTTATATAGCGCCTTCCAGACCTCAGGATGTTCTCCGATTAAGTACTTTATTGAAGCGCAGCAAGCTCCCACACCCAAGTAACAATAACCAGTTATATATCCTTAACAACATCGGCTGATGGATGACTATTGACAAGGATGGCAGAGAAAACTTAAGGGATCTTATGGCACAGTGGTCGTGTCCCTACCTCTGAGTCAGGAGGCCCAGATTCAAGTCCCATCTACTCCAGACAAATTTCATAAAGCCTCTGAACAGGTTGATTACAAAATATCCAGAGGGTAGAACCTAAGGGTTCTAGTAGTTACGTGGTAATGTCCCTACCTCTAGCCTACGAGGCTCTGGGTGACACAGTGGCTCGGTGGTTCGCACTGCTGACTCACTGCACCAGGGAACTTGAGTTCAGTTCCAGCCTCGGGCGACTGTCTGTGTGGAGTTTGCATGTTCTCCCCCGTGTCTGCTTGGGTTTCCTCCCACAGTCCAAAGATGTACAGGTTAGGGTGGATTGGCCATAGGAAATGCAGAGTTACAGGGATGGGGTAGGGGTGGGTCTGGCTGGGATGATCATCGGAGACTCAGTGGGCCGAATGACCTCTTTCTGCACCGTAGGGATTCTAAGTCTGAGATATAAGTCACAGCACATCCGAATGAGTTGCTTAAAAGTACTGACTGGGGAGAACTTGCATACTCATATCACGAGAACTAGGAGCGGTTGGAGGCCATTCAATCCCTCCATCCTGTTCCGATGTTTGATAAGATTATGGCTGATTAGGTTGTGTCTTCAAGAGCACGCTGTGGTGGAATTGAGCCACATGGACACCTTTTACTCCCAGTCGAGAGAGCCAAAGGAGCCTCGGTTTAATGGCTCATTTGAAAGATGGTACCTCTGACAGTGCGGCCCTCCCTCAGCGCTGTACCGGCAGTTACAAACCAGACTGTAATGCTCAGGCCTCTGTACAGGACTTATACCAAATCCATCCTGGCTCCATGAGAACTTTTACAGCTCCTGAGAGCACATACATGGCCTCACTGTTTTAATCGAAGGACGGTATCTCTGACAATGCAACACTCCCTTGCTGTACTTACCCAGAGGCACTGACAGTAATAATAATACGCAAATACAGAGCAGCTTCATAAACTGTTTCAGAAAGTTGCATTTGCCTCATGCCCTTGATCATAATCAAACATCCCAAGGTGCTTCATAATAGTCATGTCAGCATTCAATACCTTACAGAGCATCTTCCAAACCTATAACCACTCCCATCTAGAAGGACAAGGGCAGCAGATACATGGGAACATCACCCTCCTGCAAGTTCCCCTCTGAGCCACCCGCCATCCTGACTTGGGAATATATCGCCGTTTCTTCAGGATTGTTGGGTCAAAATCCAGGAAAGAGTAGAGGCAGCTATACCCTGTATCTAAGCCCGGGTTGTACCTGTCCTGGGAGTGTTTGCAAGGGATACTGTAGAGAGAGCTTCGCTTTCTGTTTAAAAGAGTAGAGAGAGCTTTACTTGCAGTTTAAAGGAGCAGAGGGAGCTTTACATTCAGTATAAAAGAGTAGAGAGAGCTTTACTTTCAGTTTAAAAGAGTAGAGACAGCTTTACTTGCCGTTTAAAGGAGCAGAGAGAGCTTTACATTCAGTATAAAAGAGTACAGAGAGATTTACTTTCAGTTTAAAAGAGTAGAGAGAGTTTTACTTGCAGTACAAAAAAGTAGAGTTAGCTTTACTGCAGTTTAAAGGAGTAGAGAGAGCTTTACTTTTGGTTTAAAACAGGACAAAAAGCTTTACTTTTGGTTTAAAAGCGTAGAAGAAGCTTTACTTACAGTTTGAAAAGTAGAGGACTGAATGTGCAGTTAGACTATGAGTGCTGATCCTGATACACAGGACAACTCCTAGGGAATTAGCCACAGAAATCACAAACCTGTGGATTTACACAGAAATCAGGACAGCGAGGGACCTTTTTCTCATGATTTATATCCTGAAGAGAGAAGGCTAGTTCTTTGTGATTGAAGACCTGCAAAACCTGCTTTGATTAATATCCTACAGTGACCATTTGCACTATAATTGTGTAGTGAGATTCCTCAACTGCTGTCCTTCTCAATCAACCAGACAGTGTACCAACAGAGGACTGAAGGCTCCAGGAACTGTGGGATGTCTGAGATTGTTGGGAGCAAGTCTGAATAAAGTTACTCAATTAGCTTGGAAACTTTCTTCTGAATTATCTCCAGTGCTTGTGCGAGAACTCAGCCTTGGATACATTTGGACTTTGGTCTGTAAGCAGAGTGTTGATATGACTGTACTATATTGGGCTGCCCTATCAATGACGTTCCCTCCAACATAATGTTCACTGAAGATTGCACAATGTTCAACGTTATTCGCGACTCCTCAGATACTGAAGCAGTCCATGTCCAAATGCAACAAGATCTGGACAATATCCAGGCTTAGCCTCAGAGGTGGCAAAAAACATGTAAAACATACAAGAACCCAATAAGATTAATCTCCAACAAGGGAGAATCTAACCACTGCTCTTGACTTTCAAAACTATTCCATCGCTGAATCCCCCACTATGTCAATTATGGGGGTTAGCATTAATCAGAAACTGAACTGGACCAGCTATATAAATACTGTGGTTCCAAGAGCAGGTCAGAGGCCAGGAATCCTGCAGTGAGTAACTCACCTCCTGGCTCCCCAAAGCCTGTCCACCATCGACAAGGCACAAGTCAGGATTGTGATGGAATAGTCCCCACTTGCCTGGATGAGTACAGCCCCAACAACACTCAAGAAGCTTGAAACCATCCAGGACAAAGCAGTCCCCGCTTGATTGGCACCACATCCACAAGCATCCACTCCCTCCACCACCGACGCTCAGTAGCAGCAGTGTGTACCATCTACAAGATGCTCTACAGCAATTCACCAAGGCTGATTAGACAACATCGTTCAAAACCCATAATCTTTACCATCTAGAAGGCCAAGGGCAGCAGATACATGGGAACACCAGCTCTTGCAAGTTCCTCTCCAAGCCACTCACCATCCTGACTTGGAAATATATCGCTGTTCCTTCACTATCGCTGAGTAAAATTCCTGGATCTTCTCTCCTAGCATCACCTTGGATGTTCCTACATCAGATGGACTACAGCAGTTCAAGAAGGTAGCTCACTATTGCCTTCTCCAGGGCAATTAGGGATGGGCAATAAATGCTGGCCCAGCTAGTGATGCTCACATTCCATGATTCATAGAATCCCTCCAGTGCAGATAGAGGCCATTCAGCCCATTGGGTCTGCACTGACCCTCCTAATAGCATATCACCCTATCCCCATACCTCCACATTTTACCATAGTTAACCCACCAGATCTGCACACTACGGCACTATTTAGCACGGCCAATCCACCTAACCTGCACATTTTTGGATGAACTTTTAAAAAAAACTAGTAACCCAGAGGAGTGGACAGATGGGATTGGACACACAGGTTAAAATTCCACTGCAGCAGCTACGGGAATTTAAATTCAATTAATAAATCTGGAATGAATGATCATAAGTTGTAGGAGAGGAGTAGACCATTCAGCCCACCATTGAATGAGATCGTGGCTGATCTCGTAATCCTCAACTCCACTTTCCTGCCTTTTCCCGTACCCTTACTGACTAAAAATAAAGTCTCTCTCAGCCTTGAATATATTATCGACCCAGCCTCAACAGCCTCCTGCAGTAAAGGATTCCACAGATTCACTCCCCTCTGAGAGAAGAAATTCCTCCTCATCCCTGCCTGAAATGTGCGACCCCTTATTCTGAAACTCTGCCCTTTGGTCCCAGACTCTCCGTCAAGGGGAACCCACCTCTCCCCATCTACATTCACTCCATCAATAATGATCATGAATCTACCGGATTGCTGTAAAAATCTTCAGGGAAGGAAATCTGCTTCCTTTACCAAGTCTGACCTGTACCTGACTCCAGATCCAGAGCCATGTGGTTGACTGTTAACTGCCCTCTGTGAGCAATACACTATCGAACCACTGCAGAGTGCACTGTGGTCGTATCTATGTGGACTAGAATGGTTCAGGCAGCTGCTCACTCTCTCAAAAGGTGATGGGCAATTGGCCAACGTCCCATGAATTTTTTTTTTGTATTTGTTACTACTACTACCACTATTCTCTGAGACTTGCTATTTATGCAGGGCTGTAGTGCAGTCATTCTACTTTGAGAGATTGGCCATAATTACTTTCAACATTATGATGAATCAGGAGCCTGTTATTCATGTCAGACCCATTATTCCATAATTTCTTTATATGATTCTACAGAGTCTCTCATAACCAGCTCACTTGACTGAGGGTAATTGAGGAAATGTGAATGAATTCTGTACAGAATAGTGTAGGCTCCGAACTTGCAAACTGCTGTGCGTTGCCACTCTGCTTCATTCACTCTTTTATGAGCGATTTTCCAGATTTCTGACAATCAGGGACAAGATGTGAAAATTTCCTGCTGCCTCCGTGCATTTTGTGCAATATTCCTGAAAGAGAATTGCTCAGTAGCAGCAATTTGGACTACCTACAAGATGCATGCAGAAATACAGCAACGATCCTGAGGCAGCACCTTCCAAACTCACCACCGCTTCCATCTAGAAGGACCAATAAAGGGAACACCACCCCTTGCAAGTTCCCCTTCAAGCCACTCACCATCCTGACTTGGAACTATGTCGCTGTTCTTTTAGTGTCGTTGGGTCAAAATCATGGAATTCCCTCCCTCAATGACATTGTGGGTCTACTACAGCACATGGACTGCAGCGGTTCAAGATGGCAGCTCACTCCCACCTTCTCAAGGGGCAATTAGGGACGGGCAATAAATTCCAGTGTGACGCTGGAAGAACACAGAAGGTCAGGCAGCATCAGAGGGGCAGAACAGTTGACATATCGAGGCGGGACCCTTCTGAGGGTGCAGGTTTGTTTTGTACAGCTGCATAGAGACCTTAATAACTATGCTAGATCAATGACATAGCTGTATTTATTGCAATCACATGATAAACGATCTTGTTCATTGAATTAAGTGCCTCTTTTGTTCAAGTTACCAGTGGTTTATAATGTGTCATTTGCAGCGCAGCGGCTCAGTGGTTAGCACTGCACCAGGGACTTGGTTCAATTCCAGCCTCAGCTGACTATCTGTGTAGAGTTTGCACGTTCTCCCTGTGTCTGCGTGGGTTTCCTCCCACCGTCCAAAGGTGTGCAGGTTAGGGTGGATTGGCCATGGGAAACATGGGGATGACAAGGATAGGGTAGTGAGGTGGGTCTGTGTGGAATGCTGTTCAGAGGGTCAGTTTGGACTCATTGGGCTGAATGGCTACTTCCGTGCTGTAGGGATTCCATCGTTGGTCATTAGACAGGACCTAGACATAAAGCGGGGGGGTGTAGGTGACAGTCAGTGACCACAAATAACATTTACTCCCTGTACCCACATATTGCCAGGAGTGGTAACCACAGATTTTTGATCTGACAAAGATTCAAAGGTTATATGATATTACAGAATACAGAAAAGGCCCTTTGGCCTGCTGAGCTTATGTCACCAAAAATTATGGGCGAGGTGATGGTCTAGTGGTATTATCGCTGGCTTGTTAATCCAGAGACCCAGGTAGTGGGTTTGAATCTTACCATGGCAGACAGTGGAATTTGAATTTAATAGAAGTCCAGAAGTAAGAGTCTAATAATGACCGTGAATTAATTGTCAAAGAAAACCCCATCTGGTTCACTAATACCTTTTAGGGAAGGAATCTACTATCCTTACCTGGTCTGGCCTACACGTGACTCCAGACCGTCACAGCAATGTGGTTGACTCTTAACTGCCCTCTGGGCAATTAGGGATGGGCAATAAATGTTGCCTAGCCAGCGATGTCCCTCATTCCATGAATGAATAAAGGAAAAAAAAAATCAATCAGCCCCTCTCCTTCCCAACGGCCCATCATGACAGATGGTCTGACAGGCTAGGCCTTTATCCATTGGGTGCTGGGAAAAATGAGAGAGGATCATATTGATCAGATTAGGAATCCACTGATGACCAGGAAACCAGTGTGGTTTGTCGGAAAAACCCATATGGCTCACTTCAGGGAGGGAAATCTACCATCTTTACCCGGTCTGGCCTATCTCTGACACCAGACCCACTCCATATGGATGACTCTCAACTGCCCACTGCATAGTGAGCCCACTCCTAATTCCTATGCTCTAAGCCCTCAACACAAGCTCAGCTCAAGGGGCAACTAGGGACGGGCAATAAATACTGGCCTACCAGTGATGCCCACATCCCACGAGTGAATAAAAACATAAAACACTGAGATGATGTTTCCCTCCTCGGGGGAGTCTAGAACAAAGGGAGACAGTTTCAAAATGAAGGGTCTCCTGTCTAAGGTAATAGGGAAGGAAAATGGAATAATGGGTTTTATTTCAGAGGGCATGGAGTATAGAATCCCTACAGTGTGAAAGCAGGCCATTTGGCCCATTGAATCTGCACTGACCCTCCACAAAGCATCCGACCCAGATCCACCCCAACCCTGAAACCCTGCATTTCACATGGTTAATCCACCTAGCTTGCACATCCCTGAACACTATGGGAAATTTCCCATGGCCAATCCACCCTAACCTGCACACCTTTGGACTGTGGGAAGAAACCCACACAGACACAGGGAGAACAGACAGCTCTCTGAGAGTGGGATTGAACCTGGGTCCCTGGTGCTATGAGGCAGCTCTGCTAATCACTGAGCCGGAGGTTTTGCTACAGTTAGTGCCAGTCTTTGTGGCATAATGGGTTAACATGTCAGACTGTTAACCAGAAGGTTGATGGTTCATAGACCACCCAGGGATGAAATCCTTCAGCACAGTAGCTCCACGGTCAGTGCAATTGCCTCCCAGCGCTAGGGGCTTGGGTTTGATTCCACCCTTGGGCGACTGTCTGCGTGGAGTTTGCAAGTTCTCCCCTGTATCTGCTTGGGTTTCCTCCCACAGTCCAAAGGTGTGCAGGTTAGGGTGGATTGGCCATGGGAAATGCAGGGTTATAGGGTGGGATGCTCTTTGGAAGGGTAGTGTGGGCTGAATGGCCTGCTTCCACAGTGCAGGGATTCTATAAAGGAACTGGTCAGCGCACATTTTTTGAGGAAGGGTCACCGGATCCGAAACGTTAACTCTGTTTTTTCCCTTTACAGACGCTGCCAGACCTGCTGAGCTTTTCCAGCAACTTCTGTTTTTGTTCCTGATTTGCAGCATCCGCAGTTCTTTCGGTGTTTATTAGAACCCTCGAGTGGTGGATCTGTGGAATTCTTAGCCACAAAAAGCAGCCGAGGCCAAAACATTGAATGACGTAGTTCTTAGGGATCAAAAGGTATGTGGGGGGTGGGGGACCGGGAATAGGAAACAGAGTTGGATGATCAGCCATGGTCACATTGAATGGTGGTGCAGGCTTGAGGGGTTGAATGGCCGAATCGTGCTCTGAGTAATTCACTGAAGCCACGCCTTCCAAACCTAAACTTAAAAAAAACTACTCGTGATCAGAAATATAACAAGCATTTTGAAGTGTGTTAAGCTATCACGTAGCTGGAAAAAGTGCAATGTAAATGAACGTCTGTATTTATTTCCTTCCCATGACAACTCCCATTAGCTTCAGCCGCCACTTCTAACCATTTGTCCACGGACTGACAGGTTTTACTAGCCAAGTAATTAACTCCTCTGCAGAGCTTTTGTTGTGCAGTGGGTCTGATACGTCCTCAGCAGCTCAAAAGTTCACTTTGTCAGGTTTAATGCCCTCGCTAATGATAAAATTAACACTAGGTGCCAGGTTGGTACCATCAAATCCACATTTGTCTTTGTTCCATTTCAGCTTGAAACTGATTGCAATTTCAAAGACAAGAGAATGACCCATTGACAAAAGACTGGGGTTCACAGGGTTGACGTTCGACTCACCTGAAAACTTCGTTCTGTGACAATAACAGACCAATTGACTCGTAGTTGCCATCGCTCCCTATCAATTAGTCCACTTCTTCTCAAACCGATTTCTGCAGATCCACGGGGATCCGTGGTGGGGTGGGAGGAGGTGGGTGAACGGGGTGGGGGAATGACTACCGTGAAAAGACGTGGGGCAAGGAATGGAGATCGTAGAATCCCCATGCTGAGGAAAGAGGTCATTTGACCCATGGGGCATTCCAAAGAGCATTCCACCTAGACCCATCACCCCAACCCTATCCCTGTCACTGTGTTTTGCTCATGGCCGACCCACCCGCCCTGCACATGTTTGGACTGAGGCAGGGGACCAGAACACTGTGTCGCCCCAGTTTATTATGGCACGGTGGCTCAGTGGTTAGCACTGCTGCCTCACAGCACCAGGGACCCGGGTTCGATTCCACCCTCGGGCGACTGTCTGTGTTTGCAAATTCTCCCCGTGTCTGCGTGGGTTTCCTCCCGCAGTCCAAAGATGTGCAGGTTAGGGTGGATTGGCTGTGGCAAATTGCCCCATAGTGTCCAGGGATGTGCAGGTGAGATGGGTTAGCCATAGGGAAACGGAGTATGGGGGTGGGTCTGGGTGCAATGTTCTTTAAAGGGACAGTGTGGATTTGGTGGGCTGAATGGCCTGCTTCCACACTGTAGGGAGGCTGTGGGGTAAGGAACAGAGATCATCCCTACAGTGCAGAAAGAGGGATAGACTCTGTAGGGATTCTATGACACTCTAGGAAGTATACTGCTCTGTTGTAATAACTTAATACAAACTCAGACACTTATAGAGCTGTACAGCACAGAAACAGACCCTTTGATCCAACTCATCCATGCTAACCAGATATCCTAAACTGATCTAGTCCCATTTGCCAGCATTTAACCCATATCCCTTTCTTCTCATGTATTCATCCAGATGCCTTTTAACTGTTGTCATTGTACCAGCCTCCACCACTACCTCTGGCAGCTCGTTCCATACATGCACCACCCTCTGTGTGAAAAAGTTGCCCCTCAGGTCCCTTTTAAATCTTTCCCCTCTCACCTTAAACCCACGCTGTCCAGTTTTGGACTCCCCTACCCTGAGGAAAAGACCTTTGCTATACACCCTATCCATGTCCCTCATGATCTTATAAACCTCTATAAGGTCACTCACTCAGCCTTCAGTGCTCCAGGAAGAATAGCCCCAGCCTATTCAGCCTCTCCCTACATCTCAAACCCTCCAACCCTGGCCACATACTTGTAAATCCTTTCTGAACCCTTTCAAGTTTAACAACATCCTTCTTATAGCAGGGAGATCAGAACTGAATGCAGTATTCCAAAAGTGGCCTACCCAATGTCCTGTACAGCTGCAATATGACCCCCCAACTCCTAAACTCAATGCACTGACCAATAAAGGCAAGCGTACCAAACACCTTCTTCACTATCCTGTCTACCTGGGACTCCACTTTCAAGGAACTATGTACTTGCACTCTTTGTTCAACAACTCTCCCCAGGACTTCACCATTAAGTGTATAAGTCCTGCCCTGATTTGCCTTTCCAAAACGCAGCACCTCACATTTATCCAAATTAAACTCCATCTGACACTCCTCGGCCCATTGGCCCATCTGATCAAGATCCCGTTATACTCTGAAATATACTGCTGAGTAGGGCTGAATGCCCTCCGCCAGTTCATGTTTCTTACTTCCTTCCATTCTCATGTGAAATACTGGTTGCTTTTCCTTGTGGCCAATGGGCAAAGGGGATTTCATTCGATTAGTCTGTACGATTGGGGCGTAAGTAATGGTAAGGCCACTGGTGCTCACTGTTAGTCATTCAGGAATGCCTTGGTGAGACAACATTTACAATTAGGAAATCAGCATGTTGCAGTCAGAATTCACCTGCTGTGTATATAGATAAATCTTTGCAAAAATGGGAACTCGGGGCCTGAATCCCCTTTTAAAGGTAATGCTCAGTGGGTCATCTCCGTACTTGCATGTTAGGTACAAAGCAAACTCACAATGGGACAGTAAGTAAAGTAGAGATAGTAGGAACTGCAGATGCTGGAGAATCCGAGACAAGGTGCAGAGCTGGATGAACACAGCAGGCCAAGCAGCATCATAGGAGCAGGAAGGCTACATAGTCATACAGCACAGAGGGAACGCACGCAGACATGGGGAGAATGTGCAAACTCCACACAGGCAGTTGCCTGAGAGTGGACTCGAGCCTGGGTCCCTGGTGCTGTGAGGCAGCAGTGCTAACCACTGAGCCACCGTGCTGCCCAATTTTTATGCCCTCTCTTTATTTTTCTTTCTGTGACTCTTCACGTGACACTGAATTCTAATCTTTTTATACTAGTTTATGGGTGGGTGTCAGTAGCTAGGCCAACATTCATTGTCCATCCCTAATTGCCCCTGGAGACATTGATGGTGAGCTTCCTTTGAACTGCTGCAGCCCTTGGAGTGCTGTTAGGGAGGGAGTTCCACGATCTTGACCCAGTGACACTGAAGGAACGGCGGTATATTTCCAAGTCAAGATGATGAGTGGCTTGGAGGGCAAATTGTAAGTGTTGGCCATTCCCATGTATCTGCTGCTGTTGACCTTTTAGATGGTCAGGGATGTGGAAGATACAGTTGTATGAGCATTGAAAACTTGTAGATTCAACACACCGTGGGCATGGAAGTGGTGGAAGGAGTGGATGCTTCTGGATCTGTTGATTCCTTGATCTAATTTGATTTATTGTAGCCACATGTGCCTAAGTACAGTGAAAAGTTTTGTTTTGCGAGCAGTACAGGCAGATCGTAGCAAACAAGGACATACAAATCATAGGGCAATTGAACAGAGCGAGGGATACAGCTTACAACTGCACAGGAGATGCGCAAAACAAGATCAGCATTAACAAGATCAACATTATTTGAAATTAGAGAGTCAATTCATCAGTCTAATAATGGCATGAAATAAGCTGTTCTTGAATCTGTTGGTGCTTGTCTTCCAGCTTCTGTATCTTCTGCCTGGAGGAAGGGGTTGTAGGAGGGGTCTTTGATGTAATGGGGCTGCTTTGTCCTGGATGGTGTCGAGCTTCTTGAGTGTTGTTGGAGCTGCCCCCATCCAGGGCAAGTGGGGAGTATTCCCTCACACTCCTGACTTGTGCATTCCACTTCCCAGTTCCAGAACTACTGTTACTTGATACTTCAATATGATTTGTTACAGAGATGCATATTTGCTTGCCATGGCCATTTGTATCTCAGATGTCCCACATGCACCATTTCCAACTCATGCTTCTAGCAAGTGATTACTCAAAAAATCCTGGAAATTAAACCAACCAGGGCTCTAATTGATGTTGCTGACTGCTTAGTGGAATTTTGGGGTCGATTAATTTTATCGGGATGTTACATTTTAGCAAGGTCTGTTTATCAGCAATAAGCCATGAAAATGTGCCATTTTGTTAATGACGTTTGGTTTTTAAGGAATTCTTTAATGAGTCTGTCATGGTCATACAGCCTGTCTCATTTTAATTGTTTTGATTAAGACCAAACATGAGACCGTGAGCTTCTAATCTGCTAATTATAGATGCACAGCTTCATTAATGCAGATACCAAAGTTCTGCCTGTCTTGAGTCAAAACACTTCAGAATCATTTCCAAAGCATTAGTGGTTATACTAAGAAGATGGACTTGATTTATTGTGGTCACATGTACCTAAATACAGTGAAAAGTTTTGTTATACATGCAGTCCAGGCAGATCATAACAAACAAGCATCTACAGATCATAGGGTGCTTAGACAGTGCGAGGCATACAGTGTTAAGGCTGCACAGGAGGTGCACAAAGCAAGATCAACATTAGATTTGAGATTAGAGAGGTCCATTCGTAAGTCTAATAACAGCAGGGAAGAAGCTGTTCTTGAACCTGTTGGTGTGTGTGTTCAAGCTTCTGCATCTTCTGCCTGATGGAAGAGAGCATTACCGGGGTGAAAGAGGTCTTTGATGATGTTGGCAGCCTTTCCACAGCAATGAGAAGTGTAAATGGAGTCCACGGATGGAAGGATGGCTTTCGTGATGGTCTGCACTGTGTTCACAACTTTCTGTGGTTTCTTACAGTCCAGGGCAGAGCAGTTGCTGTACCAGGCCATTATGCACCCAGACAGTATGCTTTCTATGGCTTATCTTTAGAAGTTGGTGAGGGTCCTTATGGACCTGCCAAATCTCCTAGGCCTCCTGAGGAAGAAGAGGCATCGTTGTGCCTTCTTGATCATCACATCTACATGGAAAGTCCAGGACAGTTTGTTGGTTGGCGTCACTCTGAGGACCTTGATGCTGTCAACCCTCTCCACCTCAGTTCCGTTGATACAGATGGGGGCGCGTCCTCCTCCTTTCTTCCTGAAGTCAATAATCAGTTCTTCGCGCTTGATGACATTGAGGGAAGCTGAGGTGTCCAGAGACAGGTGTGAGACTGCTCTGAAGGACGAGATGGTGGTGGGAATGGTGAGCGATGACTCCATTAGGACAGGGTTTGGATGGAGTGATTGTTAAGTTTTGCTAAGAGATGCTTCTGTATTGGAAACTTCTGGGTTCAGGCCCAGCTCTGGATTTTGAGCCTATTATCTAGTCCAATGTCAAGTCTTAGAACCATCTGAGATCTCTGTGTTCTCCAAACTCTGAATCCCTTGTACATTTCCTTTGCTCTGTCATTGGCAGCTATACCTGAGCCCCCCACTAAAGCAGAAATTGCTGGAGAAACTCAGCAGGTCTGGCAACACCTATGGAGGGAAAGTAGTTAATGTTTTGGGTCCAGAACTGATTGTAACTAGGAAAAGGTTGGTATTTATGGTGAAGTTGGGTGGGAGGAGGAGGAAGGAGTAAATGATAGTTGGAGATGGAGCCCAGAGAGAGAGTGAACTGCAGTTGGGTTAAAGAATAGGTGAAGTTCTGCCTGGGGGATTAACAGCTGTTGTTGGGGATTGTTAGTAATTGATAATGCGTTGTTTGTGGTACCAGCCCATGTGATAACAAGGCCTGGTGTGTGGGGGTTGGAGTAAGGATGTGAGAGAACGTGCCTCAAGCCCTAAAATTGTTGAACTTCATATTGAGTCCAGAAACGTGTAGAATTCCCAAGCGGAAAATGAAGTGCTGTTCCTCCAGCTTGTGTTGAGCTTCGCTGGGGCACTGCAGCAAGCCTGAGACAGAGATGTTGGCCAGGGAACAGGGTGGTGTGTTGATGTGGTAAGTAACTGGAAGCTCAGGGTCTTTTTTTGCCGATAGAAGATAGACATTCTGCGAAGCAGTCACCCAGTCTGTGCTTCATTTCCCCAACGTGGAGGAGATCTCACTGTGAGCAGCGAACGCAGTAGACTAGATTGTGGGAAGTTCAGGTAAAACACTGCTTCACTTGGAAGGTGTGTTTGGGGCCTTGGATACTGAGGAGGGAGGAAGTAAATGGGCAGGAGTTACACCTATTGCGGTTGAGAGAAAGGCACAGAGACTGAGCGTGGGAATCAGGTGGTGATCTCTCCCCCGCTGCCTCCAGGCTCATTATTCACCAGTCCAGCACAGCCCACTTCTACCTCCTTTCCAAAATTCACTGCCCCATGATGCATTAACCAAGGGCATGTGGACCAGGGTATCCCAGAGGGAATGGTCCATGCGGAAGACTGACAAGGGAAGGGAGGGGAATATGTGCCTGGTGGTGGCATCCTGCTGGAAGTGGTGGAAATGGCAGCAAATGATCCTTTGGATGTGGATGCTGGTGGGATGGTAGTTGAGGACCAGGGGGACCCTATCGCTGTTGCAGGAGGGAAGAGAGGGGGTGAGGGCCGAAATGTGGGAGATGGGTCAGACGTGGCTAAGGGCCCTGTCAACAACAGTGCTGGGGAATCCTCAATTGAGGAACAAGGTGGACTTTCTGGAGGCCTCCTTATCGAAGTTGGCATCATCAGGACTGATGTGATGGTGATAGTAGAACTGGGGGAAATGGAATAGAGTCTGTGCAGGAAGCAGGGTATGAGGATCTATAGTCAAGGTAACCGTGGAAGTCGGTGGGTTTGTATGGGATATTAGTGGCCTGTCTATTTCCAGAAATAGAAACAGAGATGTGGAGGAAGGGAAGGGAGGAGTCAGAGATGGACCAGGTGAAGCTGACGGCAGGGTGGAACTTGGAAGTGAAATTGATAAACTTTTCCAACTCCGGATGAGAGAGGGAAGCAGCACCGACGATGTCATTGATATACTGGAGAAAGAGTTGTGGGGAGGGGCTGGAATAGGACCGGAAGAAGGAATGTGCCATGTGCTCCAAGCAGAGTCAAGCATATCCAGGGCCCACACGGGTGCCCATGGCAATCCCTTTGACCTGAACAAAGTGGGAGAAGGCAAAGGAGAATTTGTTCAGGGTGAGGACGAGCTCGGCCAGGAGGAGGAGGGTGGTGGTGGGTGGTGGCGGTTCAGGCCCTTTTTCCCAGGAAGAAGCAGAGAGCCCTGAGACCATCCTGGTGGGGGATGGACATGTACAGGGATTGCACGCCCATGGTAAAGGGGAGAGGGCTGGAACCCACAAACTGGAAATTCTGAAACAAACGTGGAGTGTCAGATGAATTGCGGATGTAAGTGGGAAGACACTGGACAAGGGGAGAAAAGAAACCAAGAGGAGAATTCCGCAGGACAGGAGCAGGCAGAAACAATGGATTTTGGGAAGGAGGTAGAAGCGAGCTGTGCAGGGTTGGGGTCTATGAGCTTGGAGGCGGTGGTCGGGGGGGGGTTGTGGCAGGTGGGGTGGGGGAGAAATCAGAAGCTGATTCCCTCTCTCAGTCTCTGTGCTGATTTCTCATCCTTACAGATGTTCCTTAAAGCTGACCCCTTTGACCAGCTTTACGTCGCTTATCCTAATGGATGGTTTGGTTTAGTAACACTGGTCTTGAGTGTTGTTGAGGCTGCCCCCATCCAGGCAAGTGGGGAGTGTTCCGTCACATTCCTGACCAATGCCTTGTAAATGGTGGTCAGGCTTTGGGGAGTCAGGAGGTGAGTTACTTGCTGCGGTATTCCTAGCCTCTGACCTGCTCATATAATTTATATGGTCAATGGTAACCCCCAGGATGTTGATAGTGATGGTTATACCATTAAATATCAAGGGACAATGGCTAGATTCTTGCTGGGGTTGGGCAGTGCCTGGCACTTGTGTGGCACAAATATAACTTGCCACTGGTCAGTTAAATCCTAAATGCCATTCAGGTCTTGTTGCACTTGGACTGCTTTAGTACCTGAGGAGTCGCGAATGGTGCTGAACATTGTACAATCATCAGTGAACATTCCCGCTTCTGACCTTATGATGGAGGGAAGGTCAGTGATGAAGCAGCTGAAGGTGGTTGGGCTGAGGACAATAGATATGACACAGAGGGTTCTTGTGGTGTAATGGTGCTGACCCTACCTCTGAACAAGGAGGCCTGGGCTCAAGTCCCACCTACTCCCGATGTGAGTCATAACATCTCTGGACAGGTTGATTAGGGAATGTATTTTAAAAAAAGGTAGATCTGAAGTGGCCAGAGTGATATTTGATTAATCATGAACCCTGACAGTGTAGAAAAAGGCCATTCAGCCCATTGAGCCTGCACTGACCCACCGAAGAGCATGCACACCCCTTCCCCGCCAAGACCCAGCCCCCTACCTGATCTCCATAATCCGGCATGTACATTTCAAAGGGAGTTAGGAGCAGGCAATGAATACCGATCTGTGACCTTATAGAGGTTTATAAAAACACGAGGGGCATGGATAGGGTGAATAGCCGAGGTCCTTTCCCCAGGCTAGGGGAGTCCAAAACTAGAGGGGCATAGGTTTAAGATGAGAGGGGAAAGATTTAAATGTGACCTGAGGGGTAACGTTCACACAGAGGGTGGTGCGTGTATGGAATGAGCTGCCAGAGGAAGTGGTGGAGGTTGGTACAATTACAACATTTAAAAGGCATCTGGATGGGTACATGAATAGGAAGGGTTTAGGAGAGACATGGGCCAAACGCTGACAGATGGGATTAGTTTAGTTTGGGAAGTTTGGTTGGCATGGACAAGCTGGGCTGAAGGGTCTGTTTCCACGCTGCATGACTCTATGGTTAGTGATGTCCATGAATGAATTTTAACAGAAATTCAGCCCAGTGCTTTGGAAAGATGGTGACTGTTCTGTTTGTCCTTTAAGATTTAACCAGTCCTTTTTCTACCTTTTGCTTTTAATTACTATGTTGTCCCAGCAGCGATTAACCTTTTAAAAACCAAAAGAACTGCGGATGCTGTAAATCAGGAACAAAAACAGAAGTTGCTGGAAAAGCTCAGCAGGTCTGGCAGCATCTGTGGAGGAGAAAACAGAGTTAACGTTTCGGGTCCAGTGACCCTTCCTCAGAACCTTTCGTTTTCCCCCGATATGAACAACAACCACCTTACAGCCGAGGTAATACCAGCAGAGGGATAAGGAAAAGTATGTTGTTGCCACGGTGACAGTGTCTCTTTGCGAATACCTTTCAAGACAGAACATGAGTCACCTTGCAATCGAATGCAAACCTCTTATCAGTGTCCTGCACAGTGGGTCAGCCAATTCACAGACAGAACGAATCCATAGCCTCCCCCAACTGGATTTAATTGACTACCCGAGTACACAGTAGCTTTTTATTCTGCAAACTCAAAACTGCTCTTTCTGACAATGTACTTTCTTGGGGGAGAAGTGGGGAGCGATGTATCTGCTGCTCACGGACGTGGGAAACAGTTTGCTTAAGCTCTGAGCGCAAAGGGGGCGATAAAGCTTCTGATTCCCACAGTCGAAGCAACTTATTCAAATATGGTGCATTTGTACGCTGAGCCGATTGGTAATCCATAGCAATTTGGATTACTGCACACACTTCTGGTCACCCCGCTGTAGGAAGGCTGTTATTAAACTGGAAAGGGCGCAAAGAAGATTCACAAGGATGTTACCGGGACGGGAGGTTTTGAGCTATAAGGAAAGGCTGGATGATCATAGAATCATAGAATCCCTACAGCGTGGAAACAGGCCATTCGGCCCAATAAGTGCATACCGACCTTCCGAAGAGCATCCCATCCAGACCCGTCCCCTACGCTTTCCCTGTAACCCTGCATTTCCCATGGCGAATCCACCCAGCCGGCACATCACTGGACATTTATGGGCAATTTAGCATGGCCAATCCTTCCTAACCTGCACATCTTTGGACTGTGGGAGGAAACTGGAGCACCCGGAGGAAATCCCCATAGGAGGTTGAGGGTTGACCTAATAGAGGTTTATAAAATCATGTGGGACATGGATAGGTTTAATAGCAACAGTCTTTTCTCCAGGGTAGGGGAGTCCAAAACTAGAGGGGCATAGGTTTAAGGTGAGAGGGAAAAGATTTAAAAGAGACCTGAGGGGTAACTTTTTCACACAGAGGGAGCTTCCAGAAGAAGTGGTAGATGCAGTTACAGTTACAACATTTATAAGACATTTGGACAGGTACATGGATAGGAAAGGTTTAGAGGGATATGGGCCAAACACAGGCAAACGGAACTAGTTCACTTTAGGAAACTTGGTCAGCATGGACGGGTTGGGCCGAAAGGCCTGCTTCCATGCTGTGTAAGTCTATGATGCTATTGAATTCAATTGGGAAGGAAAAGATATTTTTTCATCATGCACTCATTGGGACAATTTGCAATTTAGAACAAAAATTCATTCATGAGATGTGGGTGTGGCTGGTTAAACCAGAATTTATTGCCCAGAAGGTAGTGAAAGGAGTCAATGTTTCAGGTCCAGAGACCCTTCTTTAGAAACATGAACTCTGCTTTCTCTCCACAGACGCTGCCAAACCTGCTGAGTTTCTCCAGCACTTTCTGATTCTGTTTCAGATTTCCAGCATTCCTTGCGGACTTTTTAAAAGAGTTAACCACATCGCTGTGGATCTGGAGTCATGTATGGGTCAGACCAGGCAAGGATGGCAAATTTCCTTCCATAAAGGGCACTAATGAACCAGATGGGTTATAGCATCAGACACTTAATTCCTCAGAGATGGTAGGAACTGCAGATGCTGGAGAATTTGAGGTAATGAGGTGTAGAGCTGGATGAACACAGCAGGCCAAGCAGCATCATAGGGAGCAGGAAGGCTGACGTTTCGGGCCAAGACCCTTCCTCACCGTTTTTTGCTTGTTTTTAGGGAATGTAAAAACTACCACAGCTGTGAGGAGTATTTGAACCCAGGTCCCCTGAAACATTACCTTGGTCACAGGATTAATGCATAAAGAAAAACAGAAATTGCTGGAAAAGCTCAACTGATCTGGCAGCATCTGTGGAGGGAAATCAGAGCTAACGTTTCAGGTCCAGCGACCCTCCTTCAGAATTGATGGTGGCTAAGAAAATTCTGGATTTTATGCAGAAGATAGGGTGGAAGTAGGGGGTAAGGAGTGAATGATAGGTGCAGAGAGAGCCCAAAGAGAGAGAAGAACATCGTGGGCCGAAGGGCCTGTACTGTGCTGTACTGTTGTATGTATGTAACAGTTGGACAGACAAAGGAGTGGATAACGATCAGCCTGGGAGACTCATTAGCTATTAATGGGGACTGTTAGTGGCTAACAATGGGTTGTGTGTGATAGCGGACCATGTGATAACACGGCCTGGTGTTTTGAGGGTTGGGGATGAGAACGTGGGAGAAGGTGACTCAGTCCGAAAATTGTTGAACTCGACGTTGAGTCCGGAAGGCTGTAGAGTACAAAAGTGGAAAATGAGGTTTTGTTCTTCCAGCTTGCGCTGAGCTTCGCTGGAATGCTGCACCAAGCCTGAGGGAGAGATGTTGGCCAAGGAACAGGGTGGTGTGGCAGGCAACTGGAAACTTCGTAAAAACCGAAGGAACAGCGGATGCTGTAAATCAGGAACAAAAACAGAAGTTGCTGGAAAAGTTCAGCAGGTCTGGCAGCATCTGTGAAGGAATAAAACAGAGTTAACGTTTCGGGTCCGGTGACCCTTCCTCAGAACTGGAAGCTCAGGGTCTTTTTTGCGGGTAGAATATAGATATTCTGCGAAGCGGTCACCCAGTCTACGCTTTGTTTCCCCGCTGAAGAGGAGACCACATTTTGAGCAGCGAATGCAGTAGACTAGATTGTAGGAAGTGCAGGTAACGCATTGCTTCACCTGGAAGATGTATTTGGGGCCTTGGATACTGAGGGGGGAGGAAGCAAAAGGGCAGGAGTTACACCATCTCAGCAGTTTTAGAGAAGGTGCCGTGAGGGTGTTGGGAGTGAAGGAGGATTGGACCAGGGTGTCCTGGAGGGAACAGTCCCTGCGGAAGGCTTGTCATGGGAGGGGAAGGGAATATGTGTCTGATGGTGGCATCTCGCTGGAGGTGGCAGAAATGGCAGCTAATGATCCTCTGGATGTGGATACCATCTCGGACACCCTCCACCACGATCAATTGGCAGTGACTTCAGGAAGAAGCTAGTGTCTTGCTCTCCAGGAACAGGAGCTTATAATCCAGGCCACAGCTGGGTGAAAAACAAGATTGCTCTCCTTTAACTTTTTTATTTTGCTGGGTTTTAGCGCTGAAGGGTGTTTGACTGACACTAAAGAACCAACCATGATTTTCCAATTAATCTCAGATAGACACAATGTGTAAGATCATGAGAAATCGGAGTTGGCTATTCGGCCCATCGAGTGTGTTCCACCACTCGAAAGGATCAGATTGCGACCTCAACTCCTTGACTTTCTTGATGGTCAAGTTCTGTCTCACTTATCCTTAACTATATTCAATGACCAGCGGTCAATGGAGATGAGCACTTGTAAGAGAAATGACCCTCTGCGAGAGGAGATGTCTCTTCATGTTAAACGAGAGAACTGTTATTAGAATCGTAGAATCCCTTACAGCGTGGAAACAGGCCATTCAGTCCATTCCGACCCTTTGAAGAGCATCCCGCCGAGACCCAAGCCTTACCGTATCCCTGTAACCCTGCATTTCCTGTGGCTAATCGACCCATCCCACACCCTACGAGACAATTTAGCATGGCCAGTTGACTTAACCCGCACATCTTTGGACTGTGGGAGGAAACTGGAGCACCCAGAGGAAACCCACGCAGACAGAGAGAACGTACAAACTCCACACAAACAGTCATTGGAGGGTGGAATCAAACTCAGGTCCCTAGCGCTGTGAGGCAGCAGTGCTAACCACTGAGCCACCCTATTATTATTCTCAACCTTTCATCTTAACCAGAGTCAGAGGTAGTAAGAACTGCTGATGCTGGTGTCAGAGATAACACAGTGTGGAGCTGGAAGAACACAGCAGGCCAGGCAGCATCAGAGGAGCAGGAAAGCTGACGTTTCGGGTCGGGACCCTTATTTCTGAAGAAATGTCAGCTCTCCTGCTTCTCTGATGCTGCCTGGCCTGCTGTGTTCCTCCAGCTCCACACCTTGTTATCTTAACCAGTTGATTGTTGAGTGTCAGAATCTGGTCAAAGGAAGAATGAGAGTTAACATGAGAACTTGTGATAATGATGGTCTCAGTATGCAGTCAACCTTCACATGGATTGCCACCTGAATATGCTAAAATGCCAGCGATGGTGAGAAATCAATTGGTCAAATGAGGATCTCAACTGATCTCTGGGTGGGAGAACCCTCCCTCCCGTCTTCCAGTTGCTTTCCCGGTGGAAGGAAGCTGCTGGGATCTCTCCCTTGCCATTTTAGCGCAGAGTGGGGAGAAGCGAGCTTGGAAATGAACCTAACACAAGCAGCAGTGCTGGAGAAACTCAGCAGGTCGGGCAACATTGGCCGACAGAGAAAACGGTTCACGTTTTGAGTCTCATACAACTCTTCTTCAGAACAGGTCAATGGACTCAAAAACGTTCACTCTGTTTTCTCTCTCTTCATAGGTGCTGCCAGAGCTGCTGAGTTTCTCCAGCAATTTCAGCTTTGGCTTGGTTCAGATCTCCAGCATCCACAGTTCCTTGTTTTATTTTGGAAAGTGTCGTCCTGGAGTTCCAATGGATGAGTTGCACCAGAAAGTGTCAGTTGAAAAGCTTGTTGATTTGATCGTATCATTTCTTCTGGCAAAAGGGTTTGTTTCTCAAAGTTGTTTTCCGTCCCTGCAAAGTTAATTTTCTGTGATGCATCTGCAGATCCTACCGAATGCAAACATTACACAATCCCTGACCAAATCTATTGTTTCTTTGCTACAATCGTTTACCTAAGAAAGTGAGACTACATTTACATAGTGCCTTTCACTTGATTGGCCCTCCCTCCACCATCTTCAACATTCACTTCCTCCACCACCGACATTCAGTAGCAGCAGTGTGTACCATCTAGAACAAAGAACAGTACAACACAGGAACAGGCCCTTCGGCCCTCCAAGCCTGTGCCGACATGTTTTGCCCTTCCATACTAAAACTGTCTTCACACACAGGATCCGAATCCCTCTATTCCCTTCCTATTCATGTATTTGTCCAGGTGCTTCTTGAATGTTGCTACTGTGTCTGCTTCCACCATCTCCTCTGGCAGCTCGTTCCAGGCACTCACCACCCTTTATGTGAAAAATCTGCCTCACACATCTATTTTAAACATCCTCCCTCACACCTTGAACCTGTGTCCCATAGTTATTGACCCCTACACCCTGAGAAAAACCTTCCTACTTTCCACTCTACCCGTGCCATTTGCAATCTTATAAACTTCTATTAGGTCACCCCTCAACCATCCTGCGTTCCAGTGAAAACAGACCCAGTCTATCCAACATTTCTTCATAGCTAAAATCCCGCATACCAGGCAACATCCTGGTAAACCTTTTCTGTGCCCTCTCCAAAGCATCCATATCCTTCTGGTAGTGTGGTGACCAGAACTGTATGCAATATTCCAAGTGTGGACTAACTAAAGTTCTAAAAAGCTGCAGCATAACTTGTCTATCCTAATACTCAATGTCCCTTCCAATGCAGGCAAGCATGCCATAGGCCTTTTTTTACTGCCTTATCTACCTGCGCTGCCACCTTCAATGATCTGTGGACCTGCACACTCAGATCCCTCTGCGAATCAATACTCCAAAGGGTTCTGCCATTCCCTGTATAATTTCCCCCTTTACGTGACCTTCCAAAATGCATCAACTCACATTTGCTGCAGTGCAAAGTTCCTTAGACAAAATGCCAAAGTTCCTTAGACAGCAAACCCAAGACCACTTCCATCTAGAAGGACAAGGGCAGCAGATACATGGGAACACCACCCCCTGCAAGTTCCCCTCCAAGCCACTCACCTTCCTGACTTGGAAATATATCGCCCATCGCTGGGTCAGAATTCTGGATTCCCTCCCCATTGGTATTGACTGTCTACCTACAGCGCACAGATTACAACTGTTCAAGAAGGCAGAGATAGTAGGAACTGCAGATGCTGGAGAATCTGAGATAACAAGGTGTAGAGCTGGATGAACACA
>NC_063370.1:8623192-8633571 GCF_021869965.1 Rhincodon typus
GTCATTTCTTCACTCCTAATATAATTCCTTCTGTCCAGGCTCTAAGGGACTGATGTATGCTCTCATAATCTTCTTGTTTTCACATTCTTCTTGTAACATTTACAATTATTTTTATCACTTTATCCAGTTTACTTTCATATTGGTTTTCTCTTTCTTTCACAATTTTTTTGTCATCCTTTGTTGGATTTTAAAATCCTCTCAGTCCCTGGATCTGGTGCATTATAAGCCTCTTCCTTTAGTCTAACACTGTCTAAACCTTCTCTGGTTAGCTGTGTTCAAGACACGGTTCCTGTGGGTTTTTTATTATTATTTCTTAAAGGAATCTTTAATGGTTGCGAATGATGGATAAAGTTTGCCACTGCGATAAAGAGGGAAGCGTAAAGGAGAGATTGCAAGAAACAAGAGGATTCACGGTAGAAGAATTAGAATCCTCAAGAAAGATTTTATCAAACACTAGCCCTTGCCCAGGAAGTGTATTGAGGGTTGTGTAGACAAATTTTAATGCAGATCAAACGTCATTGGGAACTTAGAAGAATGGGGTGGCACAATGGCTCAGTGGTTAGCAATGCTGCCTCACAGTGATAGGGACTCAGGTTCAGTTCCACCCTCAGGCAACTGTCTGTGTGGAGTTTGCACGTTCTCCCTGTGTCTGCGTGGGTTTCCTCCCACAGTCTAAAGATGTGCTGGTTAAGTGGGTTAGCCATGCTAAATTGTCTGTAGTGTCCAGGGGGCACACAGGCCAGGTGGGGTGGGGGTGGGAGAGTGTTAGGTCTGGCTGGGGTGCTCTGTGGAGGGTTGATGCAGACTTGAGGGACTGAGTGGCCACTTTCAGCACTGTAGCAGTTCTATGAACAGCCAGCCTGTGGAATTCTCTGCCACAGAAAGTGGTTGAGGCTAAATTATTGAATGCTCCCGTGAAGTAGCTAGATTATAGTTGTTAGGGGATTAAATCAGGAACAGGGGACTTGAGTTGAATGGCATGTGGAGGCTTCAGATCTATTACAATCCTTGAGTGGCATTGTCAATCTGGGTATGAGTAATTTTAGTAATGGTATATAATTTGTTAATGATGCCAAGATAATTGCCCAGGGAATAAATGCTCAGAGCATCAAAGGGGATGTGGATTCATTAAATGGTTGCACTAAAGAATGGTAGATTGATTTTTAATACAGATAACGACTTGCTTTTGTGCAGAGCCCCTTTTATGTAATGTCCCTTAGAAACAGCTCTACGCATTTGGCAGACAATGGATCGATTCGAAAGCTGTGATGTCAAAGGAAAGGCACGAGGCCATTCAGCCCATTGAGTCTGTTCTGCCATTTCAGGAGATTAATTACACTCATTCCATGTCTCTTTCCATGTCCCACCAGTTGAAAAATCCATTGCTATCGGTCTGGGAAATGACAGGTGGCAATTTTGAGGCAGTGTGTTTTAGTTCTTGCCATCTCTAGATTGCTTCCAGACCCCCTCACTAGAGGCAATAGCTAATCCGTTCATGTGGTGTGTGCATCACTGGCTGACCAGCATTTATTGCCCCTTGAGCAGGTGGGGGTGAGCTGCCTTCTTGAACCGCTGCAGTCCATGTGCTGTGGGTTGACCCACAATGTCCTTAGGGAGGGAACTCCAGGATTTTGACCCAGCGACACTGAAGGAACGGTGATATATTTTCAAGTCAGAATGGTGAGGGGCTCGGAGGGGATCTTGCAGGGGGTGGTGTTCCCATGTATCTGCCGCTCTTGTCCTTCTAGATGGAAGCGGTCGTGGGTTTGGAAGGAGCTGTCTAAAGATCTTTGGTGAATTTCTGCAGGGCATCTTGTATGTTGTACATACTGCTGCTACTGAGCATCAGTGGTGGAGGGAGTGGGATGTTTGTGGATGTGGTGCCAATAAAGCGGGGGCTGCTTTCTCCTGGATGGTGTTGAGGTTCTTGAGTGTTGTTGGGGCTGCCCCCATCCAGGCAAGTGGGGAGTATTCCATCACACCCCTGACTTGTGCCTTGTAGATGGTGGACAGGCTTTGGGGAATCAGGAGGTGAGTTACTCACAACAGTATTCCTGGCCTTTGACCTGCTCTTGTAGCCGCTGTGTTTATGTGGTGAGTCCAGTTGAGTTTCCAGAGAATGGTAACCCCCAGGATGTTGACAGTGGGGGATTCAGTGATGGTAACACCATTGAATGTCAGGGGGCGGTGGTTAGATCGTCTCTTATTGGTGATGGTCATAGCCTGGCATCTGTGTGGCGCGAATGTCACTTGCCACTTGTCAGTCCACACCTGGATTTTCCTCAGATCTTGTTGCATGGACTGCTTCAGTCTGCCTTATCAATACATAGAAACATAGACACCCAGGAAATAGGAACAGGAGCAGACCATTCAGCCCCTTGAGCCTGCTCTATCACTCAATAAAATCATAGCTGATCTTCCACTTCAACACAATTTCCTTGATAACTTTACTGTATCGTGTGGGTACCACATTATAGGAAACATCCGAAGGCACTGGAGACTGTGTACAAGTGATTTACAAGCATGATCCAAGGGAAGAGGAACTCTGGTTTTTCCTTCACAGATGCTGCCAGACCTGCTGAGCTTTTTCCAGCAATTTCTGTTTTTGTTGTTGAAGTGGAAGCTCAGTGATGAGGATAGATTGAAGAAGTTTGGAAAGATATTCTGGCACTGGAGGCAGCCCAGAGAAGGTTCACTAGACTGATCCCAGGTATGGAGGGACTGTCTAATGAGGAGAGGGTGAGTAGGTTGGGCCTGTATTCATTGGAGTTGAAAAGAATGAGAAGTGACCTTATCGAAATATGTAAGATTCTTAGTGACTTTACAGGGTAGATGTGGAGAAGTTGTTTCCTCTTGTAGGAGAGGCTAGGACCAGAGGGTATCATCTCAGAATAAGGGGCGCCAATTTAAGACAGAGATGAGGATGTGCTAACCACTGAGCCCCTGATGTCTCCCAACTTTGGCATTACCCTGTTCTGTTACTCAATCCTTTTATTGTTTGCCTTCCACAGGGTACAAGCATTATCAATAGTCATTGCCCATCCCTACTTGCCCTTAAAATGAGTGGCTTTCTCAGCCATTTCATCACTGGTAGGCAGACTGGGTAAGGACGGTAGATTTCCTTCCCTAAAGGACATTAGTGAATCTGGTGGGTTTTTTTGCAAAAAGCATGTCATGGTCACTAAAGGTATTGCAGATTTATGAATGAAATGTAAAGTTCCACCAGCAGTGGTAGGATTTGAACACATGTCCCCAGGAGAGAAGCCTGAGCCTGTGGTTTATTGAGCACCCCTTAACGTACCGGGTGAAAAGCAAAGGTCCATTTCTTGACCTCTGCCACTTCTGGCCAAGCAGCCCACCACTGGGCCCAACCCCCCCACACAACTGGACCCAACACCCCGCCCCCCCCCACCACCACACACACCTCCTCCCCTCCCCTCCCCCTCCCCTCCACCCCCGCACCCCCCCCCCCCACACAACTGGGCACAACTCCTCCCCTCTCCTCACCCTCAACACTGGAACCAACCCCCCCACACAACTGGGCACAACTCCTCCCCTCCCCTCCCCCTCACCACTGGACCCAATCCCCCCCACCCTCCCACCACTGGATAACCCCCTCCTCACACCACTGGACCCAAACCCCCCACCACTTCCCAACCACTGGACGCAAACTCCACCTCCTCACCACCACTGGGCATAACCATACCCTCCCCCCTCCCCCAACCCCAACCAAATGCCCAGGTCCTGACTCAACCTCTGCTCTGGACCAGCTTACTCCTTCCCCCCCAACTCCAGTCACAACCCCTTCTCCCTGACTCTGGACCCAAACTGGCCACCCACCTCTCCCCAGTCCGGATCGGATCATCCCCTTTTGATGTTCTCTGACTGGTTTTTTGGTCAATATCCCGAGTTTCCCTGTCTAACAGTATTTATACCACGGTGGGGAAGCTACGGTAACTGACGGAGTTTATCATGTTAACAATAATTGTCTAATAACCAGGGACAGATTACATTTCATCACGGGTAAGGACGGCAGATTTCCTTCCCTAAAGGACATTAGTGAACCTGGTGGGTTCACACATTACAAGCTAGGAGGCAGACATTACAACAAAGCAACTGGTTTCTGTGCGTGGCAGCTTGTGACCCCACAGCGGAATAACAGGCAGGCAGAGTCGCAACATTGTGTACACACAGCACATAGCATCCTTAAAGGAGAACTCTCTTAAAGGGAAAGTCTGCATACAATAACCACTCCCTTCCCTAGGGTAATAAGGGAGGGGCAACAAATGCTGAACTAACTGGCGATGCCCACAGTCTTGAAATGGGCAAAACATTTGCTCCCTCAGCCTATCTCTGTTGACATGTTTCCAATAACTGTGCTACAGTTAATGTCAAGCTGGCAGGTTTATGAAGAAGGGTCCAGACCTGAAACGTCAGCCTTCCTGCTCCTCTGATGCTGCTTGGCCTGCTGTGTTCATCCAGCTCTACACTTTATCTCAGACTCCAGCATCAGCAGTTCCTACTATCTCTGAGGTTTATGACTTGCTGATTTTTATATGGTTCCCTTCACATTGAAATGGAAAGAATGGGCAGCATAAAAACAGGTCATTTGTCCCATCTATGTGTCAGTTTTCTGAAACTCAGAACTCCTCCCCTCCTTCTACGTTTAATACAATTGAGATATTCACGTATTGCTTTCAGCCTTATGTACACATCCAGCTTCCCCTTATAGTAAAGACTGGCATTGATATAGCACCTATCACAACATGAGGACATATCCTAAATGTTTTACAGCCAATGAAGTACATTGGAAGTGCAGTTATAGAGTCAAACAGTCATGCAGCATGGAAACAGACCCTTTGGTCCATCTAGTCCATGCTGACCAGGTTTCCTAAGCTGAACTAGTTCCATTTGCCAGCATTTGGCCCATATCCCTCTAAACCCTTCCTATTCATGTACCCATCCGGACGCCTTTTAAATGTTGTAATTGTACCAGCCTCCACCACTTCCTCTGGCAGCTCATTCCATACACTCACCACACTCTGCGTGAAAAAGTTGCCCCTCAGTCCCTTTTAAATCTTTCCCCTCTTTAACCTGCGCCCTCTAGTTTTGGACTCCCCTACCCTGGGGTAAAGACCTTGGTTATTCACTCTATCCATGCCCCTCATGATCTTATAAACCTCTATAAGGTCACCCCTCAGCCTCTGTCGTTCCTGTACTGTGCAAATTGTGCACAGCAAGATCCCAATAAGAACCAATGTGATACAGGCCAGTTAACCTGCTCTTATGAAGCTGTCTGAGCGTTCAGTATTGGTGACATAAAGCTGGGTGGGAAGGTGAGCTGTGAGGAGGATGCAGAGATGCTCCAGTGTGATTTGGACAAGTTGATTGAGTGGGCAAGTGCAAGGCAGATAGGGAGGATAAATGTGAGGTTATCCGCTTTGGCAGCAAAAACAAGAAGGCAGGTGATGATGGCGATAGATTGGGAAAGGGGTGGGTGCTAGTGCAAGGAGGCCTGGATCTCCTTGTACAACAGTCACTGAAAGTAGGCATGCAGGCAAAGTGTATGCTGGTCTTCATAGTGAGAGGATTCGAGTACAGGAGCAGGGATGTCTTGCTGCAATTGTACAGGTTCTCGGTGAGACTACAGCTGGCATATGGTGCCCAGTTTTGGGCTCTTTATCTGAGGAAGGATGGAGGGAGTGCAGCAAAAGTTTATTAGACTGATTCCTGGGATGGCAGGAATGACATAGGGAGAAAGGTTGGTTCGGTTAGGACAATATTCACTGGAGTTTAGAAGAATGAGTGGGGAGGATGCGGATCTCATAGAAACCTATAAAATTCTAACAGGACGAGACAATGAAAACACTGGAAGGATGTTTTCAGTGACCAGGGGAGTCCAGAAGCAGGGGGTCACAGTCTAAGGATACAGGGTAGGACTGAGATGAGGAGAAATGTCTTCATCTGGAAACTGGGAACCTGTGGAATTCTCTGCCACTGAAAGTGGTTGAGGCCAAAATATCGAATGTTTACAAGAAGGAGTTAGATATACTTCTTGGGGCTAAAGGGATCAAAGGGTGTGGAGAGAAAGCAGGAAGAGGTTTGGACCATTGTATCTACAGTTTCTGGAATGAGATTCAAGCTCGCTTCTTTTCTGACCCGGGACAGAGTGTTAACAATGGAACCAAGGTTGGTAACTAAACCTGTCTCTTCATCAATTGCATAAATCCTGGCAATCATAAGGAGTTAGCTGCCCCTCCCAGTCAGAAACTATTCTCAACACAAAAACGAAAGAACTGGAAGCAGGAGTAGGCCATTCATCCCCCTCCAGCCAGCTCCACCATTTAATAAATTCATGCCCGATATGATTGTAAACTCAAATGCACATTCCCAACTAATCCCAATAAGCTCTCACCCCTTCCCTGTCCCCACTCCTTTGCTTAACAAGAATCGATACACCTCTGCCTTAATAATATTCATGGATTCTGCTTCCACCACCTTTTCAGCGAGAGAGTTCCAAAGACTCATGATCCTCTGGGAGAAAACATCTCCTCTCGTCTCACGTTTAAGTGGAGGCACTCCTGATTTTTAAATAGTGGCCCCTTCTTTAGATTCTCCCACATCCACCCTGTCAAGACCTCTTGTGTGGTCCAATCAAAGACAGGGTAGGTAATGGCCTAGTGGTATTATCACTAGACTGGTAAATCCAGAGCCCCAGGTAACATTGTGGGGACGTGGGTTTGAATCCCACCACAGCAGATGGTGAAATTTGAATTCAATGAAAAAGCTTCTGGAGGAATTAAGTATCTAATGATGACCATGAATCCAATGTCAATTGTCGGAAAATCCCATCTGTTCACTAATGTCCTTTAGGGAAGGAAACTGCCATCCTTACCTGGTCTGGCCTACATGTGACTCCAGACCCACAGCAATGTGGTTGACTCTTAACTGTCCTCTGGACAATAAATGCTGCCTTGCCAGCGATACCATCATCCCATAAATGAATAAAAAAAAATCAAGTTGCCTTTTACTCTTCTGAACTCCAATGGATAAAAACCAAGCCTATCTAACCTTTCCTCATAAAACCATTCCAGGTTTTAGTCTCATAAAATTTTCCTAAACTGCTCCCAATGCTTTTAGAGTCATAGAGCTGTACAGCATGGAAACAGACCTTTTGGTCCAACTTGTCCACGCCGACCAGATATCCTAAATTAATCTAGTCCCATTTGCCAGCATTTGGCCCATATCCCTCTAAACCCTTCCTATTCATGTCCCCATCCAGATGCCTTTTAAATGTTGTAATCGTACCAGCCTCCATCACTTCCTCTGGCAGCTCATTCCATACACTCACCACCCTCTGCGTGTAAAGGTTCCCCCTCAGGTCCCTTTTAAGACTTTCCCCTCTCACCTTAAACCTATGTCCCTCTAGTTTTGGACTCCCCTGCTGAGGGAAAAAACCTTGGCTATTCACCCTATCCATGACCCTCATGATTTTATAAACCTCTATGAAATCACCTCTCAGCCTCCGACGCTCCAGAGAAAATGGCCACAGTCCTGGGCAGCACAGTTGCTCAGTGGTTAGCTCTACTGCTCCCACAGCGCCAGGGACCCAGGTTTGATTCCACGCTCGGGTGACTGTCTGTGTGGAGTTTGCACGGTCTCCTCGTGTCTGGGGTGTTCTGGTTTCCTCCCACAGTCCAAAGGTGTGCAGGTTAGATAGACTGGTTCTGCTAAATTGCTCCATAGTGACCAGAGATGTGCAGGCTGGATGGATCAACCAGGGTTACAGGGATAGGGTAGGAGGGATGGGTCTGGGTGGATGCTCTTTAGAGGTTTGGTATGGACTTGATGGGCCGAATGGCCCGCTCCTACGCTGTAGGGATTCTATTCAGCCTCTCCCTATAGCTCAAACCCTCCAACACTGTACATCTTCCTTAAATAAGGAGACCCATACTATCTGAGTGCTCCAGATGTAGTCTCTCCAATGCCCTGTATAACTGAAGCACAATCTCCGCATTTTTGTATTGAATTCCCCTCGTCATAAATGATAACATGCTCCAAGCTTACCAAATTACTTTCTGTAGGAACCCTGTATGATACATTCACTGGGACACCTACACCACTTTGAATCTCAGGACCCTGTAATCTCTCACTGTTTATAATAACCTCCTTCTTGTTTGTCCTCGCTGCCGAAATGGGCAATTTCACATTTCGCCACATTACGCTCCATTTAAACATATTCTTATTGCACAAGAAACAACCACTTTCAGGCAATATTTCGGCGTGGCATTTCACCCACAAGACTCACGCATTATACGTGTCGTACAAAATGACCCTAAAATGTCATGCAAGTTACCAATTTAAACTCAAATACAGATGTGTCTGAACGTAGGAAGCTTTAGAATGTTACGGCTAATGCATCAGCAATTCTTTTCACCTATTTCCTCAAATACCCATCTAATACCATTTAATCTAAAAGTTTACGATGAAACACAATGGGAAAGGTAAACAGATGGAGGGAAACCCCAGGCTGCTGTTAGAGACATAAGGAAGAAATGGGTTTGATGGTCAGCCATTCAACTCAATTTTGAATTCTTTATCAAAAAGCTGCTCAAAGTACACTTCTTCTTCAGAAGTAGGGTCTAGGCCCGAAACATCAGCCTTCCTGCGCCCCTGATGCTGCTTGGCCTGCTGTGTTCATCCAGCTCTACACCTTGTTATCTCAGATTCTCCAGCATCTGCAGTTCCTACTATCTCCAAAGTACACTTCAAGCCTGTCTGATTTTAATCTTGTCTTAAAGTGTATTTTGAATACTTCGTATGTGTGGCCTGAGGGAGATTGATGCATTGGGTAGAGGTAGGAGAAAAACATAGAATTAGAATTAACAAGGTGTAGAACTGGATGAACGCAGCAGGCCAAGCAGCATCATAGGAGCAGAGAGGCTGACGTTTCGGGCCTAGACCCTTCATCAGAAATGGGGGAGGGGAAGGGGGTTCTGAAATAAATAGGGAGACAGGGGGAGGCGGATAGAAGATGGATAGAGGAGAAGATAGGTGGAGAGAAAACAGACAGGTCGAAGAGGCGGGGATGGAGCCAGTAAAGGTGAGTGGAGGTGGGGAGGTAGGGAGGGGATAGGTCAGTCCAGGGAGGATGGACAGGTCAAGGGGGCGGGATGAGGTTGGTAGGTAGGAGATGGGGGTGGGGCTTGAGGCGGGAGGAGGGGATAGGTGGGAGGAAGAACAGGTTAGGGAAGCGGGGACGGGCTGGGCTGGTTTTGGGATGCGGTAGGGGGAGGGAGAACCTCTTCATCTCCAACTGCCGTCGAGACATCAATTGCCTCAACCTCTCCACCCCTCTCACCCACTCCAACCTTTCCCCCGCAGAACGTGCAGCCCTCCGCTCCCTCCGCTCCAATCCCAACGTCATCATAAAACTCGCGGACAAGGGAGGCGCAGTTGTAGTATGGCACACTGACCTCTACATCGCCGAGGCCAGACGCCAACTCTCCGACACCTCCTCCTACCGCCCCCTTGATCATGACCCCACCCCTGAGCACCAAACCATCATCTCCCAAACCATCCACAACCTCATCACCTCAGGTGACCTCCCACCCACGGCCTCCAACCTCATCGTTCCCCAACCCCACACCGCCCGCTTCTATCTCCTTCCCAAAATCTACAAACCTGAATGGCCTGGTCGACCCATTGTCTCCGCCTGCTCCTGCCCCACCGAACTGATCTCCAACTATCTGGACTCCATTTTCTCCCCCTTGGTCCAGGAACTCCCTATGTACGTTCGTGACACCACCCACGCACTCCACCTCCTCCAGAACTTCCAATTCCCCGGTCCCCAACACCTCATCTTTACCATGGACGTCCAGTCCCTATACACCTGCATTTCACATACAGATGGCCTAAAGGCCCTTCGCTTCTTCCTGTCCCGCAGGCCCAACCAGTCCCCCTCCATTGACACCCTCATTCGCTTAGCTGAACTTGTCCTCACACTCAACAACTTCTCTTTCAATTCCTCCCACTTCCTACAGACAAAGGGGGTGGCCATGGGTACCCACATGGGCCCAAGCTACGCCTGCCTCTTTGTAGGTTACGTGGAACAATCCCTCTTCCGTACCTACACCGGCCCTAAACCCCACCTCTTCCTCCGTTACATTGATGACTGTATCGGCGCCGCCTCGTGCTCCCACGAGGAGCTCGAACAATTCATCCACTTCACGAACACCTTCCACCCCAACCTTAAGTTCACCTGGACCATCTCTAACACCTCTCTCCCCTTCCTGGACCTCTCTGTCTCCATATTGGGCAACCACCTAGAAACCGATATCCATTTCAAGCCCACCGAATCCCACAGCTACCTAGAATAC
>NC_063370.1:8633671-8642226 GCF_021869965.1 Rhincodon typus
CTGCTCCCAGGATGAGGCATTCCACTCCCGTACATCTCAGATGTCCTCGTTTTTCAAGGACCGCAACTTCCCGCCTCAGTGGTCAAGAACGCCCTCCACCGTGTCTCCCGCATTTCCCACAACTCATTCCTCACACCCCGTCCCCGCAATAACAACCAAAAAAGAATCCCCCTCGTCCTCACGTCCCACCCCACCAACCTCCAGATCCAACGCATCATCCTCCGACACTTCCGCCATCTGCAATCCGACCCCACCACCAAAGACATCTTTCCCTCCCCACCCTTATCTGCTTTCTGGAGGGACCACTCTCTCCATGACTCCCTTGTCCACTCCACACTTCCCTCCAGCCCCACCACACCCAGCACTTTTCCCTGCAACCGCAGGAAGTGCTACACCTGCCCCCACACCTCCTCCCTCACCCCCATCCCAGGCCCCAAGAAGACTTTCCACATCAAGCAGATGTTCATCTGCACATCTGCTAATGTGGTATACTGCATCCGCTGTTCCCGGTGTGGCTTCCTCTACATCGGGGAAACCAAGCGGAGGCTCGGGGACTGCTTTGCAGAACACCTACACTCGGTCCACAATAAACAACTGTCCCCAGTCGCGAACCACTTCAATTCCCCCTCCCATTCCTCAGACGACATGTCCATCCTGGGCCTCCTGCAGTGCCACAACGATGCCACCTGACGGTTGCAGGAACAGCAACTCATATTCCGCTTGGGAACCCTGCAGCCCAAAGGTATCAATGTGGATTTCACAAGTTTCAAAATCTCCCTTCCCTCTACCGCATCCCAAAACCAGCCCAGCTCTTCCCTGCCTCCCTAACCTGTTCTTCCTCCCACCTATCCCCTCCACCCACCTCAAGCCGCACCCCCATCTCCTACCTACTAACCTCATCCCGCCCCCTTGACCTGTCCATCCTCCCCGGACTGACCTATCTCTTCCCTACCTCCCCACCTACACTCACCTTTACTGGCTCCATCCCCGCCTCTACGACCTGTCTGTCTCCTCTCCACCTATCCTCTCCTCTATTCATCTTCTATCCGCCTCCCACTCTCTCCCTATTTATTTCAGAGCCCCCTTCCCCTCCCCCATTTCTGATGAAGGGTCTAGGCCCGAAACGTCAGCCTTCTTGCTCCTATGATGCTGCTTGGCCTGCTGTGTTCATCCAGCTCTGCACCTTGTTATCTCAGATTCTCCAGCATCTGCAGTTCCTACTATCTCTGATAGAATTAGAATTAGTTTTATTGTCACATTTGCTCGCATGAGTGCAGTGAAAAGTTTCCATGTTGCCAATTATGGCACCATCTTAGGTACCGCGGTATCTCAGAACAGTTTCTTCAGCACAAATTCTTAGGAAAATATAATTAGAAAAAATAAAGAAATTAAAAAGTCCAGCAATAAATTAGAAAAATAGAGAAATAAAGAGTTCAGAGTAACAGTCCTTCCAGCCCAGACTAGGGAAGACTTCACTTTGAGGCCGGGAGTCTGGGCCCACACTGCGACCGGGAGTCCGAGTCTGCGCTGAGGCCAGGAGTTGGGGCCCACGCTGAGGCTGGGAGTTCGTGGCCCACGCTGAGGCCGGGAGTTCGGGGCCCACACTGAGGCTGGGAGTCCGAGGCCAGGCTGAGGCCAGGAGTTCGAGTCTAGGCTGAGGCCGGGAGTTCGAGTCCACACTGAGGCCGGGATTCCAGGCCCACGCTGAGGCCGGGAGTTCGAGTCCAGGCTAAGGGCGGGAGTTCGAGTCCACACTGAGGCCGGGATTCCAGGCTGAGGCTGGGAGTTCGAGTCCACACTGAGGCTGGGATTCCAGGCCCACGCTGAGGCCGGGAGTCCGAGTCCAGGATGATCCCTTGACTTGAAGCCCAAGTTTACAACTTGAATGTAATACAGCCAGAACATCCAATACCTTTGCTGTCAGGGCAGTAACTGAAGACGATGTTAGCGATGCAGGTCCTTTCGAGGTTAAACCAGAACAGCCTCAAAGTTAATGGTGCTGCAGGGTACGTGCATGTGGTACAGTGACAACATCACTACCCTTTGTATCAAACAGAGACAGGTTCGTGTACCATGTATGCCATGCCTGAGCTGGTTGAGTAAAACTATTTCAGCGTTGATACTTAAAATAATGGAGTCAAGGATCTTGTGGTGTAGTGGCAATGTCACTACCTCTGAGCCAGGATTCCCACCTGCTCCTGTGGTCTGTCATAACATCTTTTATAAATCATTCACATGAAGAGGGCTAGCATTTATTGCCCGTCCCTAATTGCCCAGAGGGCAGTTAAGAGTCAACCACATTGCTGTGGATCTGGAGTCACATGTAGTCCAGACCAGGTAAGGATGGCAGTTTCCTTCCCTAAAGGGCATTAGTGAACCAGATGGGGTTTTCATGAGAATTGACAGTAGTTATAGGATTATCATTAGGCTAGCTTTTTAATTCCAGCTTTTTAAAAAAAATTGAATTCAAATTTCACCATCCACCACGGTGGGATTTGAACCCAACATAAGGATAAACAGTTTCCTTTCCTAAAGGACATCAGTGAACCAGTTGGGTTTCCCTGACAACAGATTCATGGTCATCATTAGACACTTAATTCCAGCTTTTTGTTGAACCTAGGTCCCCAAAATGTTACCTGAGCCTTTAAATTAATAGCCCAGTGATAATACCACAAGGCCATTGCCTCCCCATTACACGTAGTGATTTATATCTCTAAACATTCTGATTAAGGAAAAAAGAGCTGTGTTCCTCACAGTAGGGGAATTGGATCTAAGCGGGTAGAACTCGAAGCTTGGACTGAAGTGTAGTCTAACAATAAATCTATTGTAAATCTCTGAAAGACTTCTGCCTGATTCAGGAGATGTGGATATCAAACAATGAAAAATGTCAGAGACAGAGAAATAAAACAGACCCTTCGGTCCAAACAGTCCATGCCAAACAAAATCCCAAACTAAACTAGTCCCACCTGCCTGTGATTGGCCCATATCCCTTCAAACCTTTCTTACTTATGTACTCATCTAAATGTCTTTTAAATGTTGTAATTGTACTCATATCCATCACTTCCTCTGGAAGTTCATTCCACACACAAACCACACAGTATGAGAAAATTGCCCCTCATGTCTTTTTTAAATCTTTCTCCTCTCGCCTTAAAAAAATACCCCCCGGTCTTGAAATCTCCCACCCTAGGGAAAAGACACCTGCCATTCACCTTATCTATGTCTCTCATGATTTTACAAACTTCTGTAAGGTCACCCCTCAACCTCCTACGCTCCAGTGAAAAAAGTCTCAGCCTCTCCTTATAATTATTGAATACAGAATTGGCTGTCCAATAGAAGACAGATTGTGGTAGTAAATGGAAAGTATTCAGCCTGGAGCTCGGTGACCAGTGGTGTTCCACAGGGATCTGTTCTGGGATCCCTGCTCTTTGTGATATTTATAAATGATTTGGATGAGGAAGTGGAAGGGTGGGTTAATAAGTTTGCTGATGACACAAAGTTTGGTGGAGTTGTAGACAGCGTGGAGGGCTGTTGTAGGTTGCAATGGGACATTGACAGGATGCAGAGCTGGGCAAAGAAGTGGCAGATGGAATTCAACCCAGAAAAGTGTGAAGTGATTCATTTTGGAAGGTCGAATTTGAATGCAGAATACAGGGTTAATGGCAGGATTCTCGGCAGTTTGGACGAACAGAGGGATCTTGGGATCCACATCCATAGATCCCTCAAAGTTGCCACCCAAGTTGATAGGGTTGTTAAGAAGGTGTATGGTGTATTGGCTTTCATTGGCAGGGGAATTGAGTTTAAGAGCCGTGAGGTTATGCTGGTTAGACCACACTTGGAATATTGTGTTCAGTTCTGGTCGCCTCATTATAGGAAGGATGTGGAAGCTTTACAGAGGGTGCAGAGGAGATTTACCAGGATGCTGCCTGGACTGAAGGTTGAGGGAGCTAGGGCTTTTCTCATTGGAGTGAAGAAGGATGAGAGGTGACTTAATAGAGGTGTACAAGATGATGAGAGGCACAGATAGAGTGGATAGTCAGAGACTTTTTCCCAGGGTGGAAATGACTGTTACAAGGGGTCATAATTTTAAGGTGATTGGAGGAAGGTATAGGGGAGATGTCAGAGGTCGGTTCTTCACACAGAGAGTGGTGGGTGTGTGGAATGCGCTGCTGGCAATGGTAGTGGAGTCAGACACATTAGGGACATTTAAGTGACTCTTGGATAGGCTCATGGAGGATAGTAAAACGTAGGGTAGGCAGGGTAGTTTGATCTTAGAGTAGAATAATAGGTTGGCACAACACCGTGGGCTGAAGGGCCTGTACTGTGCTGTACCATTCTATGTTCTATGTTCTCACTCAAAACTTCCATACCCAGCAACATCCTGGTAAATCTCTTCTGAACCCTCTCCAGTTTCACAATATCCTTCCTATAATAGGGTGACTAGAACAGGGCACAGTGATCCAGAAGAGGCCTCACCAAAGTCCTGTACAACCTCAACATGATGTCCCTACTCTTTTACTCAAAGGTCTGAGCAATGAAGGCAAGCATGTGGAAAATCTCCTCTGCCAGTTGAAGTCCCTTTCAGAGGCATATGTACAGCCATTCAGCCTTTGCTCTGCTGATGTTCCTACTCTATGCTGGCTTCCTCCCATTCTGTTTACTTATCTCCCTACCCTCCTATCCTTTTCTCTCTCGTGTACTTATTTAGCTTCCTTGGCAATGCCTCGAGGCTATTTGTCCCAACCATAGGTGGCAGGCTTTATATTCTGACCTCTTTCTGGGTAAAGATGTTTCTCCTGAATTTCCTGTTGGATTTGTTGGAGGTATTTGGTGCTCCCTGTTCTACCCTATGATTAACCTCACCAAAGCCTTCATAGTTTTAAAGACCACTTTAAGGTTACCTGTCAGTTTTCCCTTTTCTAGAAAAAGGGGATCCAACTTCATGGAGTCACACAGTACAGATGAGGCCCTTAGGTCCATCAAGACTACACTGTCAAGACTACACTGAAGGTGCACTAGTACCTATTTCCCGCAGCAGGCCCAGAGCCTTGAATGATATAACACTTCAAGTGCTCATCCAAGTGCTTTTTAAGGTTGTGAGGTTTCCTGCCTCAATTACCCCTCCAGGCAGTCCATTCCAGACCCCCCACCACCCTCTGGATGAAAAAAATGTCTTCCTCAAAAGCCCTCTAAACATCCAGACTTCTGCCTTCAATGATGCCCCCTTTTTATTGGCCCTTCAACTAAGGGGAAACAGCTGCTTTCTGTCCATGCTCCTCGTGAATTTATACACCTCTACTCCCAAGAGGAGGATAATCCAAGTTTACAGATTCCCTGCAGCGTGGAAAGAAGCCATTTGGCCTATCAAGTCTGCACTGACCCTCTGAAGAACATCCAAAACCCACCCATCCTATCACTGCAATCCTACGTTTCCCATTGCTTAGCCACCTAGCAAACACATGACAGGGTAATTTCCCATGGCCAATCCACCTAACATGCACATCTTTGGACTGTGGGAGGAAACCCACACAGAACGTACAAACTCCACACAGACTGTCCCCCAAGGCTGGAATTGAACCCGGGTCCCTGGCACTGTGAGCCACTGTGCCACCCCTGCCAGCCTTTATCCAGCCTCTCTTATAGCTGAGTCGTTCCATCCCAGGCAACACCCTAGTGAAAACCGAAAAAAAAAATACTTGCACATGCTGTAAATCAGAAACCAAAACAGAAATTGCTGGAAAAGCTCAGTGGGTCTGGCAGCATCTGTGAAGAGAAAGCAGAGTTAACTTTTCAGGTTGAGTGACCATTCCTCAGAACTGGACCCAAAATGCTAACTCTGATTTCTCTCCGCAGATGCCTGTCAGGTCTGCTGAGCTTTCCCAAAAATATCTGTTTTTGTAACATCTCTGTGAATATCCTCTGCAACCTCTCCAGTGCAATCACATCCTTCCTACAGCACGAGGAGCAGAACTGCACACAGTATTCCAACTGTGACCTAACCAAAGTTTTTCACAGCACCTAACATGATCTTATAGAGTCACACAGCACGGAAACAGACCCTTCGGTCCAACCAGTCCATGCCGACCATAATCCCAAAATAAACTAGTCCCACCTGTCTGCTCCTGGCTCATATCCCTCCAAACCTTTCCTTTTCATGTACTTACGTAAGTGTCTTTTAAACGTTGTAACTGTAACTGCATCTTTCACTTCCTCTGGAAGTTCATTCCATACACGAGCCACTCTCTCGGTAAAAAAGTTGCACCTTATGTCTTTTCTAAATCCTTCTCTTCCCATCTGATGAAAGCCACGACCAATAAAGACTAGATAAAAGCTGGTGTAATCTTTTCCCATTGTCCCTTCTGTACGTTCTTCCAGCTGCAGGGAACTCCAAGGTGTGTGTGTGTGTGTGTGTACGGTAATGATTTCTGAACCTGAGAGTTAAGGCTGAGAATGGTCTTGCTCCTATACAACACCGAGGGAACCTGGGCTAGGGAGGTTGTTGACTCATTGTCACCTTGAAAATCCACGAGATCCCGGGGAAAGGCACAACACTCAGGTTGAGAGGCGGCTGGATGTGGTTTCTGTGAATGGACAGGGGGTTGCGAGATGAGGTGGAAAGGGGAGGGCAGGTGCTGGCTTGGGTTGGTCTGTTTAAAAAGGACGAGCCTTTCTGTGTGAAGGGTCTAGGCCTGAAACGTCAGCTTTCCTGCTCCTATGATGCTGCTTGGCCTGCTGTGTTCATCCAGCTCAACACCTACGGCCTCCAACCTCATCGTTCCCCAACCTCGCACTGCCCGCTTCTATCTCCTTCCCAAAATCCACAAACCTGAATGCCCTGGTCGACCCATTGTCTCCGCCTGCTCCTGCCCCACCGAACTGATCTCCAACTATCTCGACTCCATTTTCTCCCCCTTGGTCCAGGAACTCCCTACCTATGTCCGTGACACCACCCACGCCCTCCACCTCCTCCAGAACTTCCAATTCCCCGGTCCCCAACACCTCATCTTTACCATGGACATCCAGTCCCTCTACACCTGCATTCCCCATGCAGATGGCCTTAAGGCCCTCCGCTTCTTCCTGTCCCGCAGGCCCGACCAGTCCCCCTCCACTGACACCCTCATCCGCTTAGCCGAACTCGTCCTCACACTCAACAACTTCTCTTTCAATTCCTCCCACTTCCTACAGACAAAGGGGGTAGCCATGGGTACCCGCATGGGCCCAAGCTACGCCTGCCTCTTTGTAGGTTACGTGGAACAATCCCTCTTCCGTACCTACACCGGCCCTAAACCCCACCTCTTCCTCCGTTACATTGATGACTGTATCGGTGCCGCCTCGTGCTCCCACGAGGAGCTCGAACAGTTCATACACTTCACCAACACCTTCCACCCCAACCTTAAATTTACCTGGACCATCTCTAACACCTCTCTCCCCTTCCTGGACCTCTCTGTCTCCATATCGGGCAACCACCTCGAAACCGATATTCATTTCAAGCCCACCGACTCCCACAGCTACCTAGAATACTCCTCCTCCCACCCACCTTCCTGCAAAAATGCTATCCCCTATTCCCAATTCCTTCGCCTCCGCCGCATCTGCTCCCAGGATGAGGCATTCCACTCCCGTACATCTCAGTTGTCCTCGTTTTTCAAGGACCGTAACTTCCCCTCCTCGGTGGTCGAGAACGCCCTCAACCGTGTCTCCCACATCTCCCGCACCTCATCCCTCACACCCCGTCCACGCAATAAAAACCAAAAAAGAATCCCCCTCGTCCTCACGTACCACCCCACCAACCTCCGGATCCAACGCATCATCCTCCGACACTTCCGCCATCTGCAATCCGACCCCACCACCAAAGACATCTTTCCCTCCCCACCTTTATCTGCTTTCCGGAGGGACAACTCTCTCCGTGACTCCCTTGTCCGCTCCACACTCCCCTCCAGCTCCACCACACCCGGCACTTTTCCCTGCAACCGCAGGAAGTGCTACACCTGCCCCCATACCTCCTCCCTCACCCCCATCCCAGGCCCCAAGAAGACTTTCCACATCAAGCAGATGTTCACCTGCACATCTGCCAATGTGGTATACTGCATCCGCTGTACCCGGTGTGGCTTCCTCTACATCGGGGAAACCAAGCGGAGACTCGGGGACCACTTTGCAGAACACTTACGCTCGGTTCGCAACAAACAACTGCACCTCCCAGTCGCGAACCATTTCAACTCCCCCTCCCATTCCTCAGACGACATGTCCATCCTGGGCCTCCTGCAGTGCCACAACGATGCCACCTGAAGGTTGCAGGAACAGCAACTCATATTCCGCTTGGGAACCCTGCAGCCCAATGGTATCAATGTGGATTTCACAAGTTTCAAAATCTCCCCTCCCCCTACCGCATCCCAAAACCAGTCCAGCTCGTCCCTGCCTCCCTAACCTGTTCTTCCTCCCACCTATCCCCTCCTCCCACCTCAAGCCGCACCTCCATCTCCTACCGACCAACCTCATCCCGCCCCCTTGACCTGTCCGTCCTCCCTGGACTGACCTATCCCCTTCCTAACTCCCTACCTACA
>NC_063370.1:8642726-8653092 GCF_021869965.1 Rhincodon typus
ATCCCTCTAAACCCTTCTTATTCATGTACCCATCCAGATGCCTTTTAAATATTGTAATTATACCGGCCTCCACCACTTCCTCTGGCAGCTCACACTGTCCACTGCATAAAAAAGTTGCCCCTCAGGTCCCTTTTAAATCTTTCCACTCTCACCCTAAACCTATACCCCTCTAGTTTTGGACTCCCCTGTCCTGGGGAAAAGACCTTGGTTATTCACCCTATCCATGCCCCTCATGGTTTATATAAACTTCTATAAGGTCACCCATGTTGCTGTGGGTCTGGAGTCACATGTAGGCCAGACCAGGTAAGGATGGCAGTTTCCTTCCCTAAAGGAAGGGCATTAGTGAACCAGATGGGGTTTTTCCAACAATTGACAATGGGCTCACAGTCATCATTAGATTATTAATTCCAGGTATTTTATTGAATTCAAATATCCATTTTCCTGCTGTGGTGGGATTTGAACCCAGGTCCCCACAGAATGTTATCTGGGTCTCTGGGCTAATAGTCCAGCACTAATACCACTAGGCCATTGCTGCCCCCCCACTCCATGTGGGGCCATGCCTGTACCTGGGTGTCCATAGAGGGGGAACACATGGCACCTCCTGGCAGACATGAAACATTGCACAGCATGCTGCTCTACATCATCCAGCTGGCATTAATTTTGTAAGTTTCCATTGGCCAAGGTAGTTTGTGTCTCCTTAAGGGCCAGTTCTTGGAGTCCTTAGAGTGTGGAAACAGGCTATTTGGCCCAACAAGTCCACACCACACCTCCAAAGAGCATCCCACCCCAACCCATTCCCCTACCCCTGCATTTCCTATGTTTAACCCACCTAAGCTAAACATCCCTGGACACTATGGCATGGCCAATCCACCTAACCTGCACATCTTTAGACTGCAGGAGGAAACCAGAGCAAACCCAGGCAGACACAGGGAGAATGTGCAAACTCCACACAGTCGCCCGAGGGCAGGATCAAACCTGGGTCCCTGATGCTGTGAGGCAGCAGTGCTAACCACTGGGCCACTGTGCCATCCATGCTGGCCCTTGAAGTCAATTGGTTAGTCATTTGCTGATTTCCAAAACAGCTGAAAGAGAGTAAGTTGGAACACTATTGGGATTCTGTTCTGAAGAAGGGTCACTGAACCAGAAACACAAATAACTCTGATTTCTCTCCACAGATGCAACCAGACCTGCTGAAATTTTCCCAGCAATTTCTGTTTCTGTTTCAAACATCTGCAGTTCTTTAGGTTTTTCGGGACCCTGGGTTGGTAGTTCACAGATAGAGATTTGTGAGACTGCAGCCCGCGTGATAAAACATGTTAATGAGGAAAGGATGTTAATCTTGTTATGCAGTTCACTAATCTGCTTGGATCTCTTAAGCACCTAATACCTCCTTCTTTATCTCAGCATCTATCTTGTTCCATCACGCCTCCTGTGCAATGCTCTATTGGATGTTTAAGGCACTCTATAAATGCAAATTGGTTTTGTTGCTCTTACCAACTTAGACCTCATTCTCCAGTCACCTCGAAAACAGAATACATCCATTTTCTCCCTTGTGAATAGAGTCTCTTTTTAATAATTGCCAGCTATTTTTACCCTCAGTCCACTGAGTCTGCAGGAAAGAATACATCACAGGCCTGTCATTTCCTTACAGTGGGAGGTAGCCGTGCAGTTGAGGGTAATTTAAGGTGTTTTTCCTCTTCATTTCCTCCTCTGTGCGCTAATGATTTTTTTTGTGCCCTGTGTCCCTCGGACAGATTTGCACACAATTCCTCTGGAGAACAAGCTGATTTTGTCACAGGCGCATCCTCACTATCTGTTCAAAGCCAAAAATTAGCTCAATGTAGAGGCCATGATTAAACTGACCTAGAACTTGGCTTCTGCAGATTAGAAACAGCAGGACCCCTGTCTCTCGCTCTCTCTCTGTCTCTCTCTCCCTCTGTCTCTATCTCTGTCTCTGTCTCTATCTCTCTGTCTCTACCTTTTTCTGTCTGTCTCTGTCCCTGTCTCTGTCTCTCTCCATCTCTCTGCTCTTTTTCTCTGTCACTGTCTCTCTCTTTCTGTCTGTCTGTTTCTCTCTCTTTTTCTCTCTCTGTCTCTCGCTGCCTCTCCCTATCTCTCTCTGTCTCATTCTCGCTTTGTGTCACTGTCTCTCTCTCTCTCCCACTCTGTCTCTGTGTCTCTCTGCCTCTCTCTCTGTCTCTGCCTCTCTCTCTGTCTCTCTGTCTCTCTGTTGCTGTCTCTCTGCCTCTCTCTCTCTCTCTTTCCTTCTCTCTATCTCATTCTCTCCCTGTGTCCTTGTCTGTCTCACTCAGTCGGTGTTGCTGTCTCTCTCTTCTCGCTCCCTTTATCTATCTGTCTCTCTGTCTCTCTCTCTGTCTCTGTCACTGTTTCTCTCTCTCTCGCCCTCCCTCTCTCTCCTTCTTTGTCTCTGTTTCTCTCTCACTGTCTCTCTTTCTCTACCTTTCTCTGTCTGTCCCAGTCTCTCTCTGTCTCTCTTGCTCTGTCTGTCCCTCTGTCTGTCTCTGGTTCTGTCTCTCTCTCTCTCTGTCTCTACTTCTCCCTGTCTCTGTCTCTCTCTGCCTCTCTCTCTCTGCCCTCTCTGTCTGTCTCTGTCTCTGTCTTTATCTCTCTCTGTGCCTCTCTCTTTCTCTCTCTCTCTCTCTAGCTCTCTCTCTGTCTATCTCACTCTCTGTGTCCTTGTCTCTCTGTCTCACTCTCTTTGTGTCCCTGTCTCTCTCTCCCTCTCTCTATCTATCTCTCTATCTCTCTCTCTGTCTCTTTCTCTGTTTCTCTCTCTTTCTCTTTCTCTCCCTCTCTCTCCCACTCTCCTCCTTGTCTCTTGCTCTCTACCTTTCTCTGTTTTTCTCTCTCCATCTGTCTCTCTATCTTTCTGTCTCTCTGTCTTTCTCTGTCTCCCTCTCTGTCTCTCTCTCTCTCTGTCTCTTTCTGTCTCTGCCTCTCTCTGTTTGTCTCTCCATCTGTGTCTTTCTGTCTCTCACTCTCTGTCTCTCTGTCTCTCTCAAAGTGAAGTTCGGAGCGTTTTCACAAGTGTTTTAAAGGAGGAGAAAGGGAGAGGTTCTAGAGTCATGGAGTCATACAGCAAGGAAACAGACCCTCTGGTCTAACTCATCCATGCTGACCAGATATCCTAAATTAATCTAGTCTCATTTGCCAGCATTTGGCCCATATCCCTATAAACCCTTCCTATTCATGTACCCATGCAGATGTCTTTTAAATGTTGTAATTATACCAGCCTCCACCACTTCCTCTGGCAGCTCGTTCCATACACGCACTCTCCGCACCCCACCTACCCCCACGTGTGAAAAAGTTGCCCCTTAGGTCCCTGTTACATCTTTCCCCTCTCACCTTAAACCTATACACTTTAGGTTTGGACTCCCCTACCCTGGGGATACAGACCTTGGCTCTTCAACCCTATCCATGCCCCTCATATTTTTATAAACCTCTATAAGGTCACCCCCTCACCCTCCGACGCTCCAGAGGAAATGGTTGGGGCCGATTGTTGTCCTGTTAAGAAAGGTGGTCAGGAGACCTGGAGGTGGGACCTTTGGGTCAGTCTAGGACCAGCTGTATAGATGTGTAATAAATTGCTTCCTTGGTTGAAGAGCTACTGACTCACCTTGTAGTTTGGGAATTGGCCATAAACTTAACAATAACGATAAGATGATCTGCTTTTCTCTTGGCGAGGTCGGTTCGGGGATACATTTTGATGCCACGGGGTACTTCTTCAAACTAGGGGCCTGGGGTCTTCTCATCTGAAAAGGCAGACGGGGTCCCAGTCTTACATCCCACATCTCTGACAATGCAGCACTCTGTAGGCACTGCAGGAAGGAAGTGTTGTGCTGGTTTGTGAGCTCCAGGCTGGGAACCTGAACCCATAGCGTCCTGACGCAGAGTTATGGTGGTTCGCACTCAGACAGGGGAGCCAATGTACACAGGGCACCAACACAACTTGAAACAAGGACAGTGTTGGACAGTGGACATCTATTTTAAACAGGGGTGGGGGGAAGGTGATGGCCTAGTGGTATTATTACTGGACTGTTAATCCAGCGACCCAGGTAATGTCCTGGCGACCCCAGTTCAAATCCTGCCGTGGTAGATGGTGGAATTTGAATTCAATAAAAATCTGGAATTAAGAACCTAATGATGACCGTGAATCCTTTGTCAATTGTCAGGAAAAACCCACCTGGTTCACTAATGTCCTTTAGGGAAGAAATCTGCCATCCTTACCCAGTCTGGCCTACATGTGACTCCAGACCATTAAGCAATGTGGTTGCCCCTTAACTAGGGATGAGCAATAAATGCTGGCCCAGCCAGCAATGCTCTCATCCTGTGAATGTATTGAAAAAAAAAACTTGAAGGTGCTGGAGATCTGAAATTGCTGGAGAAACTCAGTATCACTGTGAGGAAAGAAACAGTTAGAGTCCAGTAACAACAAGGTGCAGGGCTGGATGAACACAGCAGGCCAAGCAGCATCCTAGGAGCAGAGAGGCTGACGTTTGATGAAGGGTCTAGGCCCGAAACGTCAGCCTCTCTGCTCCTATGATGCTGCTTGGCCTGCTGTGTTCATCCAGCCCTGCACCTTGTTGTCTCGGATTCTCCAGCATCTGCAGTTCCTACTATCTCTGAGTCCAGTAACACTTCTTCAGGGTTATTGTCAACTTATAGAACCTCCAACAGGCTATTCAGCCCATCAAATCAACACTGATCCTCTGAAGAGCATCCCAAATCCCTATGCTATAACCCTGCATTTCCCATGACTAACCCACCCAGCCTGCACACCCCTGGACACTATGGGACAATTTAGCACGGCCAAGCCACTCAAACCTGCACATCTTTGGACTGTGGGAGGAAACCAGAGCACCCGGAGGAAGCCCACACAGACGCAGGGAGAATGTTGAAATTCCACACAAACAGTCACCTGAGGTTGGAATCAAACCCAGTCCCTGGCACTGTAAGGCAGCAGTGCTAAACCACTGAGCCACTCCACAGTCATCCAATTTGGGGATGTGTATATTGTACCTTGTCAAGACATTTAAATATAATTTTGAGCCAAGTTTTAACATGAAACGCAATTACTTGCATTGAAATGGATTGGGGCTTTAATTGAGGGCAGGTTCACAATAATTAATGTTTCCAGGAAAGCATAGGAAGCAAGATTTATATTTCATAAATCAGATTATTATCCTACAATAAGCCATGTGAATATTTAAAGTCATCCACATTTAACCCTGCAGCCTAAAAGTTTTAAATACAATTTTAAGTCAGAGCGACTAAAAATTTTTTGATCTGAATCCAGAGATATGCAGTTGAGCAAGCAGCCACATCATTTGGGTTAGCCCCCCTTCCGAAGGTTGAAAGTACAAATTAGGAGCTGGAGTAGGCTATTCAGCCCCTCTCGTCTGTTCCTGTATTTGACTGATCTAACTGCAACATCCAGTCCACATTCCCATCTACCCCAATAATCTTCTGCCGCCTGAAATCTATCCGCTCCGTCTTAAAAATGTTTTAGGGGATGCCACGGTGTAGCGGTAATGTCACTAGGCTAGCACTCCACAGCCCATTTGTATTGTAGTGGTAGTGTCCCTATCCCTGGACTAGGTAGGCCCAGGTTCAATCCCCACCTGCTCTCAAGGTGTACAGTAGCATAATAAACTGAAAGAACTGGAGATCAGAAACAGAAAATGCTGGGAAGAGCTCAGCTGTATCCCTGGGGAGAAAGCAACAAGTCAATTAGGAAAAATAGGTTAATTTATTTAAAAATAAAGCGATCCTATTCTGGTAGATGATGGAATTTGAATTTTTTTAAAAATCGACTGAATTGCAATGATGAGATCAACTCGAGAGTGCCACCTGTTGGGAAGGGCAAGCCTGTGGCTGTTGTGAGAAAGGTGCTGCCTCCCACGATGGAATAGCCACCCCCTCCTCTTATCGAAATCCCACCAGGTCCTGCCTAACAGGGATATCCACAGGGCTGCTGCAGTGGGCTCTCAAGGGGCAATTAGGGATGGGCAATAAATGCTGGCCCAGCTAGTGATAACAAGACCCTGTAAATAAATGCAGAAAGATAAATAATTAAAGATGCTGTCCTCACTGCCTTGTCTTACGAATGATGCACTGTGTAAGGGGGAAGGTAACTTAATGCCCGGTATCTATATCATTGCATTGCCACAATGTGCTCGCTCTCTAAGAGACACTAGCACATGGCTGTGTTTCAGAGGAGAATGCTAAGACAGCCTGGAAGTGTCAGCATTATGCAACAAATTGAAGGATTTGGATAAAAATTATAGCAGCTTCAAGGTCTGCGTATTTAGATACCAGCTGTTAATGCGCACTGTTTCAAATCTTGCTCACCCTTCCACACTCTCCTAAACCTCCCGGTATTGTCACCTTCCAAACCTGCCATCTATGCCCCCTGGAAGGGCAAGGGCAGCAGATACATGGGAACCCCACCCCCTGCGAGTTCCCCTCCAAACCTCACTTGGAAATTTATTGCCATTCCTTCAGGGTTACAGTGCCATCACTATGGGTGTCGCTACACCACTGCAGTGATTCGAGCAGGCAGCTCGTTGCCACCTCCTCAAGCGGCAGTTAGGGATGGGCAATGAACAGTGACTGTCCATAAATGGATGTAGGAAAGTCGGTGCTCAGTAAGGGCTCAGGCAGAAGAAAATGCTGACTGCATTGTGTGCAGACGGTTAAGGATGAAAATTGCAGAGAGAGCTCCCTCACTGATCTCCAGGTAGTTCTTTGGGATCACTTACCCCCTATTCAATGGGCAGGGAGGGCCTGGGCTTGAGATCCCCATTGAAGAGACAGAGAGAGGAAGGACTTCACAGTGCAGAGAAAGTTATTTGGCTCATCATGGCTATACCAGCTTAGATACAGATACTGTCTTTGGCCACTACACGTCTCAAACAGACTGGCTTCCACTAGACGCATGCAGGCAGCATATGTAATGAGCAGGTGATCTATTTTGGTGCTATCGATCATGCGATGGATCCCAGCTCAAGGCACAGGGAGCTGTACTCTCCTGTCAAATAGGGTCCCAGAATCTTTTACAAACGACATAAACTCTAACAGGGCTGGACAGGGACAGTGTTTCTCCTGGAGAGGGACAGTGTTTCTTTGGGTGGGCAGTGCAGAACCAGGCGACACAGTCTCAGGGTATGGCATAGGCCATTTGGGACAGAGATGAGTAAAGATTTCTTCACTCAGAATGTAGTGACCCTGTGGAATACCCTCCTGCTGGAGGCTGGGGGGGCAAAGTCACTCAATATGACTGAGAATGAGATGGATCATTTTTTAGATATTAAAGGCGTCAAAGAGTATGAAATGAAAACGGTGGCCCAGTGGGTTAGCACTGCTGCCTGACAGTGCTAGGGACCCAGGTTCGATTCCACCCTCGGGCAACTGTCTGTGTCGAGTTTGCACGTTCTCCCTGTGTCTGCGTGGGTTTCCTCCGGGTGCTCCGGTTTCCTCCCACAGTCCAAAGGTGTGCAGGTTAGAGTGGATTGGCCATGCTAAATTGCCCCGTAGTGCCCAGGGATGGGTGGGTTGGCGATGGGCAATGCAGAGTTACAGGAATATTGGAGGGGGATTGGGTGAGAGGACCTTCAGAGGGTCGGTGTGAACAGAATGGACCAAATGGCCTCTTTCTGCACTGGCGGGATTCTATGAGGGGCAGACAGGAACGTGACACAAGATTGAGGTTCAGCCATTGAATTGCAGCACATAGTCAAAGGGCTGAATGGCCTTCTATCCTCCCAGAGCGTAAACAGGACATCAGTGTAAGATCCTATCCAGACGATCGCAGCTGAGCAGCCCTTCCTCAGTACAGCAGTGTGAGTGTCAGGGACAACCTTACACCCCAGGCTTGGAGTGGGATCTGAACCCACAGGCCTCCTGTTCCGAAGGTATTCCTGGCTCCGACTGTTTGTACCTCCGGAAGGAGCTGAGGGGTTTTACAGATACAACCAGCCCATGGTACATCACAGCAGCGACTATTCCTAATGTGCATCAGAGAGAGGGCAGGGGCTACAGATTGTCAGGGAAGAATTCCCATCACGAGCTATTAATCCAGAGGCCCAGGTAATGCTCTGGGGACCTGGGTTCGAATCCCACCACAGCAGATGGTGGAATTTTGATTCGATAAAAACCTAGTATGAGGAGTCTAATGATGACCATGAATCTACTGTCGATTGTCAGAAAAACCCATCTGATTCACTAAAAGAAAACGAAAGAACTGCACTCGCTGTAAATCAGGAACAGAAACAGAAATTGCTGGAAAAGCTCAGCGGGTCTGGCAGCATCTGGGTTGGAAAAAACTCAGAGTTACCGTTTCAGGTCAGTTCTGAGGAAGGGTCACTGAACCTGAAACGTTAACTCTGTGATTTTTTTTCTTCACAGATGCTGCCAGACCCGCTGAACTTTTCCAGCAACTTCTGTTTTTGTGCCATCTGGCTCACTAATATCCTTTAGGGAAGGAAGCTGCCATCCTTACCTGGTCTGGGCCTACATGTGACTCCAGACCCACAGCAATGTGGTTGACGCTTGACCGCTGTCTGGGGCAATTAGGGATGGGCAATAAATGCTGACCTGCCCCCTCATCCCATGAATGAATAAAAAAAAAACGTCCTCTCTCTATTGTTACACAGTGACCTCCGGCCTTTCTAAACAACGTGGATGGAAGGGTCATATTCAGTCATGATGCATCCCCCCTACTTTAACGTTGAGGTGGAATAGTCCAGAAGCTCTCAGAAGCAAAGCCCACCTGGCTGTGCTACCATGGTGTGAATGTCACTTTAACTGACCCAGCTCTCGACTGGAGCAGGGAGGAAATCAAGTGGCAAAATCACTATATACCACTTTACACAACTTCAGGATCTGCCGAGTGTTTTACCACAAACAAACAGCTTCTGTATTCTAGCCAGTTGTCATGTGATACTCGATTTGTACACAGCAAGCTCCCACAAACACAAACTGTGAAAATAACACAATAAAATAAGACTTTGTAAGACATCAGTCAGGCCACACTTAGAGTATTGTGTTCAGCTGTGTTCGCAGGCTTTGGAGAGGGTGCAGAAGAGGTTTACCAGGATGCTGCCTGGATTAGAGGGTATCAGCTATAAGAAGAGGCTAGAAAAACTCAGGCTGTTTTCTCCGGAGTGGCAGAGGCTGAGGGGAGACTTGATAGAAGTCTATAAAATCATGAGATGCATAGATAGGGTTGATGGTCAGAATCTTTTTCCCAGAGTTGAAATGTCTAAAAGTAGGGGGCATGCATTTAAGGTGAGAGGGGGAAAGTTCAAAAAAGATGTGAAGGGCAAGTTTTTTATACACGGATGGTAGGAGTCTGGAATGTGCTGCCAGGGGTGTTGGTGGGGGCAGATACGATAGGGGCATTTAAGGGGCTTTAAGATAAGCACATGAATATGCAAGGAATGGAGGGATATGGACCAAGGGCAGGCAGAAGGGATTAGTTTAACTTGGTGTCATGTTTGGCACAACATTGTGGGCCGAAGGGCCTGTTCCTGTGCTGTACTGTTCTATGTTCTAAATGCTGATTTCTGGGCTAATTCATTCAAAGATAAATATTAACCAGGAAGACTGGAGAAAACTCTCCTGCTATTCTTCGTTAAAGTGACCTGGGACCTTCTCTACCCACCTGGTGAAACCCACTAGGGAACAGGCAATGCTGGATTTAGTGTTGTGCAATGAGGCAGACTTGATAAGGGAGCCTAAGGTAAAGGAACCCTTAGGAGGCAGCAACCATAATATGATTGAATTTACTCTGCAATTTGAGAGGGAGAAGATAGAATCAGAGGTAACGGTATTACAGCTGAATAAAGGCGACTACAGAGGTATGAGGGAGGAGCTGGGCAGAATTGACTGGAAGAGGAGCCTAGCAGGAAAGACAGTGGAACAGCAACGGCAGGAGTTTCTGAGAGTAATTCAGGAGACGCAGCGAAAATTCATCCCTAGGAAAAAGAAGCATGGTACAGGGAGGATGAGGCAACCATGGCTGACTAAGGAAGTCAGGGATAGTGTAAAAGCAAAAGAGAAAACATATAATGTGGTGAAGGGCAGTGGGAAACCAGAGAATTGGGAAGCTTACAAAAACCAACAGAAGGCAACAAGAAAAGAAATAAGGAGGGAGAAGATTAAATATGAGGGTAAGCTAGCCAGTAATATAATTGAAGACTGTAAGAGATTCTTTAGGTATATAAAGGGCAAAAGAGAAGCAGAAGTGGACATTGGACCAGTGGAAAATGATGCTGGAGAGATAGTAGTGGGGGACTAGGAAATGGCCGAGGGACTGAATAATTACTTTGCATCAGTCTTCACA
>NC_063370.1:8653592-8659281 GCF_021869965.1 Rhincodon typus
CGGAACCTAACGCTAACACTAACCCTAACCCTGACTCTAAACCTAAATCTGACCCTGATCCTAAACCTAACTCTAGCCCTAACCCTAACCCTAACCCAAACCCTAACCCTAACACTGACCCTAAATCTAACTTTAACCCTAACCCTAACTCTAAACCTGACCCTGACCCTTACCCTGACCCTAACTCTGAATCTAAGTCTAACCATGTCACAGGTGAACAGCCAGCTCACACATGCTGTTGAAGTTCTGGTGGATGAGACCATAAGAAATAGGAACAGGCCATTCAGCCCGTCATATGTGCTCCACCATTCATTAGGATCATTGCTGATCTGACATTATCCATGTCCACTTTCCTGACCTTTCCCTGCAATTATTGACTTGATAAGGATCTCTCTATTTCAACAAATACACACTACGACTCTGCCCCACAGCTCTGTGTGGCAAGGCATTCCAAAGACTCATAATCCTCTGAGAGAAGAAATTCTTCCTCATCTCTGTCTTAAATTGGTGCCTCTTTATTCTGAGGCTGTACCCTCTGGTCCTAGACTCTCCCATGAGGGGAAATGTCCTCTCAGCATTGATCCTGTCGAGCCCTTTGAGCAATGGATACATTTCAATCAGATCTCCTCTCATTTTTCTAAACTCCAGTGATTAGTGCCCCAACCTGTTTAACCTTTGCTCATGAGACAGTCCCTCCCATACCAGGGATCACCCAAGTGAACCTCCACAACAAGGGATCGGCATCAGATGGTACCCCATCTGGGAAACTATCCATCAGCAAGGGGTTGATAAATTTTGGTTACTGAGGGAATGTGAGGCAGGGAGAGTCAAACTTAGAGAAAGAACTGCTGAGATCAACAGACTGAAAAAATGAGCATGAGACGCCAATGTTTCCAACACCTGCTTACGTTGGTACCTGCTTTTTCTGAAAGGATCTACAAGGACCTAGGGGTGCAGGTACATAATTCTTTGAAGCTTGCATGTATAGACAGAGTGGTTAAAAAGACATTTAGCATACTTAGCTGTATTGCTCAATCCTTTGAGTATAGGCGTTGAGATTGTACAGGACATTGGTGAGGCCTCTTCTGGAATACCGTGTCCAGTTCTGGTCATGCTGTTACAGGAAGAATATTATTAAGCTGGAGAGGGTTCAGAAAAGATTTACCAGGATGTTACCGGGTGTGGCGGGTTTGAGTCATAAAGAAAGGTTGGATAGGCTGGGACTTTTTTCACTGGAGTGTAGGAGGCTGAGAGGTGACTTGATAGAAGTTTATAAAATAATGAGGGGTATAGATAGAGTTAATGGTAGTTGTCTTTTCCCTGGGACAGGGGAATTTCAAGACTAGGGGGCACATTTTTAAGGTGAGAGGAGAGAGGTTTTAAAGACATGAGGGGCAAATTTTTTGCACAGAAGGTGGTTCGCGTGTGGAATGAACTTCCTGAGGAAGTGGTGGATGCAGGTACAGTTACAACGTTTAAAAGACATTGGGATAAGTACATGAATAGGAAAGGAATGGAGGGATATGGGCCAGGAGCGGGCAGGTGGGACTAGTTTACTTTGGAATTATGGTCCACATAGACTGGTTGCACCGAAGGGTCTGATTCCATGCTGTATGACTCTATGATCCTATGACCCTATAACCATCTGGTCTAAAGTGGTAGACAGAGAGCATTCAGTAGTCTAAAGAGAAGAGACTCTTATCTTAAACAAGCTGTTGTTTATTGAATGATAGCCATCAGGTCCAAGTTACACTGATGTGATAGACATTGCTCTTGAGAGTATTTGGGGAATTGTGGATAGCAGGTCTGCCCCCTTCCCTTGGATGGTCTGCATTTCCCTCCTTATGCCATCATCAGGGTGAAGCTTAATGCACTCTTCAGCACAACCCCTTTCTGCACTATCACCTAGTGTAGCATCTCCTCCCAAGTCTTTCTCTCATTCATGCATTCATCTGCAAAATTACTTTTACCAAACCCTCACATCCCCTCCTAAGGTCTCAGACATTCCAAATACTGACAGTCAAGGTATTTCACAATTTCAGCTCAGGAATTCCTTAGAGGCCTGGTTCTCCACTAAGAAGGCCATCAACAAACACATAGAGCTAGACCCCATATACACTCCACTGCGAAGGAAAACCGGAAGTGAGGTAATCCAGCTCAACAGACTCCAGAGTTTAAAAACCAGGTGGTAAAACACAACAGCGCTTCATCGGAGGCTGCACTGATGATGCTACCCAGCAGGGTAATGAAACATCTGCGGAACAACGATCCAGCTTGGCAAGCCAACCAACCACAACATTTCACAATTCTTCCAGAATGTGCTCTCTTTCAATTTTAAAATTGACAGGGCTTCAGCGTAATTGACCCCAATTCCGTTCTGAATCCTATGAGATCTGTGAAGGCTCTCTCCACTGGAGAACTTTCCATCTCTTGGAAATCCTCCATAAAGGATATTGTCCCTACTGAACCAGGAATTGGCCCAAACCCCACTTGGAGGACCTTTAAGCTCCTGAATTTCCTCCATGAAAGGCAATTGCCCCAAAAAAACAGGCAGTTTCTTTTGTTTTTGCTGTTGTGAATTTCTGATCAAAGCAATTTGACCGTATCCTGGATCTCTCTGGAAGGTATTTTTTAGTTGACCATGTCCTGAAATCTGTGGTCATTGGTTATCCCACTTCCATCGTGGTTTCCATGGAGACTGATGTAGCTCATCTCCAATTGGTGCATGCAGATGTTGGTTTTCAATCTGCCAAAACCTCTGTGGTAATGTATAATAATTTATTTTTCCTCTTGTTGACTCAGTTGAAGAGTTACCTTGCCTCCTGTGGTTGCTTTGCTGCTAAACCTAACATGTTCAGTTCCTCAGTTTTACTACTCAAAGACTCACTTCTGGACTTCTGCTTCACTCACCATCTGATCCTTCATCAAAGTCAAATCTTCTTTGGACTGTAGTAAATCTGACACAGATTCATTAGTAATTTCAATAATGATTCAGTTTCTTAATTATTTATTCTGATTTCAAAACTCCACAGTTTTTCTCTAACATGCAGAGATCATTAATGAAATTATCTGTGAATTCCCTTGGATGCTGAACTTTTCTATCAATTCTTCCTTTCTCAGAATTTTTGTTTTCTCTCAGATTAAAGTAATTTCCAAAAACTGTTAGAACTTCTGTGACTTCTTTTACATTTTGCTGAACTGTAACATCAACAGCTACAATTCCAATTGACTAAAAAAACATGTTTACTCATTCAGATTCAAGTTTCATAATTAGTTTTGAAGGGTTTTTTAAAAATTCATTCCTGGGATGAGGGCATCGCTGACCAGGCAGCATTTATTGCCCATCCCTAATTGGTCAGAGCCAACGACATTACTGTGGGTCTGGAGTCACATGTAGGCCAGACCAGGTAAGGATGGCAGATTTCCTTCCCTAAAGGGCATTAGTGAACCAGATGGGTTTTTCTGACAATCAACAATGGGTTCACGGTCATCATTAGATACTTAATTCTGGATATTTTTACTAAATTCAAATTCCACCATCTGCCAAGGTGGGGAATCGAACCTGGGTGCCCATAAGGTTATCTGGGTCTCTGGATTAGATGTACAATCCTGCGCTATATTTGGTTCATCTCTGAAAAGTAATCTTCCTGGCAATATTATTTTGGCCGCTATTTCTTCCTAAGGCGATTATTTATTTTTGTTATGTTAAAGCTTTTTAAAAAAAAATTCCGCGGCATCTCAATATGCTTCGCTTTTGTTGCTCTGAGCCTGCCAATAATATTTGTTTTCCTTGCCTGAAAGACTCTGAAATCTTCCACTGCGCCATGTGGTTTTATTTGCCTTGTCTTAAATGCTTCTATTGCTCAGTACAGCAACGCCATTTCTGGAGGATCATCTTGTGCTTCTGTATCCAGAACATTTCCTGCCTTTTCATAAGGAGAATTTTCAGGTTGTTGTCTCCTAATTAACAATTCCCATCCTTTATCCTGATTTCACTGCATAAATCCTGCTGCACGTAGCCTTAAAATTGAATCTTAACTGTTGACACCTTTCCCCATTCAATTCAAACTATCCACTTCTCATAATAGGTCTTGCCCCACAGTTTTAATAAAAGGTCCCCATTCACTTTCACAGCTTCTCCAAAAGAAACATGGTTTCTTTAGAGAATAGAATAGAATCCCTACAGTGTGGAAACAGGCCATTTGGCCCAACAAGTCCACACTGCCCCTCTGAAGAGCATCCGACCCAGACGCATTCCCCCAAGTCTAACTCACCTAACCTAAACATCCCTGGGCACTATAGCATGGCTAAACCACCTACCCTGCACATCTTTGGACTGTGGGAGGAAACCCACACAGACACAGGGAGAATATGCAAACTCCACACAGACAGTCACCTGAGGCTGGAATTGAACCCAGGTCCCTGGCGTTGTGAGGCAGCAGTGCTAAACACTGAGCCACTTTCTGCGACCTTAAAATTTCTTCCCGTCTTAATATCAGTTTCATTGATGGATGTCCCATTCTTATTGTGGCCTCAGTAGTCAACATATTCTCTTTCTCAGTCTGTGTCTGTTTCTGTTTACTGATTCCCAGGATGGCAGGACTGATATATGAAGAAAGATTGGATCGACTGGGCTTGTAATGGCTGGAATTTAGAAGAATGAGGGGCAGGAGGATCTCATAGAACCATATAAAATCCTAATGGGACTGGACAGGCTAGATGTAGGAAGAACGTTCCTGATGTTGGGGAAGTCCAGAACTAGGGGTCACAGTCTAAGGGGGAAGCCATTCAGGGCTGAGATGAGGAAGAATTTATTTATTCAGAAAGTTGTGAATCTCTGGAATTCTCTCCCATAGGAAGCTGTTGGGACCAGTTTATTAGATACATTCAGGAGGGAACTGGACATGGCCCTTGCGGCTAAAGGGATCAAGGGGAATGGAGAGAAAGCGGGAATGGGATATTGAGATTGCATGATCAGCCATGATCCTAGTGAATGGTGGCGCAGGCTCAAAGGGCCGAATGGCCTACTGCTGCAGTTTGTTTCTATGTTTACTTAGCCTTCTAAATCGCCCCTTTATCAAAGCAGCTCTGGATTTGCTACATTCCTGGTTTAAATTACATCTGTGGTTGTGAGTTTCCTTTCCGATGCCTGTGCCTTGTAGTATCTGCCTGCTATGGTGGCAATGTTTGCCCTGTGCTGAAATACTTTTTGCTCCTTCAGCCTCTAACCACACCTTTTGTTTCCCCATTGCCCACTAAGCATTTCTATTTTCTTTATGGACCCACTGATACCATGCAGCCCCATGTAGCTTGCAGCACACTGCTTGTTCCTGCGCTTCCCTTACCAGGTCTGAAAGGGCTTTTACCATTGACTGTCGCTTCTTCTTTGTTGATCATTTCCCACCAGTTTACCTGCTGCAGGCTACTTGATTGTTCAGCTCCTTCCACTGCTGACTGTCTGTGCAATTTGCTCCTAAAACCATGAGTGGACGTTTCTTCCAGTCTTCCTGGAACTCGTTCTGTAGAGCTAAATCAGATTCCAATCTATATTATCGACCACCACATCGCATGCTGCAGCAAATCTTCAGATGACCAACATTGCCACCATGTCACATGACCAGACAGTGCTAATCACAGCCACCATGTCACATGACCAGACAGCGCTAACCACAGCCACCATGTCACATGA
>NC_063370.1:8659291-8659467 GCF_021869965.1 Rhincodon typus
ATGTCACATGACCAGACAGCGCTAACCACAGCCACCATGTCACATGATCAGACGGCGCTAACCACAGCCACCATGTCACGTGACCAGACAATGCTAACCACAGCCACCATGTCACATGATCAGACAGTACTAACCACAGCCACCATGTCACATGATCAGACAGTGCTAACCACAGC
>NC_063370.1:8659477-8664758 GCF_021869965.1 Rhincodon typus
ACCACAGCCACCATGTCACATGACCAGACAGTGCTAACCACAGCCACGAGGTCCATAGTAGCATTTGTCCTCCTCAACAACCTCCTTCCAGAATCACAGAATTATATGGCTCACTAGGAGGCCATTCTGCCAGTCAGTTTTATCCCCTTGTGCTTTTTCTCCAATAATAGAACATCCACAGCCCTCTGAAGGGGTGGGGGTTGTAGAGGATTCCAAAATCCTACTGTCTTCCTTTCATTCACCTGAAAGCAAGAACCAGATCTCGGTTTAACACCCATCAGCTGAAGGGCAGCCCCTCAGACAGACACTGTACTGGAAAAGTCAGCCTCAGTCACTTTATTCAAAGCCTGGAGAGGGATTCGAACCCTGGGCTGAGAGACGAGAGGTTTTGCCCATTGAGTCACACACGGCACATGGGGAGGGGCGTTAGGGACTTTAGCGATGAAATATGGAAGCAAGACCCTCTCATTTAAACCTTTATTGGACAATTTCCTGGCAATGAAGTACTTTTACAGCAGTGTATTGTGCGAAACATGGCAGGCAGGGGTACACAGCAGGATCCCACAAATTGTGGTGATCAGCCAATCCATGCTTTCTCTTTTGTGAAGTTGATTAGACGGTTAATAGACTGTTGAATGGGCCTCTCTAATCTCAAATCTAATGTTGATCTTGCTTTGTGTACCTCCTGTGCAGCCCTAACACTGTATGCTTCGTTCTAAGCACCCCATGATTTGTCCTTTTGTGCTACAGTCTGCCTGTTCTGCTTGCTAAATAAAACTTTGCACTGTACTTGGGTACACTTGACAACAATAAATTGAATCAAATCGATTTGTCTTGTAGTTGGTATGCACTGCTGCCACTGGGCATCAGTGGTGAAAGGGGGTGGATGTTAGAAGCAGGGGTTGGGGAGCCAGCTGACCATTCTCCTTCAACCCTCAGGATCCAAAAGCTAGGTTTTGGGAGAGTTGGAGGCAGCTGTAGGGCAGTTTCCTCAGAAATATTGCTGTGGGATCTTTCATAATGTCATGAGCAGGCAGAGTGGGGAAGGGGGAAGGTGTCCCGGTTTAACATCGAGCCCCAAGCGCAGGGGCACTACCAACCGAGACACAGTGATAAGATGATGGCCACACCATTACTGGGAGGAAAGCAGCGAGGATTGTCACAGTAGAGGATAAAACCCGTCAGCTTTGACCCTGTCTGGGAGTACAGCAGTGAATGGAAGATCCTAGTTTAGTCTAATCGAGAAAGAAGTGGGGGGATGGGATTTTTTTAAAATATGCTGGACCCCTGTGGTCAGAGGCAGCTTGTAAAAGCAGCATGAACTCCCGACAGAGCCTTTCAGCTCTCTGTTCAAATCGATTTCCAAACCAGCCTTAAACAATGTGACCTTTCATTGAGCACAATGTCACACTGGCACTGTGGAAGAAAGCTTCGCGAGGGACTTAAAAGTACACAGTAATGTGGGACAGCACTTTCGGGGCCTAGCGCACCTCCAGTCGAACCCAATAGGATGGGGGTTTATTGAAAAGCCAATTGCTCGGGAAGAGTCATGCTCAGTTTTGCAGCTTTAGTTATGTTCTTTCATACCTTCCTGGCTTGCTTGGCTGTCACAATCCTGTGATCCCCTGCCTAAACTATACTGTCAGTAATAGGTTCACCCAGGAGGCTCGCTAACACCCTCTCAAGAGGTGCTAAGAAACATAGAAATGTAGAAATTAGGTGCAGGAGGAGGCCATTCGAGCCTGCACTGCCATTCAATAGGATCATGCAATCCCAGTACCCATTCCCGTTCTCTCTCCATCCCCCTTGATCCCTTTAGCCGCAAGGGCCATGTCCAACCCCCTCCTGAATATATCTACCGAACTGGTCCCGACAGCTTCCTGTGGGAGAGAATTCTACAGGTTCACAGCTCTCTGAGCGAAGAAATTGTTCCTCATCTCAGTCCTGAATGGGCAAAAAAAATTCACCGGTTTATGTCTGTAAGCCTCAGAGTGCAATAACTGTTGTTATGCAAACACAGACAGAGCAGTTATTGGCAATAGGAGGGACACGGAAAGGCCAATCAGTTAACAAAAAAATATACACAGCCATAGGGATGGGCAAAAAATGCTGGCCAGCCAGCGATGCACACATCCCACAAAATGAATTTAAAAAACGCCCTTTAAAAGTCACTATCATATCTGCTTTCACTACCTCCCCCCACAGCGAGTTCCAGACACCCACCACCCTCTGTGTAAAAAGTTTGCCTCGTACATCACCTTGTCCCTCGCATCTTAAACCTATGACCCCTATAAGGGATGATGGACAGAGAAATCCCCGTCTGCATTGGCACGGTACATTTGCTCGTTATGAGCAATCTTGAGCCCAAAAGCAGGGCCAGGTAAAACTCCAGGAAAGGCTTGAACTCACAACCTTGGCACTACCCACCACCCACACTGCTCTGTAAGTACTGTGTGCTAACTGATTCCTTCATTCACAGGATGAGGGTATCTCTGACTAGGCAGCATTTATTGTCCATCCCTAATTGTCCAGAGGGCAGTTGTGAGTCAACCACATTGCTGTGGGTCTGGAGTCGCATGTAGGCCAGGCCAGGCAAGGATGGTAGTTTCCTTCCCTAAAGGGCATTAGTGAACCAGATGGGTTTTTCCCCAACAATCAGCAATGGATTCATGGTCATCATTAGACTCTTAATTCCAGATATTTCACTGAATTCAAATTCCACCATCTGCCGTGGCGGGATTTGAACCCAGGTCCCCAGAACATTATCTGGGTCCCTGGATTAACAGTCCAGCAATAATACAACTCGGCTATCGTCTCCCCTGTCAGTTGCACCACTGGAGCCACAGTGGAACCACTGGAATCTCTTAATTTTAATTTTGCAAGTTTCGTTTGAACATTTGATGTTTATTACAGTGTCTGTCATTCCTCAATCCAGTTTAATTCAGGTTAATTCCATTCATCTAATGTAATTGCTTTGGAAATGAGTTGCAATGAAGCAGTTTTCACCCGAGATGGGCTGGTCTGCGAAAGAGACACTTAACTCTGCTATTACGCTCTATTGTGAAACACCTGACTCAACGACAAAACAGGTTCCTGCTTCTTTTTCTACCTGGTGGAGGTTTATTAGGCAAACAAGGGGTAGATCCAAAGGAATATTTGCGGGAAACTCCTTCATTCGGAAAGTGATGAGGTCACGACCACAAGGAGTGGGCAATGTGGAAGCCACATGAGAATATTAAGTGAGGAGAGAGGTGAGGGGATCATTTGGATTGTAAATAGACTGAATGGCCTATCGTAGACTGGGTACAGTTGTATGTAACACCCTTTGCCTCTGAATTCCAGTTGTCCTATTCGATACAACTTTCCTCATTCTGGCTGAATCTGTCTGCTACTGTTCCACAACCTCCGAACCCTTGAACTTTGACCCTCTGTTAGCCAACATTTTATCCGCGTTCCTTAGGAACCCAACCTCTGGTGTTTTAATTCCCTAATTTAACCCATCGTCTTTCCTACTTGTCATTGTCAAGCCATTGTGCAATGTAGCTTCCAATCCACCACTAAGGTCGTCCATTCCCACCCTCTGGAACATTGACCCCGAACCCTCTCCATCTTAGCTCAATGGCTGCAGAAACCCTCACACGCACCGATGTCACCTCTGGACTTGTGTCTTCCAGTGTTCCCGTAGCTGGTCCTCCCTCCGTGAGTAGGAGCTCATCCGGGACTCTCCGTTACCCAACTTGGCAAGTCCCATTCCGTCCTCTCCCTCTATATCCAATTCACACCTTGATTCTCCTCCTCGTTTACCAATCTCTCTAAGGGCTCCCTGCCTCAGCGATCACCTCCGGCCCCACTGCTCTCCGAGATCTCGGTGCGCCACCAAATCTGCCCCCCGACCGCTGCCAATGCCAGTTGCTCTGCCATTTGGAGGCCGGGCCTTCAGTTGCCTCCATCCTGGAATTCCCTCCCTGCAGCGCTCCAGGGGCTGGATATTACGTGCCCCCAGTGCCCGAGGGGAGAGGACAACACAGGAAAGTGGCGGTCATGCCCACTCTGATTGGGCAGGCACCAAAGCAGGGTGCCAGCCATCCACCCTTAAACAGGTCTTTTAGGCCTCTTATCAAATCTACTGGTCTGCATAAAAGAAAAAAACATGGTTGGTGTGGGCAGGCTAAATTCATCTGAGAAATGGCGATATCATGGACCAGAAAAAAGCCTGCCTAGGCTATATATCATAGCCTAGACCCTAACTTCTATCATATTTAAAGGCACGTGTCAGGAGCTGTCTTCCAGATGTAATTTGATTGATCACATCTTTAAGCAAAACACACTTTATTCTTACACCCAGTTAAATTTAACTAAAAGAAGGGAGAATTTGTATAACTTTAACTCTATTGGAAAACTTAACAAAATGGTTGATTATTTAACTACTAAACAGTGGCTGTTCCAGTATAGTAACAAACTATAAACACACCCTTGGCAAAGACTAATTCAGTAAAACAGATTTTCTCACAGGCAATTTGGCAGTGCGGGAGGAGGAAACATCAAGAGACAATTCTGGCACAGAGAGAGAACCAAGCGTTTTACTGTAGCAGAGACAATTCCATGGCAGCTTCAAACCCCCAACAACTGAAAACAAAACTAAAATGTGAAGATAGGAACAGGGAAGGATTTGCAGACAGGAGACTCCAGGCAGATATCTGCATATGAGTGTCATCGACTTTAACTGTGGAAGGAAAATATTTTATTTCTTTCAGTCTGTGGGGAAAGACTTCAGAGCGAGTTAGTGCAGCACGGAGGAGGATGAGCCAGCAGCGAGAGAGGTCCCAAGGCATCTCTGACAGTGGCGAACGCAGGGGAGATTGAGCCAACACGGGGAGAGTGAGCCCAGTGCGGGGAGAGTGAGCCCAGTGCAGGGAGAGGGAGCCCAGTGCCGGGAGAGTGAGCCCAGTGCAGGGAGAGTGAGCCAGTGCCGGGAGAGTGAGCCAGTGCAGGGAGAGGGAGCCCAGTGCCGGGAGATTGAGCCAGTGCAGGAAGAGTGAGCCCAGTGCAGGGAGAGTGAGCCAGTGAAGGCAGAGGGAGCCAGTGCAGGCAGATGGAGCCAGTGCAGGGAGAGGGAGCCCAGTGCGGGGAGAGGGAGCCAGTGCGGGGACAGTGAGCCAGTGCCGAGAGAGGGAGCCACTGCTGAGAGAGTGAGCCAGTGCAGGGAGGGGGAGCCAGTGCGGGGCAGTGAACCAGTGCAGGGAGAGGGAGCCGACTGCGGTAGAGGAGCCCAGTGCAGGGA
>NC_063370.1:8665258-8671444 GCF_021869965.1 Rhincodon typus
GCAGTTTGCTGGGATCAGGAATGCCCAACAATGCTCTCAACAGGGTTACACCAGCTCCATCTAACCAGACGCCCAGTGGTGGGAAGACCAGTGAAAACTATGGGAATGTTAAACATGACTTGAGCAGATAAAGCAGATCTCCCATTAAATGTGGAACAATACCAAGGCTTTGTAGGAATTTCTGTCCCCAAAATAATTTGATTGTGAGATATGTACTGAAGGGAGCAAAACAGTAGCAAGTTGTCCCTGAGCTGAGGGGAGGCAGCCTCACCTGGAAAGATGGCATTGGATTTCAGAGGTGGTTTTCGATGTTTTTCCTAACTGTTATGAAACATATTTCCACAAAAAATCTCTGACCCTGTACTTCAGGGCGCTCCTGCTGTTCACTGCAACTTCTTATTGTCGCTGTGTCACTTATGGTCCATGACAACCCAAAGCTCAGAGCCACCAGAGATTCAGACAGGCCTCCTGCAACAGAATGGAGTGTCACACTGCACAGCAACAGAACGAAGGGAACACACACTCACACGCACACACACACACCCACACACTCACACTCACACTCTCACACACACACACACACACACACTCACACACACGCAAACACACACACACCCCCACACATTCACACACCCCCACACACACACTCACACACACACACACACACATAGAGATACAAACACAAACACACACACGCACACACACACACACACACACACACAGAGACACACACACACACGCACATAGACACACACGCACACACACTCCCACACACACGCGTGCACACACACACTGCCACACACAGACAAACACACACGCACACATAGACACACACACACACACACACACTCACCCACACACACACACACACCCACACACACCCACGCACACACACACAGACAGACAGACACACGCATACACACACACACACACACACACACAAACTCACAGACACACACACACACTCTCACACACACACACACAGGACAGGGAAAAACACACAAACACAGACACATGTGCACAGAAGGAAAACGAACACATGGGCAGGCAAACGTGCACCAATACAGAGATGTAGGCATGGACACACATCCAGACAGGTACAGTACAGGCACACACACATAAAACACGTGCATGTACAGACACAGAGATAGCAAGAACTGCGGATACTTGAGCAGAGAAAACAAAGTGTGGGTCTGGAGGAACACAGCAGGCCAGCAGCATCAGAGGAAGAGGAAAGCTGAGGTTTTGGGTCGGGACCCTTCATCAGACACAGACATGAACTTAAAAATGGACAAACATAAACATGCAGACGTAGGCAGAGATAAACACACGAATATACAGTTACACAGACAGGCATGTAGACAAGCAGTCACACACATTGACAAAAACATGCGTACAGGCACACAGGACAAGGGACACATGCCTACAGAAACGTAGACACAGTAGACAGATACATATAGGCAGAAGCTGACATAGACACACAGACACAAAAACACACATATTCATTGGGCACACACATACAAATAATTTCACAATACAGACAGGCGTGCACACTAAACACAAACAGAGTTACACACAGGCAGATGTCCATGGATAAACTCACATGGAACCATGCATGTTCTGTGTACACATATGAGACAGACTTAATTGGTTCATCCATTGTGTAGGCACTTCTGACAATACCACAGAGAGAGAGAGAGAGTTGGAGAATGAGACCTGACCTTTGGGCTGTATATTTGAGATCCAGATGCCTTGGTCACATTCTCAGAGCAGCAGGAATACATGTCCTTTTTCCAAGCCAGTCCATTTCCAAGATGTTCCTTCGATTGATCTCCCCTGATATTTGATTTTCTTTCGTGTTCTGAGTTTGGTTAGATGCTGCTTTACTAAAATGAGCTCACACAGGGGTCCTCCTGGTGTGACGTTGCATGTATATGATCCAGCTTTATGATGCAGTGGTCATGTCCCTATGTCTGGCTCAAATCTCACCTGCCCCAGAGACGTCATGCATAACATGTTTGAACATCATAACCCGCACTGGACATGTAAATTTGAGAGATCACTTTAATGTACATAGTTAGAGTCATAGATAGTGTACACTTTAATGTACATAGTTAGAGTACAGCATGGAAACTGGCCCTTTGGTCCAACTCATCCACGCCGACCAGATATCCTAAATTAATCTAGCCCCGTTTGCCAGTGTTTGGCCCATATCCCTCTAAACCCTTCCTATTCATGTACCCATCCAGATACCTTTTAAATGTTGTAATTGTACCAGGCTCCACCACTTCCTCTGGCAGCTCATTCCATACACGCACCAGCCTCTGTGTGAAAAAGTTGCCCCTCAGGTCCGTTTTAAATCTTTCCCTTCTTACCTTAAACCTATTCCGTCTAGTTTTGAACTCCCGTACACTGGGGAAAATACCTCATCTATTTGCCCTATATATGCTCCTCCTGATTTTATAAACCTCCATAAGGTCACCCCTCAGCCTCCGACACTCCAGGAAAAATAGCCCCAGCCCATTCAGCCTCTCCCTATAGCTCAAACCCTCCAACCCTGGCAACATCCTTGTAAATCTTTTCTGAACCCTTTCAAGTTTCACATAGCAGGGAGACCAAAAGTGCATGCAGTACTCAAAATGTTAGTTGTTAAATAAACTTGCAGACATCTGACTCAATAAGAATTTCTCATGTGCATGTTTTATTGTCCAACATATAGAGAAGTGGGAAGCACATCATTCTTTGGTTGGCTTTGAGTGTCTGAGCAATTTGCCAAATTTCTTGCCTCAAATTCTGGGGTTATTTTTCATCTAATTCTTTGCTTCTTCCAGCAGATCACAGAGCTTTGAGTTTGATTAAAGAATCTATACAGTACAATGCGCTAAGGCAGGGATGTCTGGAAAGGACTAGAGTCTATCTTTCTGCCAGTCACACTCTTAAATAATTTGTTCTTAGGATATGGATGTCACGGACAAGGCCAGCATTTTATCCCTGGAGGAGACGGTGATGGTGAGCTGTTCACATGAACTACTCCAGTCCCCACGATGAAGGTACCACCTTCAGTACTTCCCAACCTTGTGGCGATTTGAAACAACCAAATGGTTTGCTAGGCCATTTCAGGGGTCAGTTAAGAACCAACCACGACCATAAGGACAGCAGATTTCTTTCCCTAAAGGAGTATTAACTTTTATTAATGAGAGAAGTATTTAATTTTATTCCAATTCCGACAAATGCCACATAGGACTTGCACACATATCCCCAAAGATTCAGTTCAAGTCTCTGGATTGCCTCCCAATCATAGAGTCATAGAGCTCTACAGCATGGAAACAGACTCTTCGGTCCAACTCGTCCATGCCGACTAGACATCCTAAATTAATCTAGTCCCATTTGCCAGCATTTGGCCATATGCCTCCAAACCTTCCCTATTCACCTACCCATCCAGATGCCTTTTAAATGTTGTAATTGTACCAGCCTCCACCACTTTCTCTGGTAGTTTATTCTATACACGCACCACCCTCTACATGAAAAAGTTGTCACTTTTAAATCTTTCCCCTCTCGCCTTAAACCAATGCCCTCTAGTTTCAGATTCCCCTACCCTCCAGGAAAAAGACCTCTGCTTTTATAAACCTCTAATAAGGTCACCCCTCAGCCTTCGACACTCCAGGGAAAATAGCCCCAGCCTATTCAGCCTCTCCCTGAGCTCAAACCCTCCAACCCCAGCACCATCCTTGTAAATCTTTTCTGCACCCTTTCAGGTTTCACAACATCCTTCCTATAGCAGGAAGACCACATTATCATTACGTACGCTTGTAATGTAGAAAAGACAGCAACCAATTTACATATAGGAAGCTCAGACAGGCAGCAATGGTGAATGATAAAGACTGGTCAGAACACTGGGGAGAAATCAGTAATGCTGTCATCTGTAATAATGTTCTGAGTTCTTTACATCCACCTGAAAGGCACCTTGATTCAATATTTCCTTTACTGTGAGCTGGACAGTGTAGCGCTCCATCTTTACTGCACTGAGATACAAAGCAGTCTTGACCTCAAAGCCTTCTGGTTCAGAAGTGAGCACACTACCCACTAATCGCTAACCAAATCACACCTCGCAACTTAAACATTAAACAATGGAGCCAACACTTAGCACAGTCCATGAGGGAATCTGACATTGTTTGCTCCTTGTGTCCAATGAGTGGTCCTCCTTTATTTTTCACTCCAGCGATGGCTTCCAGGCTCGAGCTAATCCACCCTGCACCCCAGCAGGTCTGAATGGCTCAGCATTCAGGAGGACCGAGCAATTAGCTTTGAAAAGCAGCAGGATTTCCTGAAGAGGGTGTCTTCAGGAAAGGATCCAATCTAGTAGATGACACAGCACAACGATTTGTGACTGGACATGGGAGAGGGTGCAGAATGATGTTCAGTCAGTGTCTTCCCGCACTGAAATAGCAAGAGCGTGGACATTCTCATCCCAGTGAGTTACAGAGTAAAACTTCCTCTACACTGTCTCCTTAAAACACTCCCAGGACAGGGATAGCACAGGTTTAGATACGGAGTAAAGTTCCCTCTACACTCTCCCCATCAAACACTGCCAGAACAAGGGCAGCACAGGGTTAGATACAGAGTAAAGCTTCCTCTACACTGTCCCCATCAAACACTCCCAGGGCAGGGACAGCACAGGGTCATACAGAATGAATCATACTCCACTCTTTGACACTAAAAATAAGTGGAAAGTAAAGCCTCCTTGACATGTCGCCGTCTACTACCTGGAACAGGGACAATTTGGGGTTAGATACAGAGTAAAGCTCTCTCTACTCTTTTAATCTGAAGGTAAAGCTCACCCTGCACTGTCTTAGTCAACATTCCCAGGTCGGGTACAACATACGGTTAGATATAGTGTAAAGCTTCCTCTACGCTGTCCCCCATCAAACACTCCCAGGGCAGGGACAGGTCAGAACTAGATACAGAGTAAATCTTCCTCTACACTGTCCCCTTCAAACACTCCCAGGACAGGGACAGTCCTTGTTACAGATGCTTCTAACCCAGTGCATTTCTCAGGATCAAAATTGCATCGACTTTTCTCTCAACACTTTGTTTTTTTTTTAACGGTTATTATTTTGGTTCCAGATTTTATATATTTTAAAAAAAACTTTTCACAGGCGATTGGATCATAAATAATTCATTTATTCATTAATTTCTTCAAATACCACAAAAGAAAAAGACTTGTCTGGAAGTAATATTTAGATACACAGCTCACAGAGTATGACGGGTGAAGGTCACAACAGCAGGATGGTACAGGGGTAGGAAAGCAATGGAGGTTTGTGGGCAGTGAGTATGCAACGTTACAAGGTGGAATCTTCTCAAACATGCGGCTCATGGCTTGCTTTTTGGCGTTGAGTTAATCAGAAATCAAAAGCTCGGTGAGAAAAACACTCCATTCGTAACGCAGGAAGGAAAGGTGTATCTGCCTGGGAACGTTGGCGTTGAGAGAGGGGTCTGTCGCCGCCTTGCCCCTTCTGAGCTCCTACAACAATGACCCCTACAGTCTCCCACACCCCGACACCTGTCTTACCACCCCACACAACCCTCCTACCAACATGTCAACCCTCCCCTCAACAATTCTCAAACCACGCCCCCACCTCACCCACCCTCCCAGAAGCCAGATTTCTGCCTAAAACATCCCAGCGCCTCCCACATCCCCCAAACCTCCCCACTACAGTCCTGCCAGAACTCTGCCCAAAACGCCAACTCTCTCACAATCTTCCCCCAATGTCCCTAAACCTCTTACAATCCCCATAATCCTCACTAAAACATCCCCATGACTTCCCCCACCTTCACTACAACCCTGTCAACATCTTCAAGACTACGCAGCAAGCCCACCAGCCTCTCCAAGCCTCACCAAACCCATGTCGCATACTCCATCTGATCCTCATCACAATCCCTCCAACTCCCACTATAACACCCCACTACCTCTCCCAAATCCACTACAACCATGCCATACTCCCTGAATAACCGCCGAACCAACCACAGCCCCACAATTTCCCCATACCCTCTACAAATCCCCAATGCAGCACCTCCAACCCCCATTACAACACCCCCAAATCCCTTTACAACTCCACCAATCCTCATTACAACCCCTATCTCCATTACAACTCCACCAATCCTCATTACAACCCCTTTCTCCATTAC
>NC_063370.1:8671454-8695713 GCF_021869965.1 Rhincodon typus
TCCATTACAACTCCACCAATCCTCATTACAACCCCTTTCTCCATTACTGCTCCACCAATCCTCATCATGACGATCCCAATCCCCACAACAACTGCTCCCTCTTCATTACAAATCCCCTCTCCATTACAGCCCTTTAATCCCTATTACCCCATCTCAATCCCCATTACAACCATCCCAATCTCTTTTACAACTCCCACCGGAGCCATATTACAACCCCCCAATCTCTATTCCAACCATCCCAATCCCCATTACAATCATCCCAATCTCTATTACAATCCCCTGAGCCAATTTACAACCCGTCCAATCCTCATTACAACTGTCCCAATCTCTATTACAACATCCCCGAGTCACATTACAAACCCCCATCTTTATTACAACCGTTGCAATCTCTATTACAACCCCCCACCCTCATTACAACCATCCCAATCTTATTACAACCCCCCCGAGCCATATTACCACCCTCCAATCCCCATTACAATCATCTCAATCTCTATTACAACCTCTCCTGAGCCACATTTCAACCCTCCAATCCCCATTACAATCATCCCAATCTCTATTACAACTCCCCCGAGCCACATTACGACACTCCAATCCCCATTACAATCATCCCAATCTCTATTACAACCCTACCGAGCCATATTACAACCCTCCAATCCCCATTACAATCATCCCAACCTCTATTACAACCCCGAGTCACATTACAACACCCCCATCCTCATTACAACTGTCCCAATCTCTATTACAAGCCTCTGAGCCATATTACAACACCCCCAATCCTCATTACAACTGTCCCAATCTCTATTACAGCCACCTGAGTCACATTACAACCCCCCCATCCTCATTACGACCACCCCAATTTCTATTACAGCCCCTCGAATCCCCATTACAACTGAGTCAACATGAGATTTTGGAACTCAGCCTCACCTGGCCACTGCTGAACCTTTGTGACTGAAAAGGACTGCTCTGTTATAGCCTGATTATTGACTGCTTCCCCCCGTGGCAATGCGTCTGCCCTGGGAGACAAGGCAGCCATGGCCATACTGCAAGCCACCACCTCAACGTAGCTTTAACTGCGCGGGGGCACAGCACACCAACAGGAGCAGGAAAGGAGGACAGAATCTATGAGGCAGGGGCAGGGCCTTACTGCCCAAGTCACTTCCCAGGACAACACTCACCGGCCGGGTCGGGGTAGAAGGGAGGCAACAAGAAGCGGTTTCTACTCAGTTTGTTGCAACGTCAACGAGGGCTGTGTCCCCTCCGGGCTGTGAGACATGTTGTGATTCACATGTAGTCCGAGCCCCCTTTGAAAATGAACCAAAACATTGAGAGGAGCCGCACAGTAAAACCAAAGACAAAAATCTGAGGCAATGATGGCCATTCTGAATGCAATTTCCACTCGATAATTTCTGCCAGATAGTGCTGCTAAAAGTGGCCTTCCCTGCAGGCCGTTCGATTCCCCACTTCCTCAGGGACATCGTAACAATATTGTACCAAAGCTTGACGTAGATAGCAGGAGCACAGAGCCCTCAAACATCTGGCCGGTGATCCCATATTATGCAATACCAGATACAGGTTTGAGGTCAAATACAGATTTTTGTCCAATACATTCACGGGATGAGGCCATCACCTGTAGGCCAGCATTTATTGCCCATCCCTAATTGCCCAGAGGGCAGTTAAGAGTCAACCACATTGCTGTGGGTCTGGAGTCACGTGTAGGCTGGACCAGGTAAGGATGGCAGTTTCCTTCCCTGAAGGACATTAGTGAACCAGATGGGTTTTTACAACAATCGACAATGGATTCATGGTCATCATTAGACTCTTAATTCTAGATTTTTATTGAATTCAAACTCATCTGCTGTGGTAGGATTCAAATGCCGGTCCGCACAACATCCTCTGGGTCACTGGATTAACAGTCCAGCGATCATACAACAAGGCCATCGCCTCCCCTAAGTTAAAGTCTCTATCCGGCTCAAGATATTTTGCAAGAGAGAGAGAGACACTGAGCCTTATGGTCAAAAAATGACGGAGGCAGGAGAGGCAACAACATCTGATGGTCATTGCCCTTTCCCTCATGTCTGTTTCTGCCCAGATGGCCTAGGAAGAGGGTGCAGCCTGTCCTGAGTGAGGCCACGATTTAAAACCAGCAGTTTGTGAGGTAGATCAAAATTCTGGGGGCCCAGGATGTCCCCTTCTCCATCCCTTTGTGTAGCTCAGCCAGTTAAGAGCTGGATTGTTCTCCCCTCCCACCCTACCCCTTCCAATTCAGGCAGATTCTAGAATTAATCTCGGGCCTATAGGCTTATCTGGAGTTTTGGTGCAGATCAACCATCACTTAACATTCACCGGAGTTTGAAAGATGGTAAACCTGTGGAATTCTCTGTCACAGAAAGCCGTTGAGACCAAAACACTGAATGTTTGCAAGTGAGAGTTAGATATAGTTGTTGGGGCCAAAGGGGTTGAAGGGTTTGAGTACAAAGTGGGAACAGAGGACTGCCTTGGATGATAATACTGAATGGGAGAGCAGGCTTGAAGGGCAGAATGGCTACTCCTATTTTGTATGGTTTCTGTAATAGATGGGATTTGGAAAGGACCAATGTCTTGATGGTAACTGGGTGAAACCTACGGTGTGGGAAAGGTGCCTCTCTGGATGATGGAGCGAGTTAGCATTGTCACCAGGAGAATGCCTTTTCAGAGTCTGATGCTAGACCTGGGCAGATTTGGCAAAGGGAAGCTTTGTCCTTACTAACAACGTGTCTGCACTTACCCATTCACCACGGTCTTCACTGGCAAGAGATAAGTCATGGAGACATAGAGGCACAGAACAGCAGGCAAAGAGGCCTGTATCTGTGCAATTTGACCTCTCTGGCATTAAGGCATATAGGCGTTAAGTTATAACCTTTCTGACCAGTGCACGTCAGTGTTAGCTAATCTGTGACCTTTTACAGCTCAGAGCTCTCTGGACATTGTAGCGCACTGGGTCCTCAGCAATCAGGTTGGACTTCTAAAAGATTGAGCCACTGATCGGCCCCGATTCACTGAGGGAAATAGGCTGAATGTGTAACATTCTCAAATTGGTCAATTCGATTTAAACATAGCCGCCATCTCCCCAACTAGAGAAACATCCAGCGACTGCACGAAAGCGGGGTATCTTACCAACATTTCTGATTCTCTGTTTAGAGAAAGATTATGAAAATTGGGATTGGATCCCAATAATTGGGCAGCACAGTGGCTCAGTGGTTAGCACTGCTGCCTCACAGCTCCAGGGACCTGGGCTCAATCCCACCCTCGGGCGACTGTCTGTGTGGAGTTTGCACATTCTCCCTGTGTCTGCGTGGATTTCCTCCTGGTGCTCCATTTTCCTCCCACAGTCCAAAGATGTGTAAGCCAGGTGGATTGGCCATGCTAAATTACCCATAGTATCCAGGAACAAAAACAGAAATTGCTGGAAAAGCTCCTTCCTCAGAATAGGAAGGGTCACCTTCCTGTTAATGAAACATTAACTCTTGATTTTTCTCCACAGATGCTGGCAGACCTTGTTTTTAATTCATTCACAGGATGAGATTGTTGCTGGCTAGGCCACCAATTTAATGCCCATCCCTAATTGCCCAGAGGGCAGTTAAGAGTCAACCACATTGTTGTGGGTTTGGAGTCACATGTAGGCCAGACCAGGTAAGGATAGCAGTTTCCTTCCCTAAAGGACATTAGTGAACCAGATGGGATTTTTCCTAGCAATCATCGATGGATTCATGGTCATCATTAGATTCTTAATTCCAGATATTTTATTGAATTCAAATTCCATCATCTGCCACAGCGGGATTCAAACCCAGATCCCTGGACCATTATCTTGGTCTCTTGATTAACAGTGCAGCGATAATACCATTAGGCCATTGCCTCCCATATTGAGCTTTTGAGCTTTTCCTGCGATTTCTGTTTTTGCTGTTGAGCTTTTCCTACAATTTCTGCTTATGCTTCTGATTTACAGCATCCGCAATTCTTTCGGATTTTGTTCCATGGTGTTGAGGGATGTGCAGGCTGGGTGGGTTAGCCATGGGAAATGCAGGGTTACAGGGATGGGATAGGGTGTTGGTTCTTCGTGAGATACTCTTTGGAGGTTCAGTGTGGGCTTGATGGGCCAAATGGCCTGCTCCCACAATGTAGGGATTCTATAATTCTATGATTTTGACTTCTGGGGTTTGGAGAGGGTGGTGTGCATGTGCTGGTAGTTTTGGAGTAGATCTATAGCTCGGGTCGTGGGTGTTGAGGTTGGTTGGCTCGCCGAGCTGGTTTGTTGTTCCGCAGACGTTTCGTTACCGTCCTTGGTAACATCCTTAGTGCAGCCTCTGATGAAACGTCGGTGTGTTTTCCCGCCTGGTTTTTAAACTCTGGGGTCCGTTGCGATGGATTGCCTCACTTCCGGGTTTCCTCTGTAGCGGAATGTATACGGGGTCGAGTTCAATGTGTTTATTAATAGCAGGCTTCGTGGACTGCCATGCTTCCAGGAATTCACGTGCCTGTCTCTGCCTAGCCTGTCCCAGGATCTTGCTGTTGTCCCAGTCGAAGTCGTGGTTCTCCTTGTCCATGTGGATTGAGATGAGTGAGTATTGGTCGTGTCTTTTTGTAGCCAGTTGCTGTTCACGTACTCTTGTTATTAGTTTCCTTCCTGTTTGTCCGATGTAGTGTTTCTCGCAGTCTCTGCAGGGGATCTTGTAGATGACATTGGTCCTGTCCATGGCGGGGAGTGTTACAACCCAGAAGTGAGGCAATCCATCGCAACGGACCCCAGAGTTTAAAAACCAGGTGGGAAAACACACCAACGCTTCATCAGAGGCTGCACTGAGGATGTGTTGGTAGGTTATGCTGCAACCATCAGCTCTGATATAGAAGAAATCTGGAGTAAAATTCTGTCCCATAAATGCGTGAGATGGAGAGCAGGTAAATTGCTGGTATCTGGTATACTGGAATATGACCCAGGGCAAGGTGGGGAGGAAGCAGAGAGGCTGTTTGAAGATGGCAGTGCTGCCTGGAGCAGCAAATTGGGTCCCTGCTGTTAGTTGGTGCATCCCAATCAACAAGGTACAGCTTGCATTTACATAGCACCTCTAACATAGTAGCCCAAATCAAGGCATTTTAAATGGAATATATGACCAAATTTAATATCAAGCCACATAATGTAGATTTTTAATGGCAGAGAGAGGGAGGCTGAGAGAATTCCCAAACTTAGGGACCAGGTAGCTGAAGCAATCTCTGTCACTGGGGGAATGATGAGAATCAAGGAATTGCAAGAAGCTAGAATTGGAGGAGAATGGAGTCAACCTCCTGGTCAATCTTGGAAGACAACCTATGGTTTGAGGCTATCCTTTCTCATCATCACCTTGTTGGAATTCAGAACAAGATGATTGTGAAGACATTGCTTTAAAGTCTGCATAATCCCCGACCTGTGTGTTCTAAGCCAGTTGGAGTGGAGTGAGGGATAGCCTCAGGCTTCAATCATCCTCACAGCCAGAGGACAACTTGGTAACAAACTACCAACCTGAGCAAGGGCTGAGGCGACACAGGGCTGCAAGAGTGACAATGCAGCTGGATGAACATTTCTGAGTTCTTGTGATCAAACACAATGAGAATTGACTTGAGCCTTTAAGCATTTCTGTCAGAATTCTTGGCCCTTATAAATCTCTCAGCTATAATTCTCTTTGTTATGTATTCCACCCTCGATACATTTCAAGCCTCTCAGTTGTAACACTCTCTCTGTTACATATCCCAATGGTCAGTATGTATTTTTGTTTGTGGGATGTGGGTGGTGCTGGCTAGACCAGCATTTATTGTCCATCTCTAATTGCCCAGAGAACAGTAAGGGGTCAACCACATTACTGTGGATCTGGAATGACTGTTAGTCGTAACACACTCTCTGTTAAATATCCCACCCTCTAAGTCACTCAGATATAACACTGTTACATATCCCACCCTCAGTATGACACTCAGTTATAACACTCTTGCTGTTACATATCCGAACTTCAGTATAAGATTCCATGTTATAAAACTCTGTTACATGTCCCACCATCAATATAAAACTCTATGCTATAACAGTCTGTTACATATCTCACTCTCAGTACAAGACCCTTAGCTGCAACAACCTTTGATTACATATACCGCCATTGGGATGAGGCTTAATTGTAATACTTTCTCTGCTACACCCTGACCTCAAACAAGGCTCATGTTTATAATGGTCACAGCTCTAGTTACCTTCTTTATTAATCTGTATTGAAAATACCTTCAAGCCGTCTGACCTGAGACACTAGTTGATTTGATGTTAGCGGACAATACTGCCAGGTTAGATGGAAAAAAAACGTTCAGCAAGATGCATCCTTTAAAATGACAGTCTGACCTGCAGGCCCTCACCACTTACGGATATCTGGGATGCTGTCAGGAAGTATATCTTCACACAAAGGTTGGGGGAGACCTGGATCTCTCTCCCCGAGAAAGCCGCTGACTGTAGAGAAGAGGGTCCATTGAAGATTTGAGAATGGGTTTCAGTAGGGGTTTTGTTAAACATGGCAATGAAACCAAGACAGGGGGAATGGGGTTAAGATACAAGTCAGTGATGAGAAAATGGAATGCTGGAACTGCCTCAAAGGTTTGAATGGCCTTCTCTATGTTCCCCAGTCATACAGCACGGAAACAGATCCTTTGGTCCAACCAGTCCATGCCGACCAGAATCCCAAACTAAACTAGTCCCAACCACCTGCACTAAACCCATATCCCTCCAAATACTTCTTATTCATAAACTTATCCAAATGTTTTTTAAATGTAACTGTACCTGCATCCACTACTTCCTCTGGAAGTTCATCCCATACATGAACCACTCTCTGTGTTAAAAAAGTTGCCCCTCATGGCTTTTTTAAATCTCTCTCCTCTCACCTTTAAAAATATGCACCCTTGTCTTGAACTCCCCACCCTAGGGAAAAGACACCTGCCATTCAGCTTATCTATGCCCCTCATAACTTCATACACCTCTATAAAGTCACCCCTCAACCTCCAGTGAAAAAAGTCTCAGCCTCTCCTAATAACTTTTTTCCTCTTAACTGTCTTTGTTCCTGGTCTTAAGCCATTGTCTCTTGCAGGGGGTCAGCTCTACACATGATGGTCACTCTCTAGGAACCCCGCTCATTCATGTAGGAGTTTAAGCACAGTTAACAGGATGTTGGACCTTAGTGCGCATTAACACAGGAACTCTCAACAGCATTGGATGGAGATTATAAAGCCAGTTTTTGAATGGTTTCAATGGGCTGAATATGAAGGCCCAAATCTTGCTCAGACCAAGAATCAGAAACTCAGGACACTCTGGGAGTTAAGCATTGAACATTCATGGTCAACAGACCTGCAACATCAATGGTTAATTACATAGGATTACATTAAAGACGCAAAAACAGGTCATTTAGCCCAACTGGCTGATCTATCGTCTCCACTGCACTCACACCCTCTCCCAGTTATCCCATCCAAATCCATCATTGTCATCCTCCATTCCCTTCTCCTTCGGCTAGTTTACCTTTAAATGTATCCACACCATTCACTTTAACTGCTCCCTGTGGGACCAAGCTCCATTCTCACCCATCTCTGAGTGAAGACGTTTCCTCCAAAGTTCCCATTGGATTTCTGTTTAAAACGAAGATCTCATATTGACGCCTCTAGTTATGCTCTTTCCCACATGAGAGAAAAACTTTCTTGTGTCCACTTGATCAAAACGTTTGACCATTTTAAAGATCTTGAGTAGGTTATCCTGACTGGGATGGCATGGTGGTTAGCACTGCTGCCTCATAGCCCCAGGGACCCGGGTTCGATTCCACCCTTGGGCAACCGTCTGTGTGGAGTTTGCACATTCTCCCTGTGTCTGCGTGGGTTTGCTCCAGTTTCCTTCGTGCAGGTTAGATGGATTGGCCACACTAAATTGTGCAGGCTATGTAGGTTAGCCATGGGAAATGCAGGAATAGGGTGGGTCTGGATGGGATCCTCTGCAGAGAGTTGGTGTGGACTTATTGGGCCAAATAGCTGGTTGGAATTCTATCCCTCAGCCTTCTCTTTTTAAGAGAACAGATACAGACAGTCAACCCTTCCCTCGTGTAGTCCCATGCATTTCTGGGGTCACCTTTGTCTGTCCCCTCTCCATCCTTATTGTAAGAGGGTGACCGGAATTGTGCAGGTCAATTGCCATTTAACTAACGATCAATACGGGTTTAGTATAATGTCCCTTCTTTCCAATTGTGAATAAACTCCAGTGCTTTATTTTAATGGCCTAGTTAACCTGAGGCGCAGCATTTAATGGCTGGTGTATTGGCACTTCACACTGTTCTTTCACTCCTTCTAGCTTCATCCCTCCCAAGAGAAGTGACCAATGAATAACTACCCAAATAAATACAAGGTTCTGTTTCCATGGTCACATTGTTTACAGCACCGAAACAAACCCTTCGGTCCAACTCGTCTGTGCCGACCAGACACCCCAAACTGACCTAGTCCCATTTGCCAGCATTTGGCCCATATCCCTCTAAACCCTTCCTATTCATGTACCCATCCAGATGCCTTTTAAATGTTGTAATTGTACCAGCCTCCACCACTTCCTCTGGCAACTTATTCCGTACTCTGCCTGAAAAAGTTGCTCCTCAGGTCCTTTTTAAATCTTTCCCATCTCACCTTAAATCTAAGCCCTCTGGCTTTGGACACCCCCCATCCTAGGAAAAAGACTTTGGCTGTTCAGTCTATCCATGCCCCTCATGATTTAATAGGCCTCAATATAAGGTCATCCCTCAGCCTCTGATGCTCCAGGGAAAATAGCCCCAGCCTATTCAGCCTCTCCCTACAGCTCAAACCCTCTAACCCTGGCAACATCCTTTTCTGCACCCTCTCAAGTTTAACACAGCCTTCCTATAGAAGTGCAACCAGAATTGTTCGTGAAGATTCCATTCATTCCCCTTAACAAAGACCAAATGTCATCGCTTTTCATTTCATCATTTTTGATTAAATGCCTGTAAAGTTGACAATTGTCCAAATGACCCAGAAAATCTGATAGAGTCGAAGATCAGACTGAAGACAGAGCACAGTCTGGCCCAAACCCCAGTGCTGGTCTTCATACTGTGTCAATCAGTCGTAGTGGGAGATATTCTGGCATAGTAGGTACCATCCCTGCCTCTGACCCAGAAGCTCTGGCTTGGCCCAGGGCTTCTCAGTTTTTGATTAATAACCTACAAATCCTTTAACAATTATCAATAAGAGATGGAGAGCAGGAGATGTGTCTGGTCAGCTACCTACAGAAGGCAAGGGCAAACTACAGCAGTATCTTGCCCCATTCATGGCTATGAAGTCAATACTCACCAATGCACTCTCAGGGCACGATGCCTAAAGAGAGTGAATGGGCCTAGTGCCTGGACCTTTAGGTCCCTCTGCAGTTTAGCAGCAACTGAGGATTAAGTCTAGGACTTTCCTTGAATAGCAGTCTTGACGTCACAATAGATACGCCTTTTGTTTTAAGCAGAGACACGTTGTGAGTGCATTTTGCAGCCTTTTATTTGTACTGTGCTGTTTTTATACGTGTTATGCAAGCTACCCAACCAGATGGAGCACCCCTGCTTCTGAGGTGAGGTTGCCAACCCTTCAGGACTGACTTGGAATCTTCAGGAGTTGAAAGTCAATCCCCATGACTCAGTTGTGAGAAAACCTTGGGAAAAAAATAATGGCGCATTAAATAAGTTGTATCGTCACTTCAATTTGAAAAGAAGGCACCTGACAGTTAAGAAATCATCCAGTCAAGTAATGTAAAGTCTATTGTCTGACTGGCCCTGGGGAGGGGACGTTAAATTTTGGAAGACCAAACATACCAATGTGAGGGAGGCTGGAAGTGGGTCAAGATATGAAAGTTCCAGCAATATGTGCAATCATTGTTGCCTGGAAATCTTATGAGGCAGTAGGTGGAGTCCCTACTCTTGGATCGGAAGCTCTGGGTTCAATTCCCACGCCTGGGCACGGCAGCCATGAGAGGAGTGTTGTAATGCGACCAAAGATGGCAATCTGTAAAATCCTTCCACAGTACAGTGGCAGGGAGAAAGAGCGGGAGTTTCCTGGTTGGCCAGTACTGTCAGGTAACTGGACTGCAAGTTTCCCCTGTATTAATTGACTCCACCCTCAGGTCCTCACGATGAGCCACATCCTTGTTCTGATGGACTACCAGAGAGAGAAAGATGGTAACCCTATGCCAATGTCTGCCAACAGCAACGTACGTCTACATACAAGGATCGTTTCCACCAAGCTGCGGGCGGGTAAGGCATTGACCAGGTCCCATCACTGCCCTAGTCCTCTGTACCTCCTGCTGGGGTGGCTATTTCTTGCATCTTCTTCCTCCAACCACCACCCACGACCCTTCAACTTTGCCAGTTCAGTCTGTACCCTGCCTGTGCAGCGGGGGAAAAGTGCTTCAGTGAACAAAGGCACCCATTCCTCTCCCCACCCCAATCCAACTCTTCTACAAGTTTCGGTGAGTGTTGAGTATAGAGGTGAATGATTTGCTGAAAGGAGGAGAACGAAGGTGGGGGGATAGGGGTGGTGGCAGTGGTGGGGGGTGAGAGGAGTTGGGCAAGTGGGGGAGATTGTGTGGTTTGTAAGTAAAATGCGTCATTAGATGGACTGAGATTAGTGATATGCGAGAAAAATGCGACAGGACACAACAAGATGCAATGAACGAACCACATTTATATGTGAAATGAGTAAATATAATAGCAAGCAATGCAGACCTCACAAGTTAATACAACTCAGCATTAAACATACACATTCTACAGAACATCATTGATAAATAGCTACCACCAGATCAAGTAAAACCAAATTTAATTTTACCGATATTGAAATAACTATCAATAACAGCATTCCAGTATTCCCCTTAATCTTTATTTTATTTTTCTCCAAAATCTGTTCTTTTTCGTCATTGAAATAAATACTTTTGTTTCTTTTAAAATGCAGCAACAATCCAATGCAAAAACAGAAAAAGGAAACAAGTAGAGGAAATATGTTCCCCAGTCCTCCACCGTCATCACAACTTCCGCAGGACAGTTATTTACACCGAATTATGGGGAGCACTTGGCAAAGTTTTGGAGTAGCCAGTAGGTCACAATGACAAGCACGCAGTAGTCCTAAAATATAATTTCCGTTCTTAAAATTTTAAAAAAAAGTCAATTGCACATTTTCTTTTTGTCAGAAATAATGGAATTGAGGACTCGAACCACACAAGCGTTTTGCTTTAGTGAATGGACCTTCAAAAGGGGTAAAGGTCTTGAGGGGGTTGAGAGGTCAGAGTTCAGAGTTCGAGCCCTCTTGCTTGTACACTTCACAATGAATGGGGATGGTCAAGAAGAAAGTGCAAGTAAACCAGCAAATTGCGAATGATCATGATATGTTGAGATTACAATGCAGGGATGGGTTTCTCTGAAGTTGAAGAGATGGCAATGGAATTGTTAGATAAGCCTCCGGCCTAGTCAGTGTTAATTTGCCAATCCCTTACAAACCATTTCATGATAATGATGCCTGGTATGGAATGAAATAAATGGAGAAGCTAATAAATGGACAGTTCAATCATTAGACAAAGGAAGTCAATGGTTGACTCCAGATTTGGCACTCTTAAGCACAAAGGGTTAAAAAAAAAGCAAGGTGGGATTCAGAGAAGGGCTTCCCCTTCCTTCGAAATAACCCCACCTTCCATAGCCTGCCTTTTCAAAAGGTACTTATCCTCAAAAACAGGTTTGCCTGGCCGGCGTTGAGTCCCAATGCCCAGTCACATCCTCAGAGGGACAATCCAGTAAAACTAGGGGATGAGGCAGACTGGTCCAATTCATCTCAAACTTCAATAATGACCAGTATGTCCATTTCCAAGTATTACCATTTTATTTAAATCAGCTTTTCCTCTGGAATGCCTAACCTCTTTATGGGTTGGGTACAGGACTTCAGTAGATTGAAGCAATAACAACAGAAATGGCAATGACATTCACCTAGAGTTGAACATCCACAGACCAAATGGTTGATCAAGTGTTGTTCGTTGGAGGCGGGGGGGGTTTGCTGTCCCTGAACAATTCCTGATTAACAACGCCTATCAATACCCATTTCCAAATCACCTCCAGAAGGTTCAGAACTGTATTGCCAAGGACAGGATAGAGAGTACACTGGCGGAGATCTGGTTCCCTAGTGGAGTTTGGTTGGTCTCCAGCCACATTCCTGTACAGTATCAATCTGGAGGTTGTCTTGATCCAATCTCATTACTCACCCCCTTTGACCCAGCCCAGATCCCAACCTCCCCTTTCTTCCACTGGACCTGCTGGAAGGAACAAACAGAGATATTAGGGATTATCCCATGAATGCAGGAATGTAAACAATAGGAGTAGACCAATTGGCCCCTCAAGCCTGTCTGCTGTTCAATAAGAGTATGACTGATCTTCTAAATCAACTTGAATTTCCCACCAATTCCTTGATTCCCTAGCAAGTTCCAGTTCTTTCACGGGGTGTTAAAGTAGGGTGTTGGAGGTAGGATTTATTGTAAATCATCAAGCTACATTGTGATTCCCAGGCCAGAATTTCTGCCTCAGATTAATTTTTAGACACTTAAAATGCTATTGAACAAATTGAATGGATCAGTGCATCTATTTAAGGGAAACACTACACAGGGGGAATGTTACACTTGCCTTCAACCAAGTCATAAGGATTTCAGTAACTTAGTTTGAACACAAATCATTCTGTTAAGTAATTACTAATTAAAAGAACCACTGGTTAGCACAATCAGACAAATCAGGATAATTCTGAAAACATTTTGTCTCTCATTGAGGAAGTTACTGACTTAGTAAAACAGGTCAAGGGAAGTAAATTATTTGTGGCTGAGGTGGTTGCAGGTGCACCTTAGCTTTAAGTGAATTCATCTTAAGGACTCCATGCAGCGGTTATATATAATGTTGCGACTCTGCCTGCCTTTTGGCCTGCTGTGGGTCTGTAAACTAAAGACACACACACACACACACACACAGAGTTTGTTTGCTGTAATTTCTCCTTTGTAACTTAATGTGTTTTACTGTTTCAAATAAACTAGCCTGCAGAGTTAATCAATCCCTGATGAATGATTAGACCATTATCATTAAGATGTCAGTTGTAATGTGATTAAGGGAACTACTGGGAGGGAAGGATTTGAGCGATTGTGGTTTAAGGGAATTGAATTGTGGAGATTAAGAATAATGTCCTTAATAGGGTGAGACTAGTTGTTGGTGATGGTAAATTGTAGCCCTTATCCAATTTTCATTTCCATGCGTAGAATAGAAAATAATAATGGTCAGGGACTGATTCCTTGTTGTCCAGATTCAATTCCAACTGTCAAAATCCCCATATAGATTTATTGAGCCAAATAATTTAGGGCTTGGTAGGGGGCTTCTTTAAATAGGAATGAAGCCTCACTTACAGGCTATTATCGCAATTCCAATGATCTCAGTTTTAACCTGTGATGACTGTGACATATTTGGGCTGTCATTCTGTCAATTTTCTCCTCTCAACCCTCAGAGGATGTTTTAAATCCTAAAGTTAAGTAATAAGTCCCTACTAAAGGAAATTGTCCCTCTTGTATACTTGTCCATCTTGTACCCAGTCAGATCTTCCCGTCCCTTGGCCATTACAGATGTGTGGGTGATTTGAGAGTAGGACATTTGCAATCAGACACTCACATACTTAGAGCCATAGAGTCTCAAACTGCGATGGTAATGGCTAATCGGAATGTTGGGAAGAACTAAAACCACCCAGATTGTGATTATGCAGCGTCTGATTAACTCAATGACTGGAATATTGATAGTAGTGGATGGGAGGATAATTGCTAGCTCATGGATATAGGATAGGTCACTCATCAATGGGATTGGTCACTCAATAATGTGATGGTCGCTCAGCAATGGGATTGGTTACATGTTGATATAATTGGTACTCCCATAATGGGGCATGATATATCAAAGATATATTAAAATCCTGATAACTGGGGCAACAAAAGTGGTCGTTTTAACATACTAGAAAGTTAAAAAGGAACTATTTCAAACAATTTTATCAACAAATGTAAACTTGAATGACTGGAACGGCTAAGGACATGCAAATAGTTGTCATTATAGAATGGGCTTCAAAGAAAATCAGAAATCAAAACAAAACTGTGCATTTCAGAGTATTGTAGACTATTTTTTCTGACCTGTATCAAAATCAAAGCACACACACTATATTGTATAATCTCTGAATTGTCAGAAGACAGTGTTTTAAAATAGTCACATTATATTGAATACTGTTTGATTGGCACTTTGATTTCTTTCTTGTTTAAAAAAAAAACATTTTCTTCTTAATAATTGCTTTCCTTAAAATTTTTAGACATTTATGTTAATTCTAGTGACTAAATTTTCAAAATTGGCATGGTGGCATTTACCAAGCCTGTTGTTACTGAGCATGCTCATGGAGGGGATATTTCAGTCACATGGTAGGGCTCAATGGGTAATTTAGGTAACAAGTTAGTCTTGAAGTGATCCAGGAGGCAAAGAGTTGACAAGGGCCTGAGGTCTGTACACTCATTTGGTACCTATGCTGTTCAACATAAAACAAAGGTGATACCATGTACAAGCAACAGACCCTAGCTGGAATATTGGAATATACAGTTCTAGACGGCACATTATTAGAAGAATGTGAACCCATTGGAAAGCGTGGGGAAACAATTTACAGGAATGGTTCTAGTAATGAGGAACTTCAATTGCTTTTAGATTAACTACCCCAAATTTAATCAGTAGTCAGGGATAGGAGGGTGTGACTACAAGCAAGGCAGGTAGAGTGATCCAGGAAGAAGTGTTGAAGGAGCCTCAGCTTGTCTAACAGGTTTGAGATTCTTGGGTTTTAGAGTGGATTTGTAGCTCGGGTTGTAGATGTTGTGGTTGGTTGGGTTGCCGAGCGGGTTCGTTGTTCCGCAGATGTTTCATTACCCTGCTGGGTAACATCATCAGTGTAGCCTTCGATGAAGCGCTGTTACTCCATGTGGGCGAGCATGAGGGGCTGCAGGGAGGATGAGCAGGCTGAGCACAGCACCAGGGTACAGGGAGCCAATCAAGAGGAGGGGGAGAAAGGAGAAATGTCATTGTAATCGGGGTCAGCGTAATCAGCGGAATAGACACTGTTCGCTGTAGCTGGGATCGAGAATCCTGAAGGCTGTGTTTCTTTCCTGGTGCCTGAGTTCAGGATCTCTTATTTCGGCTGCAGAGGAACTTGGAGTGGGAGGGGAAAGATCCAGTTGTTACAATCCACATAGATACCAACGATGTAAATCGAAAGAGGAAAGATGTTCTGAATATAACATTAATCTGGAAGAAGGAACTGAGGGCATTGTTGCTAAGTTTGCAGGTGGTGCAAAGTTAGATGGAGGGACAGGTTAGTGCTGAGGAGACAGGGAGGTTGCAGAAGGACTTGGCCAGGTTAGGGAAGTGGGCAAAGAACTGGCAAATGAAATGCAATGTGGGAGAGTATGAAATAATGCTCTTTGGAAGGAAGAATAGTGGTGTAGACTATTTTTTAAATTGGGAAAGGCTTCGCAAGATCTGAAGCAGAAAGGGACTTAGAAGTCCAAGTTCAGGTTTCTTTTAAGGTTAACATACAGGTTCAGTTGGCAAATGCAATGTTAGCACCTATTTCAAGACAGCTAGAATATATCAGCAGAGATAAACTGCTGAGACTGTATAAGGCTCTGGCCAGACCTCATTTGGAATATTGTGATCAGTTTTGGGCCCTGTATCTAAGGAAGGTTGTGCTGGCTTTGGAGGGGGCCCTGAGGAGGTTTCCAAGAATGATCCTGGGGATGAAGGGCTTATCATACGAAGAGAGGTTGAGAACTCTGGGTCTGTACTCGATGGAGTGTAGAAGAATGAGGGGGACATCTCATTGGATAGAATGGACATGGAGAAGATGCCTCCACGGGTAGGGGAGACTAGGAGCCAACAACACAGTTCCAGAGTGAAGGGACAACCTTTTAAAAGGGAGATAAGAAGGAATTTCTTTAGCCAGAGGGTGGAGAGTCTGTGGAACTCACTGCCACAGAAGTCTGTGAAGACCAAGTTACTGATTGTATTTAAGACAGAGATGGATAGGTTCTTGATTAGTCAGGGGATCAAAGTTTACAAGGAGACAGCAAGAGAATGGGGCTGAGAAACATATGATGCTATGATGGAAAGGTGGAGCAGACTGAATGCGCCAAATAGCCTAAGCCTACTCCTCCACCTTATGCTATTATGGAGGTTAGATTGAAGAAGTTGAAACTGTTCTCCTTGAAGAGAAGAAGCCCTTGCTCCTTGGAGCAAGAGAATATCAGAAAGAGGTTTTCAAAATCATGAGTGGGCTGGATAGAGCAGTTAGAGAGAAACCATTCGCTCATAAAGTGATGAAGAACCAGAGGGCACAGATACAAAGGGATTTGCAAAAGGAGCAAACGTGATGCAAGAAAAAAATTGTTCTCACAGTAAGTAGTTTAAGTATGGAATGCACTTCCAGTGGAGGCAGGTTCAGTTGAAGCATTTATGTTTATTTAGATAGAATATGGGGAAAGGGTATTTGGCAAGGGTATGGGGGAAAACATCAGGAGATAGGCAGAGGTAGTGATGCATATTCAAAGAGCCAGTACAGACATGATGGGCTGAACAGCCTCCTTCTGCACTGTAACATGCCTGTGACTGTGAACAGGCCTGCTGTGCTTGGTACTGTTTCAATTTCATCATGGAATCACCCTCCAAAACACATGCAACAGAGTTCCTCCCCTCCTTTCTCTGTCTGCCATATCGGGCCAAAGTGCCCACAGTCTCAGGATGAACACTGTAATTATAACAGGTCATTCCCTCATTTTACTTATTGTAAACCAGGCTGATATATTGGGAAACTGGGCTCAATTACAGCAAGCACAAGGAAAGATATCAGTACAATGAGAAATCTGCAATTCTCTGTAGTGTAATACGGAGACCCAACAAGATTGCAAAACTGAAAGTCTCAAAGTCCAAAATATGAAGAGCTACATGATCCCATGTTAGGGTGCAAATGGAGGATTAGACAATTGGCCTCTGAACCCTTTCATTAGGGAGTTGGAGAGACCAGGCATCTCTGGTTCCTTACCCCCATTCACTGTTTCATCCTGGGACATTTGGATGGTCAATGAGGACGGGATTGGCCATGGCACAGTGGCTCAGTGGTTAGCACTGCTGCCTCACGCCGCCAGGGACCCGGGTTCGATTCCAGCCTCAGGTGACTGTCTGTGTGGAGTTTGCACATTCTCCCCATGTCTGTGTGGATTTCCTCCAGGTGCTCTGGTTTCCTCCCACAATCCAAAGATGTGCAGGTTAGGGTGGATTGGCCATGGGAAATTGCCCATAGTGTTCAGGGATGTGTAGATTAGGTGGGTTATAGGGGGATGGGTCAGGGTGGGATGCTCTGAGGTTTGGTGTGGACTTGTTGGGCCGAAGGGCCTGTTTCCACACTGTAGGGATTCTATGGCCATGATGGCTTCCTCAGTCAAATCACTGGCGAAAACATTGAGTAAAGGATTTGGGATGTCTTGTTGCAGCTTTATAAGACATTGGTGTGGCCACATTTGGAGCACTGCATGGAGTTCTGGTTGCCCCAACATACAAGGGATATTGTTAAACTAGAAAGAGTGCAGAAAAGATTTACTCGGATGTTACCTGGACTGGAAGGTTTGAGTTATAAGGAGAGGTTAGATAGGCTGGGACTTCTTTCCCTGAAGCATAGGAAACTGAGGGCTGACCTTATAAGGGTTTATAAAATCATGAGAGGCATAGATAAGGTCGATAACCAACAGCTTCTCCTCATGGTAAGGGATTTTAAATCTAGAGGGATAGGTTTAAGGTGAGAGGGAGGAGAAAAAAAAAGAGTCAAGAGGGGCAATTTTTCCACACAGAGGGTGGTGAGTGTCTGGAATGGGCTGCCATAGGTAGTAGTGGAAGTAAGTACAATGTTGTCACTTAAGAAACATTTGGACAGGTACATGCATGGGATAGGTATGGAGGAATATGGACCAAGTGCAGGCAAATGGGAATAGACTAATTGTGAAAACTGGGCGACATGGACAAGTTGGGCCAAAATTTCCACACTCTAAACCTCTACGACTCTAAATGACCAGCATAACACCTCCTGTCTGGATTCAGCTGAGCTTTGGATGGGAGCCTGGAGGAGTCAGAGTGATGAGGGAGGATACAAATGGAAGGAATGAACATCCTAAAGGCTTAAAAAACAATTTCTGATGGTAACCCAATGGACAGTCAAACCACTTCTAGCCTGGATATTTGATGTGTCCTTCTTCTATACTGTGCTGGAGGAAGGAAGTGAAAACCAAAGGGTAATTATGCACAGATCTACACTCAGTTCAGGGGCAAGACAATTGGGACAGTAACTGACAGGCTTGGAAACTGCAGTTGTAGATGAGTGCTCAGTCACAGCATCGTTGACAGCAAGCACCGTACTGCTCAGCAGTGAATCCCTGAGATTACAGCTCAGTTGGAGCCAAGTCTCTAATTCTCCAACAAGTTTACACTGTTCTTCTATTTTTGTAGGAAAACATAGGTGGGAAGAGACAAGAGTCCACTACAGCACAGGAACGGGCCATTCAGCCCAACTCTTCTCATACCAATGTCTATGTTCCACGAGTCCTCCCAAACTTTCGCTATCTAATCATGCCAACATACTGCACTAATTCTTTCTTCCTTGTGTGTTTAGCTCATTTCCCTTAAAATGCATGCATGCCCTTCACTATGACTGCTGCCTGTGGGAGTCAGGCCCACATTCTCACCAGTCAAGATAGGGTTGACAATCAGAATCTTTTTTCACAGAGTTGAAATACTGGTGGGCATGCATTTAAGGTGAGAGGGGGAAAATTCAAAGGAGATGTAAGGGTCAAGATTTCTGCACAGAGAGTGGCTGGAGACTGGAATGCGCTGCCAGAGGTGGTGGTGGAGGCAGAGATGATCGGGGCATTTAAGAGACTTTCAGATGCACATGAATATGCAAGGAATGGAGGTATATGGACTAAGGGCAGGCAGAAGGGTTTTGTTTAATTTGACATCAAGTTCAGCACAACATTGTGGGCCGAAGGGCCTGTTCCTGTGCTGTACAGTTCTATGTTCTAAGATAATCCTCTCGAATGCCCACTGGATTTGTCAGCAAATATCTGATTTGTTGGTCCCTCGTTTTGTCCTCCACATGTGGAATGAGAAGGAGCTTGATTTATGTGGAAAGGTTGGGCCTATACTCAGGTGCAGTTTATAAACATGAGAGGTGATCTTCTTCAAAGATACAAGATTCCTGTTTGGGCTTGACAGGCTAGGGGCTGAGAGGGTGTTTCCCCTATTGGGGGAATCTAGAAGCAAAGGCAAAAGAGTCAGAATAACACATAGATGAGGAGGAATTTTGTCTCTCAAAGGGATATTATTTATTCCTTTCCACAGTGAGCAGTGGTGGGCTGAGTCAATAAGGCTGCTTTTGACCTATAAAGCATACAGAAGGTTGGCAGGAATGTGGAATTGAACCCACAATCAGGTCAGCCGTGAACACATTGCAGGTTCGGGGAACCGAATGGCCTGGTCCTATTTCTTACTGTAATTGCAGACTTGGGACAGTTATCAAATGAAATCTCTGGTGCCCCTCCAATCAAACGTTTTCCGCTCAAATACGGAACACTGCGCAATTATTTATCAGTCATGGTGTGTTTTCCCCTCATCACTGACATTTGTCAGCTGATTGCTCCGCCAACTGCAGGCTACATTCCTGGTTCAGCACCAAGGACAGCTCCACGGTAAAGACAGCGACAAGAGGGTTTTAGAGTGAAAACCGAAAGAACTGCAGATGCTGTAAATCAGAAACAAAAACAGAAATTGCTGGAGGGGCTCAGCAGGTCTGGCAACATCTGTGGAGAGAAATCAGAGTTAATGTTTCAGGTCGAGTGACCCTTCATCAGTTCAAAGTTAGCATGTCGGGTGAAGTGACCCTTCCTGAGAACCGCTTCTGAGGAAGGGTCATTCAACCCAAAACTCTGATTTCTCTCCACAGGTGCTGCTGGACCTGCTGAGCTTTGCCAGCAATGTCAGTTTTTGATTCAGGGTTTTCAAGTGGCCGCATTTGTACCAATGCATCTCAGGGGATTACATTCTGCACATGCAGTCACTGTGCCTGCAATCTCACTGTTAGAGACATCTGGACTACATTCTGTGCCAAAGAATTGGAGCAATTTACATGATTTATAGTTTTAAACTAATTTACTGTCTTTGAAATCCTGGGATTGCGATATTTGCATTGCCCCAATTCCAACATTTATCTGCCCTGCTTCCCACACCACACTGCCTCTCTCCAGCTCACTGCTCCATTCCATTGCTGTTAACTATTCCTCAAGTGTGGCATCACCAAAGCACCAAATAAGGCGGTAACTAGAGCAGCAAATACAAGTGAGGTTCAAGAGCCGTGGCAGGAGATACACCATTGTGGGGCCACTAGTTAGAGGGCGAGCTGTTGCTTAAATATCCAGTGGATGGGACTGGTTAGTCAAAACAAGGGAAAATAGGCCAGCACTGATGTAAAAAAAAAAGTGAAATTATCCAGGTGGAAAGGACAAATTTAGTTGGGTGTAAAGATAATGTTTGTCTCAAACACTGCATAGCATTAGCCTATCACTCCAACAATTGTCAATTTTCAACTCGATAGAAAGCTCAAACAGAAAGGAATTCAGCTCATGGTGAAGAGATTTCCGAGTCTTGGGCTGATGGGTTGACTGGGAGAGGCACACAGGAAATTCGGGCTGGGAGGCTGTTAGGGAGGCTGCCCATATACACTTAAAGGATAGAAATATTGGACATTATAGTTGAGCGCTCCTCCCTATTGTATCCTCAATGTGTCCATCCAACATGACACACTTAGATTCAGAACTAGGCCCGGAACCAAATTTGGCCCAGAACAAAAACCAGACCAGGACCAAATTCAGGCTCTGAACCAGGACCAGGAACTGATTATGCTAGGAGTTTGTACATTGTACGTGTGCCTGGGAGGGAGCTCACCTCAGTCAGATGGTGACGGTCATCCTGAGCAACACTAGGCTGACAATCACAAGAGAACTTGCCCAAATGGAGTAACTACTGATCTAGTGGTGGTCATTTCCCAACCTCAGACTCAGTCAGGTTGGGCTTTGGCCACAAGCTATGCTAAAGAGCACAGTCTGGGCTCTGAATACTGGATTGACAATTGGTGGTAGGGTGGAGAACTGCAACACGATGGCGAGAGCAAACAGCCCACCCTATTAAAACTCAGGGTGGACTCCTCGGCCTGGATTGCAGACCACCATGAGCAAGGCAAAAGGCAAGCAACTATTCTCTCGAGTCAAAGACTATCATGCATGAGATTTGAAACAGACTCACGGGCTTTTCCTTGACTTTTTCTTTAAGAACAAATTTAAAATTCCCAGTGAATGTCCATTGGTTAGGTCAAGGAATGATCTGTTAATGAGTTTAACACAGCAGTGGTTCTTTGTCAACTCATTACATGCCTATAAATAATGTTAAAATAAAATTTAGGTCATTTAGGGTGAAGCCAGGAAGTACTTTGTCACCCATGGGATGGTGAAAATCTGGATTCTCACACCCAAAATGCTGTTGAGGCTGGGGAGGGGTTGGGGGAAAACGTCAAAATGGAGTAGCATAGATTTTTTTTGCACCTGGACATTAAGGGTTGGGACCAAGGGAATATAAGGGGCAGATCAATTAAGATCTAATTGAACAGCATACCAGGTTCAAGGGGCTGAATGGCCTCCTCCTGTTCCTACAAGAGCCTAAGTTACTTATGCCAACTCAAGAGAGGTTTGCTTGGGGGGAGGCCTGTGAATCCATCCATTCACAGAATGGCACTAGCATTTTGGGGGTAGGGATGCAGAACGCATTGGTGACTCAAGCCCTCAAGCCTTCTCCTGACTGAAGGACGTAAGGGTCACAGTTGGCAAAGAGCACACAGTGCAGCCCAGCATTATTGGATAACAATGTAGCTATTGATTGAGATTATGGGAACACACGGCCAAATTCCCAACTCCAGGCATTAGTGGGATACAGCAGGTGGCCCTTTCAAAGGCAATGAATGAAGCATACTCTTATCGCTCTTTGTTCAGCAGATCTAGCGACTGCCTCAAACTAACCAGGACTTTGGGTGCCAAGGGTTGGTAACCTTACCACCCCAAGATCAGTGAATGGTAAGTGGAAACCAATTTATGCCAAACCATATCTACCCTAGAAGGACATCAAACTCGCAGGCTCTGACCAACCAGTAAATGCTGCAAAGGGGAATGTCATGCAACTCAGTGCAAGCACACAATAGAATCAGTCAGCCCAGGGATTAGCCCTTGGTGATGTAGCACTGAGCATGCTCGGGACAAGGTCATGTCTACCCAATTCCAGAGGTGGAGATGGTGGGGGTACATTTCTTTTTATTCTCTTATGGGATCTGGGCTTCGCTGGCATGATTAGCACTTATTGCCTAAAGGGCCAACCACACTACTATGGGTCTGGAGTCACATGTATGCTATGATGGCGAATTTCCTTCCCTGAAGGACGTTCATGAACCAGCTGGATGGGTGTTTTTAATGACAATCTGATCATCAGTAGGCTACCCTTTTCTTTTTCTTTTTTATTGAATTCTAAGTACACCATCTGTCATGGTGGAACCATCTCCTCAGTGCACTGGCATGGTCTTCTGGATTACTAGCCCAGTAACATTACCACTAAACCAGTGCCTGACCATGAAAGGACTGAGAGAGTACATATGATTGGGAGTGTGTGGTGGAGGGGTATGTATTTGCTGGACTCTAGGTTAGTGAGGGAAGTTCAGTGAGGGATGCCTCACTGACCCACCGGAGAAATGACGAGCAGATAGCAGCACTGACAGTAACTTTTGCCGAACGGACTTGGAAAACTGACTGACATCACATTACCACAGGGTAGACTCTCTCTTTATAAAACAGACAGTGGCCACATGCCTTCATATTGCCTAGATATTGATATAATATATTAAAAGTCTTGCACACAGTGTGCACTTCCATGAAGTGTTGCACTGGCTCACTGTAACACTTAGTTGGTAACGCCCCGTCGCTGTCAGACAGGGTATGTGCCCGCTCGCTGCGGACAACGTCACAAGAGATCTGCTGGCTATGTAAATAATTGTTCACTGTCCTTGGTTTGTTACTCTCTCCATCAGCCCCCAAGGCAATGCTTAACCACCAGTGGGCCCTTCTTTACGAAGGTGTCAAGACTAAAAGAGCTGCCAAGTTAACCCACCCACAATGGAAGAGAGACTCCTGTCTGGAGTCACACTGCTCTGCCTCTGGGTTGGCATGATATTGAGGGGTGGTGTGCGGAGGGTAGCATTTAGTATTTTCTGCTGATCAGCCATTTCCATCCCCAACACTGGCTTTTTCCTGCTCATACCTCATCCAAGATTCCACCCTGCATAGATAAGTCCAGGGACGTGCAGACTAGGTGCATCAGCCACGGGAAATGCAGGATTACAGGGAGACGGGTGGGTCTGGCTGAGATGCACTTTGGAGGGTGAGTGTGGATTTGATGGGCCAAATTGCCTGCTTCCACTCTGTAGGGATTCTATGATTGGTGGCAGTGGATTTACTCTCAAAGCCCAAGTGGACACCTTCACTCCTCCCACTGACCAACCCACGGATTCTCGATGGCATTAGGTGGCACACAGACAAAGAGTGGCCAATTTATTGCTTGCCCTTGTCCTGGGACACCTGATTGCAGCTTGTTCTCCTGTTAGACCCAGGCTGACTGGAGAGGAATGTCAGGACTCAAAGGCTTATTGCGTCATGGGATGGTTTTCTTTCTAGGCCAACCCAAATCCTATCTCAGCTCCTACTAGGCTCATTTGGGGAATGCTGTCAGAAGAGATGGTCAATCATCTCTGTGCCTCCTATGTTTATGTTTCCAAGGCTATAGTCAACACTAATAAGTACGTTGGCACTGCCCAACTCCAGAGGTATTACCCAATAGAAGTAACATCATTTACCAGCTCAGCTAACATGGTTCTTTCGGCTAGGCCCAGTCACACAATACTGTCTAGAGGCCCTTGAGGCCCAAGGACATCACTCACTCTCACACACACACACACACACACACACACACACACACACACACACACACACACACACACACAT
>NC_063370.1:8695813-8697258 GCF_021869965.1 Rhincodon typus
TAAAGCTAAGGAAACACAAAAGTATTTATATAAAAAAAAACTACCTTTCTAGGAGAAGGCAAGTGGCTAGAAAACCACGTATACAATTTGCAGGTTTAGTGTTTGCCAAAGCAGTCTCAAGATTTATTTGCCACCAAAAGCCCTCAGTTTTACATGTAATCGTTTCATCACTTTTAATCTTTTAAAAGAAGAGGAAAATTCAAAGAGGCTATGGCCACCATTTGGGAGCACAAGGCCGAGATTAGGCCTTTAGTAAGGTCTAAATTCAGGCTCTTCCTCTGCCTGTGTACTGAAGCCCACCTCAGAGCCAATCTCAGTGAATCTGCGCCATGCACATAAATGATCTTCTTCGACACAGCACTTGACACAGCCTTGGCTAACACCAACCAACACAGGCTTGAACGAAGCAGCTGTCTCATGCCAACAAAATGTTGGTCTAGTGTGGGCCTCAGGCTTGGCACAGCCAGATAATATTCAAATCACACCCAAATGGGAACTGTGTGGTCAACTGGCCAAAAGAGCTACGTGACTCGCAGGTAAGGGGAATGTCTGCGATGCAATAGAAATTTGGGAGAAAATCCTGGCAGTAAAAAGTAGGGTTGTCAACATTCCAGGATTGCCCTGGCATTTCTGACAGTAAAAAGTAATCTCCACAGAAAAAAAATACTGGCCGAATGAGGGGTGATAATCCCATCATGTGTTTCTGAGAACTCTCCTTTAAAGACTTTGTTTACATCTTACAAAGATATTAGTGGTCAACCTATCTTATTTTTCTGTTGAGGTGAGGCTAGGTCAAACCTCCAGGAATATATCCAACCAGAGTTGGCAACCTTGGCAGAAAGGGGCCAAGAGATACAACGAATCAACTCAGGCCTGTGACCCTTGTCAATTGGAATTCAGAACAACCAGAACTCTGGGGTGTCTGAAAAATTGCAGAGAAGGAGCATCTTTGGCACTATTTTTTGTGGGAATTCTTTTTTTCCATCTCACCTCTCTCAGGCAATGCTGCCTCTGCCATATCCCTGAGGCTTCAGGAAATGTTTACAGGCTTCCATTTCCCAAATGAAACAGTGGGAATTCCTCATTCTTATTGGAAAAGCCACACACAGACTTGGCAATTAATTCTGGGAGTCAGCACCAATAATTCAAAATGGCTGCACTCCGAGGAAAACGTGGTTAACACCAGGAATAAAAGGCCGTGGAACAAGCCTTTTTATCCACGACAAAACTGGGCAATTATCCCACTTGGCAAGCAGGGAGGTGGCCCACACTTCCAGCTCCCATCCACCTCACCCCCTGCTCTGGATATTCAATCCTTTCTCACAATGTTCAAGGGCTCAATGCCCTTAGTGTGACTGCTCAACATGGACAAGTGTCAACTTTGAGGGGTTCTTCCTCAAAAGCTTTCTTCGGTCCAGAGGGGAGTACTACTGAGGCTTTATAAG
>NC_063370.1:8697758-8702623 GCF_021869965.1 Rhincodon typus
GTTTTTCTGAAGTAGGGTCCAGACCCGAAACGTCAGCTTTCCTGCTCCTCTGTTGCTGCTTGGCCTGCTGCGTTCATCCAGCTCTACACCTGGTTATCATGGATAATGGTGAGCCTGGGAGCAAGAACTGGGGATCCACCAGTGGGTGAGAATGGGTTAGATGCGCTGAAAGCAGCTCATGCCATGGTAGAACCTGGGATGTGAGGGTGGGTAAAGGAGATGGAACGAGCGGGTCAGGCCCTAAAATGATTGATATCGATATTGAGTTCTGAAGGCTCCAGGGTCCCCCAATGGAAAATAAGATGTTGTTCTTCCAGCTTGTGCTGAGCTTTGCTCGAACACTGCAGCAAGCCCGAGACAGAAAAGGATAACTGCACTTTGTACTATTGACTGATCGCTAATCCTAAAACCATGGGGAAGGAGCCAAAAATCCAACAGAAACATCAGTGAAACAGTGCCAGGAATTCATTATTTTTGTATTCCAACAGCTCAAGATATTTAGACGCCATCTTCTCTCTCCTCCCCTTGGCCTTTGGAGTAGGCAGAGATGTGCCAACTGCTTTTCGATGGCAGGGTGGGGGGGGATCCTTGCTGGAGGGTGCTGCCAAGTCCGATCCCAGAATGGAAAAAAGCAATATCAATGGCGAATGGCAAACTGGGTCCAACATGTACCCAGTGTGGCCAGTTTCGAATCTTACTTTTTTATTCCCTGGCATCTCCCCACCTCCCTCTGGGCAGGGCGAGGCGGGGGGGGCACACATGCTGTTAACAAGGAGGAGTTGACCAGACCCTTGGGCAGACGGACCTCCTCCCCAACCGCTCCCCATCCCAATAGCATGACAGGATTGAAAGGTTAGCCCTCAGAGCGCGCGCGCGCGAGAGAGAGAGAGAGCGCGAGAGAGAGACACACACACACAGACACGGAGAGAGAGAGAGAGACACACACACAGAAAGAGAGAGAGAGAGAGAGAGACAGTCCTTTCGGAACATTGGGATCACCCTGTGTACAAAATGGCTGCCAAGTGATGCCAACACCTGTAACTCATTGCAAAGAAAGGGTTTTGTGATGTTTAAGATTAAAGAATGGGACCTCTATGTGATGTGTCCTTCTCCTACACAGATCAGTGTGGGTTATAAGATGAATGCTGGATATTTTTACTTCAGCTATTTATACCGATAATTTATTTTATTCCCAACCAGAATGCTTTGGATCCAATTTTGCTCCTTGTAACTGGCACAAAGGCTGCAATTTGCAACTCATCTATAACCACCCCAATGCCCAGACATAGAACATAGAACTGTACAGCACAGGGACGGGCCCTTCAGCCCACAATGTTGCGCCGAACATTACACCAAATTAAACTAATCCCTTCTGCCTGCTCTTGGTCCATATCCCTCCATTCCTTGCATATTCATGTGCTTATTTAAAAGTCCCTTAAATACCCCTGTCGTATCTCCCTCCACCACCACCCCCTGGCAGCACATTCCAGACTGCTACCTCTCTCTGAGTAAAAACCTTTCCCCCCCTCTCACTTTAAATGCATGCATTAGACATTTCAACTCTGGGAAAAAGATTCTCACCGTCACCCTTATCTATGCATCTCATAATTTTATAGACTTCTATCAAGTCTCCCCTTAGCCTCCACCGCTCCAGAGAAAACAACCCGAGTTTTTCTAGCCTCTCCCTTATTGCTGATACACTCTAATCCAGGCACCATCCTGGTAAACCCCTTCTGCACCCTCTCTAAAGCCTCCATGTCCTTCCTGTAATGTGGCGACCAGAATTGAACACAATACTCTAAGTGTGGCCTGATGGGTTTTGTTTTTGTGCGAAGAGGGAATGTGAGAGGATGTAGGATTGAGGGAAGGTGAGGGTTTCTGTGCGGTGATCAGGATAGAGATCGCAGCTCCCTTTCTCCGCCCCCTATCACCGTTTCCTGTTCCATGTTATTGGAGACTTCAGTCAATCAAGGCATTATTCAGGATCTAGCAAACCCCACAGAGTGGGCACAGTCTCCATGGTGACTGCCAACTATTGGTCAGCCATGTTCCTGGGAGATACCTCACAAGCTGTCTCCAACGTCTTCCCCTCCTCACTGTCAAACAAAACCAACTCTCGGCACAACGCCTCTCTTTCATCACTGTATAGAAAATAGGAGCAGGAGAAGGCCAGGAGTAGGAGTATGATCATGGCTGATCATCCATACACTTTGATCCCTTTAGCCCTGACAACTATATCTAACACCTTCTTGAAAAGATTCAATGTTTTGGCCTCCACCGCTTTCTGTGGCAGGGAATTCCACAGGCTCCCCCACTCTCTGGGTGAAGACGTTTCTCCCCATCTCAGTCCTACCCCATATCCTTAGACTGTGACCCCCTGGCTCTGCAATGTCCCTGACGAATTCCTTCTGGGATTCTGTTTGTGATGAATGTCCTGGGGGATCAATCCTTGCCTGGAGACTAAGGTCAACCTGGAGAGAGTTGTTCATATTGAGGCCGGCACAGAATGAGCTGAACTGGACAAGTCGAGTGAGTCTTTGTAAAAGCATCTCAAACCCCATTCCCACCTTCATCTGAGCACCCTGGTGTCAGTGAAAGCCTGGGGCATGGTGGTATGGTCTCGGTAGCAAATAGCGATCTGTTATCCTCACTTTGGAAACACAGGCACACAGAGGGCTCAGAGCTGGCTTGGTTTTGCAAACAATACCAGATCCACGGCCTATTGGCCGGTCTCAAAAAGGGACAGCACAGCTCGGTTCCACCCCTGTGGAGCTGCGATCTCTATCCTGATCACCCCTCAATCCCACATCCTGTCACATTCCCTCTTCGCACAAAAACAAAGCCAGGCCACACTTGTGTTCAATTCTGGTCACCACATTACAGGAAGGATGTGCAGGCTTACCGGGACAGTAACGGAATGGCCATTTTTTTGCTATTTTCTTTTTCTCATTAAAATGCCGATCGCAGAACCTGGCCTCTCAGCTTTCCAGAAAGTCTGGAACCTTCCTCGACACACAGCGTTTGGCTGTTCCTTGTCTACTCGCCAACTGTTTCCTGTCATTGTTCTCCTCTCTGGCAGGAACTGGTGGAGGCCATGATCCCGGAAACCTCAGTCTCTCGCAGCAACGGCTGGGCGTCCTGTTTACAACGGCCCCCTTCCGTGGGGGCAGGGGCAGGGGCGGGGGCAGGCTGGCCTCTGGGGTAGATCTGGGCAAGTATCTGGTGGAACCCAAGGCTGAGGTGCCCCGGGCCCTGACCCCTTGACGGTTGGGAGGGGGGGGGGGGGGGGGGGGGGGCGGAGGTATGAGGCACAGCAGGATCCCACAACTGCCATAAGAAATACAAGAAGCGGGCCATTCGGCCCCTCGGGTTTGCTCTAGCATTCAGTGCTGATCTGGCTGAGGCCACAGTAAGCACAAAGATGGTGAAGAAAGCAAATGGTATGTTGGCCTTCAAAGTGAGAGGATTCGAGTACAGGTGCAGGGGCGTCTTGCTGCATTTGGACAAGGGGCCAGACCACACCCCTGGAGCGTTGATGCAGTTTTGTTCTCCTTACCTGGCGATGGAGGGAGTGCAGTGTCTGCTTGAGCTTCCTTCAAGTGCTCTGGTTTTCCTCCCACAGTCTAAAACTGTGCAGGTTAGGGTGGATTGGCCGTGCTAAATTGTCCAGGGATGTGCAGATTGGGTGGGTTAGCCGTGGGGAATGCGGGTTTACAGGGATAAGGTAGGGGGAAATGGGCCTGGGTGCTCTTCAGGGGGATTCTACGAACTTTCTCCGATCCTGTTTTCCAAATCAAGTACGCTCTTCCAAGATGGACAGGCCAAGCAGCAGGCCAGTTATGAAAGGGTGGAGTAGTGGGATTATTGGCCAAGATTAGCACAAAAGTTTCTCTTCAGGAGTCACGCGGTGTGTGGATTAACCTCACAAGTTAAGTGAGTCACCATGTTGACCCCTGATCTGTGATGATTTGGCCAAACATGGACAAGGGGATAGTAGGTGTCAAGTGGATCTTAAAATGTTTGATGACTGACATAACAGGCCATCTAATACTTAACCCGTAAACGCCCGGCATCAGAGCAGATGAATTGTTTCAACAATGTATCGAGGGCGTGGAATCAGGCCATTTGGCCCAACTGCTACTGTTAATGTCTAACACAAGTCTCCCTCGCACTCTCTTCAGTCAATCTCATCAAAAATACCCCAAAAGACTCTGTGTAGCAGCCATACAGATGCAGTTAAGAGGTTTTGCCCTGGTCAGGGATCACGATTGCAAAATAATAACATTTTGGATCAAAATGAGGAGCATTTTTATGATTTACTTCAGAGGGCTGAAGAAGTTCAGTTACTGAGTATGTTTAGAGCAGTGATTGATAGATTTTGATTCAATAAGGCATGGGGATATTACTGAACCAAGTGGCTTTTTCCCTCCAAACAATCGACTCTAAATTCCAGATTATTATTGAATTCAAATTCCACCTTCTGCCGTGGCAGGATTCGAACCCAGGTCCCCAGAACATAACCCAAAGAATTAGGTAATCAGTCCAGCAATAATACCACTGGGCCATTACCTTCACTTGGTCTCTGGTACCCAACCCATTGCTCCTGAAGATGTCAAATCTGATGGGGGTGCGCTTCCCCAACACCTACTGCCCCACACTCCAACCCCGTCCCCACGCCCCCAACCCCACCTCCCCCACCCCCACCCCCACTCCAACCTCAGCCCCACCCCCCAACCTCCCAACACCCACTCCAGCTCCACCCCCCCACCTCCCAACACCCACTCCGCCCCCAGACCCCAACACCCACTCCAACCCCGGCCCAACACCCACTCCAACCTCACCCCCCCGCACTCCAACCCCGGCCC
>NC_063370.1:8702633-8710347 GCF_021869965.1 Rhincodon typus
CCCGCACTCCAACCCCGGCCCAACCCCCCAACACCCACTCCAACCTCGCCCAGTATCCCCTCCTCACCAGGGTGTGGGGGGGGTGGGGGACATTAGAGAGAGCGAGGACTATTTGACTGTAAAGGTAGCACCACCAACACCTTTGCTGGGTGTTTTAAGAGAAAGCAGCTCTCCCACCAGTACACACGCATCACCCACTGACGCCAAGCGAGGGGCTATGGTAGGGGTTAAACCAGAGACCCCGATTCTGCGGGGATTGACGGCGCGGGGGACAAAAAAAACACACAAGAGTGAACAACGTACTCGTGGCCTGCCGTAGCAGCAGAGGACAGTGGTTAAACCCACATTTTAATCTGACAGCTCTCTCTCTCTCGCTCTCCCTCCCTGCATGACCTGAATACTGATGTTTTTTTGAGGCACTGCAGAGCAAGAGGGGAGGGGGGGGGGCTAGCGAGAAGGAATCAGGACTTTGCAGCGATGTCCTCAATCATTAGCTATCTTCACTCGAACCGGGGAAATAAAACATGACTCGCCCACGTCTATCCCACCTATACCCGCAGCCCCTTCCTTCCATCCTCGTATCTATTTCTAAAATAAGCCCGAACAATGGACTCCTGGCATATCTTCCTTTTCTTTTCAAAGAAAAAACTCTCACATCTCCGGAAATAGCAGCACAGAGGCTGCACGGATACATCACCAGAGGATTACTGCAGCAACATTGCAGTTGCCTCTTAATGAGGGCTGCGATGAGCAATTAAAATGCTGTCGCAATCAAAAGATGCGACCTTGTGTAGCTTCCCCCCCCCCTCCAAAAAACAGAGCCCACCATCACTGCCAAGCAGGCTTAGGCCTACACTTCCACTGCCGTGGCTTCATTTCGCAAATATTCGTTTATCCCCTTTTCTGTGTGTCTGTGTGTCTGTGTGTCTGTGAGGGAGACAGCAAGAGAGTGAGAGGGTGTGCGAGAGAGAGAGAGAGAGAGAGAGAGAGAGAGAGTGAGACAGTGAGAGAAAGTGTGTGTGTGCGCGAGTATGAGTGAGAGAGCAAGAGACAGAGCAAGAGAGCGTGAGAATGAGAATGCAAGAGAGAGAGACAGACACAGAGAGAGAGAGAGTGTGTGTGTGTGTCTGTTTGTGTGTATGAGAGAGAGAGAGAGCGAGAGCGTGAGAGTGAGGAGAGAGCAAGAGACAGCAAGATGAGAGACAGCAAGTGTGTGTGTGTGTGTGTGTGTGTGTGGTTTTGTTTCATCAATTAGCTAAACTCATCACCTAATTTCTTAAGATAAGGATTGCCAAGTTATTTTTGTTTTAGTGTTGGTCTTCGGGTGTAGACACTCTAGGAACGATTCAGGGCCCAGCTCACTTTCACCCATGATTGAAGCCTCCACCAGCCCCTCGCCCCCTCACCTCAAACCCCCATTCTCCATCCCCGTGGCCGATTACAGTCATACAGCATGGAAACAGACCCTTCGGCCCAACTCGTCCATGCCGATCACGTTTCCTAGACTGACCTAGTCCCATTTGCCAGCATTTGGCCCATATCCCTCTAAAACCCTTCCTATTCATGTACCCATCCAGATGCCTTTTAAATGTTGTAATTGTACCAGCCTCCACCACCTCCCCTTCCATACACACATCACCCTGTGAGAGAGAGTTGTCCCTCAGGTCCCTTTCAAATCTTTCCTTTCACACCTTAAACTTCTGCCTGAAGATCCTGTCAATTCTTTTGGGACCTGCCCTTACGGTCCCTTCGATCTTTCTCTTCACTCTTCCCCCAGGATTCTGGAATCTCTGTGATTGAGGGCAACATTTCCCCCGTTCCTGCCGTCCCTAACTGCCCCTTGAACCAAGTGGCTCTCTGAAACGTTTCAGAGGGCTGGTTAAGAGTCAACCACATCGCTGAGGGTTTGGAGTTACATGTAGGCCCCATCCATCAAGGCCAGATACTCTGAAAATACCCCCCTCAGTCTGTTTTCTCCCTCCCTCCCAACTCCGTCAAAAGTCCCCCCTAAGACTCTGCTGCGGTCCCAATGTCTCCTCCCATGGTTTGTCATTTTGTCTGCAATTACGGTACTTTGAAAGGTACCAATATTGGGATTGGGACATGACATCACCTGATACTGCCCACCAATGACGGCCTGAAGGAGGCCAGTGAATGAGAATACGACGGCTGAGGACAGGCAGCAAACAAATCCCTCCACCCGAGCTCCCCTCCCTCTAAAATAGGTATCAAACTCAGGACGGACATCTTTCTAAACCCAACTCCCCCCACCCTCCGTCAATGTCATCTGACTCATCCTTCAGGACAATCAGTTGTTCTTCCTAAACAATACCAGCCTCTGAAAACTTCACCGCCCCAGCACCCCCACTCCCCCCAACCTTCATACCCTCAAGAGTGCCCACGCCCCTTGCCCCTTTTGTTTGCTCACAGAGGTTCAGAGTGGGTACCATCTGTTGAAGCAATCTTGAGGTGCAGCGAGTGTCATCTCGGCTTACAGCCAGAGGGCTCCAATGCCACCTCCAGAGGAAGGTGTGTTGGTAACGCCTCTCACATAGGGAATGCGCCAAGTTGCAGATACTCCTGACCCACAGGGGCTAGTAAGAGCGGGAGAAATTACTTGGATGTCCATGGGACCTTCCACCATCGATATGGGGAGGCAATGGGTCTAGTGGTATTATTACTGGACTGTTAATCGAGTGACCCTCCAGTCTACAGGAATAGTGCCAGAAGACTGGAGACGAGCAAATGTTGTCCCCTTGTTCAAGAAGGGGAGTAGAGACAACCCTGGTAATTATAGACCAGTGAGCCTTACTTCGGTTGTGGGTAAAGTGTTGGAAAGGATTAAGAGATAGGATTTATAATCATCTAGAAAGGAATAATTTGATTAGGGATAGTCAACACGGTTTTGTGAAGGGTAGGTCGTGCCTCACAAACCTTATTGAGTTCTTTGAGAAGGTGACCAAACAGGTGGATGAGGGTAAAGCGGTTGGTGTGGTGTATATGGATTTCAGTAAAGCATTTGATAAGGTTCCCCATGGTAGGCTATTGCAGAAAATACAGAGGCATGGGATTGAGGGTGATTTAGCGGTTTGGATCAGAAATTGGCTAGCTGTAAGAAGACAGAGGGTGGTGGTTGATGGGAAATGTTCATCCTGGAGTTCAGTTACTAGTGGTGTACCTCAAGGATCTGTTTTGGGGCCACTGCTGTTTGTCATTTTTATAAATGACCTGGATGAGGGCGTAGAAGGATGGGTTAGTAAATTTGCGGATGACACCAAAGTTGGTGGAGTTGTGGATAGTGCGGAAGGATGTTGCAGGTTACAGAGGGACATAGATAAGCTGCAGAGCTGGGCTGAGAGGTGGCAAATGGAGTTTAATGCGGAAAAGTGTGAGGTGATTCACTTTGGAAGGAGTAACAGGAATACAGAGTACTGGGCTAATGGTAAGATTCTTGGTAGTGTGGATGAGCAGAGAGATCTCGGTGTCCATGTGCATAGATCACTGAAAGCTGCCACCCAGGTTGATAGCGTTGTTAAGAAGGCATACGGTGTGTTAGGTTTTATTGGTAGAGGGATTGAGTTTCGGAGCCATGAGGTCATGTTGCAGCTGTACAAAACTCTGGTGCGGCCGCACTTGGAGTATTGCATACAGTTCTGGTCGCCGCATTATAGGAAGGATGTGGAAACATTGGAAAGGGTGCAGAGGAGATTTACCAGGATGTTGCCTGGTATGGAGGGAAGGTCTTGAGGAAAGGCTGAGGGACTTGAGGCTGTTTTCGTTAGAGAGAAGAAGGTTAAGCGGTGACTTAATAGAGACATATAAGATGATCAGAGGATTAGTTAGGGTGGATAGTGGGAGCCTTTTTCCTCGGATGGTGATGGCTAGCACGAGGGGACATAGCTTTAAATTGAGGGGTGATAGATATAGGTCAGAGGTAGGTTCTTTACTCAGAGAGTAGTAAGGGCGTGGAATGCCCTGCCTGCAAAAGTAGTAGACTCACCAACTTTAAGGGCATTTAAATGGTCACTGGATAAACAAATGGACGATAATGGAATAGTTTAGGTTAGATGGGCTTCAGATTGGTTTCACAGGTCGGCGCAACATCGACGGCCAAAGGGCCTGTACTGCGCTGTAATGTTCTATGTTCTATGTTTTATGTTCTATGACCCAGGTAATGTTCTGGGGAACAGGGTTCAAATCCCATCACGGCAAACGGTGGAAATTGAATTCAATAAAATATCTGGAATTAAGAATCTAATGATGACCGTGAATCCATTGTCAATTGTTGGGGAAAAACCCATCTGGTTCACTAATGTCCTTTAGGGAAGGAAACTGCCATCCTTACCTGGTCTGCCCTACATGTGACTCCAGACCCACAGCAATGTGGTTGACTCTTAAATGCCCTCTGGGCAATTAGGGATGGGGCTATAAATGCTGCCTGGCCAGCGACGCCCTCATCCCGTGAATGTATTAAAAACAAACCCATAGCTCCATGTGGCAACCAACACCATCACAGCAACCCAGGGGACTGACCAGTTGATTTGATTGGGGTTTGGGGCTCAATTCCCCCATTCCATCCTATTCCGTTTGCAAACCGTAGCGGTCATTCTGAAACATCGTCCCAACCAATGGGACACCACAAAAATGAAACACAGCCACGGAGGTGTTTCAGGCAAGAGAGGCGCAGCTGACGCCATCGCACAGCTAGATCCCACTGGCAGCGACGCACGTTGGCGAGCCGCTAATCCGCCATTGAAGGCCGGCCTGGGAAGTGCCGGCGATCAGGCCCACTATCCCTGTGGTCTCTTTACGTTCACCCAGGAGGGCGGGTGTGGGGGCGGGGGAGGGAAGTTGTCGGGGAGCCCTGGGGTTAATTACCTGCCCTAGCAGCTCCAACACTGCAGGCCCCTTCGCCGTGCCACACTGAAACACCATGCCAAGATTGTGACACTAAAGTAAACCTGAATGCTGCAGACGTGGGCATGGGGGAGGGTGTGGATGTGGGCGTGCAAGCGTGTGTGCGAGCGAGCGCGAGAGCATGTGCGAGCAAATTTGCTTTTGAACATCCCAGTCCAACTCAGTAAGCTGCCGGAGATCCTTTGCCAACAAGAGCCTGCTATTACTCAGTTTGGGAGATACATTTAATTCTAGTCAGGGATTCCCTCTGCTGTGTGGTGTTTTATGAGATTTCAGTGGTCAGTGCCTGGAGCCTGATGATTGTATCAGAAACAAGACTGGACAGAGTGCAGTGCCCAGCAGGAGGCTGCCTGTGACTGGCACAAACCACAGGGGAACGGTGACCTGGCTCTAGCTGTGTTGCTGAGGGAGGGCAACGTGACTCGAACAAAACAGGAATCTACCAAAACAGGAATCTATCACAACAGTCTGAGAGTAGTGTTGGTATTAGAGGGGCAGGGGCATCAGCTATAGAGGACTGCGCTGTGGTGTGGACAGGGAGGGGGAGGGGGAGGGGGAGGGGGAGGGGCAGGGGCACACAGGTGCGCGGGGACAGGGGCACAGGCACGCGGACAGAGGGAGGGACAGGGCGAACGGACAGAGGGAGGGACAGGGACACAGGCGTGCGGGGGACAGGGAGGGGCAGGGGCACAGAAACTCACATAGTTTGGAGGGTTGTTGATTCAAATAAACCATGTAGGAGAGGAAGGTGGAGTCTGGAACATGAACCCATTCCCCCATTTTGTGATTTGCTTAATTCTTAGTGAAAGCGCTGTCCTAAATACATCTATTGCTCTCCCCATCAGCCACCCTGATACCCCCCACTTCCCCCAGGGCAGAATGAAGGGAAGTGGGCAGGGGGCAGGGACCAGGGGACCCGGATTTGGGGGGCTGTGGGGTTATGGCCCAGGTGATGTTCAGCTGGAACAGTTTGGAGGGAACAGCTGGGCTGCTCCTGATGGACTCGGAAACATCAGTGTTACACAGAGCAGCTGTGTACAGTGCGGGCAGCAACACAAATTGAGCAGAGAGTGAGACTTATCACCGCTAACCAGCATCCTGTACCCTTACCCTGTAGCACTTACCCCCAGACACACACATACGCCCCTCACACACCCCCTCTCCACAATTACAATCACACCAGCTCGCTGAACATTGCAGTGTCTCATCCTCCAATCACAGCTTCACGAAAGGCAATGAAGCAACTTACCTCAAAAACACACAGACACAAACACACACAGAAAGCAATACACATATGTACACGTGCACACAAACACGTGCAGAGAGACAGACACAGATACACAGACAGAGACTCGCACGGAGAGAGATAGAATCAGATAGACAGAGAGACACACACACACACACACACACACACACACACACACAGTTGGACAGATGTATTTATACAGAGACACTATCACACAGGTACAGACATGTACGTGAAGAGAGAGAGAGACAGACACTCAGACAGACACGGACATACACACACACAGGCACACAGACACACACAGGCAACCATTATCTCACCCCCACCCGCGCCCCCCCCGCCCCCAGAGTAAGTTTATGATGTCAGTAGGCCTCTCCTCAACCAGGAGAGAAATGGTTAAATTCAGGGAGGGAGGGGCTGGGCTGGTGGTAAAGCTACGAATGAGTGAGTGAGTTTTACCAGGAATAGCAATGTCCCCCACACCCCATGGAAGGCAGCTCCCTTGCACCTTTGAGGGGCAATTAGGGTCAGGCAATAAACGCTGGGCCCAGCCAGCAAGGCCCTCCTCCAGTGAACACATTGTCTGGAGGGGGACACTCCATCAACGGAGATCACACTCAAACTCCAGCACTTCTCACCTCGACACTCCGTAGGGAGCAAGTGTATCCTGGGAAACAGGGGAAATCGGATCACCGTTATGTCAAGACTAGCTCCGATCCTGGAATCAAATTCCTCATCCAAGAGCTACTAGGGGCAGTGACCACCCCGACTCTGTGTGCCCCCCACCCACGGCACTGTGCCCTCTCAGGCATCACTGTGATTCAAAGACTCTTCGCCTGTACCGGGTGGCACTGTGCACCCTATATCATGGCCTTTGCCACCCTCCTTCCTCATGGGGAGGGGGCTGAAGGGGCGGTAATTACGTCAATGGCAGACAAGGTGGGTATGGGGTCTCCCTCGCACATTTCCCACCCCCCCACCCCCGCCATGTCCCACCCCCTCCACCCCACGAAAAACATCCCACACCGTGTTAATAAAGTCCCCTGTTCATAGTTTTTGGGGTTTAAGAAAAAAAAGGGGCTCCTTTTCCCTCGTCCTACTACAACAACAACGACCCTGCCCGCTCCCCCCCCACCCCCCGCCAACTGTCCTCCAAGTGGCGGGGGGGGCGCGGTTGGGAGGGTGTGCAAGGTCAGAGGTTGGCCTCGAGATTCCCGACGGGAGACGGTCCACATGCTCATTTACACACGAGGACCCTCAGTCCCCATCAGAATGGGCACCAGCTCCAGCAGAGTGTGGGTGGGGTTTGGGGGTGGGGAGGCGGGATGGTCTCCCAAACCTTCCGGGGCTTTCAGCAACTGGGGGGGTGGGGGGCCAGCCCCACTGAGACCGCCAAGGGCACCCGAATCTCCCCCCACCACAATTCCCCTCCTTCGCAACAAATCTACAGGCTGGGGTCTTCAAATGAAGAGGGAAGAGGGAAGAAGAAGGCAAAGAAGAAGACGGAGGAGGAGGAGGAGGAGGAGGAGGAGGAGGAGGAGGAGGAGGAGG
>NC_063370.1:8710847-8720389 GCF_021869965.1 Rhincodon typus
CCCTTTGATCTTGAGGAGGCTCCAAGATCACATAGGCACCAGGTTACAAAGACCTTGTTGCTCAATGCTTCTCTTTAGGTTTAATACTGCAGCTCTTTGTTTCAGTTTGTTCAATGGAGGTGGAGGTGGGGAGGGAGGAGTGGGCGAGGGTTTGGCAGGTGGGCTGAAGGTGGGGGTGGTTATTAGAGGCAAAAAGTTCAAATTCAATGGAACGCCTCAGCCAAAGACCTGGTGGAATATCAACTGCGGCGGCACCTGACTGAAAGGGGCACACACAACGCAACTGGATAGTGGAGTCGGGAATGCCCACAACAAACTGCTAACATGGGAGTCCCAATTGGTAGCCTCAACGTTGGCTTGGAAGCATCCAAATCACCAAGAGGGGAGGATGCAGGAGGTCAGACTGAGGAGAAGGTAGGGGAGGATATGGTCTAGAAGAGGGTAAAGTCAAAACAAGGTATCTTGCCTCCTTCTGGATCCATGACTCTGGGAGTAACACAGTAACAATTCCCAGCTGCATCACTGTCTCTCTCTATCTCTCTCTCTCATTGTTGTACCCCTTTCAATGCTGCAGTACCTCATCAGATCCCAAGCCTTTGACCCACCTTCCCTACAGACATTCATACGATGTACTCACAAGGAATAGAGAAATACACTCAAGATGTTCTGGTTTGAAGTTCTATAAATAACTACGCCAGTCAGGGTAATCTCAGTCTTTGGACAAGATATAGGTCACAGCTTGTGGCAAAGTGGAGCAGTGCTGAAGGTACTGTATTAGTAAATGAGGGGGGAGGAGATCACGTCAGACTGAAACCCGGTGACAAGGAGAAAGGTGGAGGCAGCCTAATCACAAATACCAATCCCCTCCACCCAACAGACACCAGCAACTCTCATGGCTCAGTCCCAGGGATACATAAGATGGACGCAAGCGAACTACTCAAACAGCGAATTGATATTATGTGGGAAGAAATCCAGGGATGTGAGGTGGGAAGGAGTCTTTCCCTTGAAGCTGGGAAGTGAACTGTTCATGGAGGAACATCAACCTGCAAACCCAGGGACCCATAAATACTGTACACTCACCTGGAGACCATCAAGTCTACTCTGCCATTCAATACGATAACACCTGAATGGGGGCTTAAAATCCATTTTCCCATCCACTCCCCATTCCCTTGATTCCCAAAAATCTGTCTACCCCAGACCTAAATATTTTTAATGACAGAACCTCCCCAAACGTCCAGGGTAGAGAATTCCAAAGATTTACAAGACTGAGTGAAGACATTTCTCCTCAACTCAGTCCCACCCCGCCCTGGGATTGTACCTCCATGTTCTAGATTCCCCAACAATGAAGAAACACACTCTTCAGTGTCTATCCTGTCAAACCCCTTCAGAATCCAGGACCATAACCAACTGTCAACTAATGGACCCTCAGCCTTGGGTAACTATAGCTCGATTGGTCAGCGTACGGAATCACAGACGCTAGTTCTTTCCCATGCTGTGAAAAGGCATCAGGTACAAATCCATGTCCTACCTGTGGGCTGCTTGATCTAAAGGTCAAGTGGATCAGGCCTGCCTGTGTGGTGAGAAGCAGATGTTATTTGGGCACTACAAGGTTAAAGAATGTCTCTATACCCCAAGGAGTGTGACAATAGAAGACATAATCGCACAGGGGAAATTCAGTCTAACAACTGGGATACATTTCCCTTGCATTGGTGACTGAAGTGTAGAAAAAGTCAAACTGTTGACATAGCACGTGACTGGGTAAGGCAACGGAGTAATTATAACAGAGCCGTATACGGAGGGTCAGTGTAACAGAAAGAGTGTTATAACTGAGAGTCAGACTGAGGTAAATGTAGCAGACAGTGTGGGGTGGCTAGCACTGCTGCCTCACGGCGCCAGGGACCTGGGTTCGATCCCACCCTCGGGCGACTGCCTGTGTGGAGTTTGCACATTCTCCCTGTGTCTGTGTGGGTTTCCTCTGGGTGCTCCTGTTTCCTCCCACAGTCTAAAAGTTAGGAGGATTAGCCATGCTAAAATTACTCATAGTGTTCACGCTAGCTGGATTAGCCAGGGGAAATGCAGGAGTGGCTCATCCTTTGGAGAGTTCATAGGATTCCTACAGTGTAGAAGCAGGCCATTCGGCCCATCGAGTCCACACTGACCGTCCAAAGAGCATCCCATCCATAACCCTGCATTTCCCAAGGTTAATCGACCTAACCTGCACATGTTTGGACTGTGGGAAGAAACCAGAGCACCTGGAGGAAACCCACGCAGACACAGGGAGAACATGCAAACTCGACACAGACAGTCGTCTGAGGCTGGAATCGAACTCAGGTCCCTGGTACTGCTGTGAGGCAGCAGTGCTAGCCACTCTGCCATGGTGTGGACTTGATGGGCCAAATGGCCTGCTTCCGCACTGTAGGGATTTTATGATTATAACTGAAAGTTTCACAAAAAGGGTCACTGTGACAGAGGGAGAATTATAACAGAGAGTGCTTTACTGAGGATCAGTGAAACAGAAACAGCGATTATAACTGAGGGTCTGATAGTGAGGGTGCAGTGTATCGCAATTGTGAACTTATTTCTGGTCAGTGTGGCTTGCTTGATGCTGGAAATGCTAGTCTCGACTTGTTTCTTTCGACCATGAGGGCACTAAAGTGGGAATGGGTTCAAAAGACAATTGGATAAATGGTGATAAAAACAGATACAAATCAATAGGAAACTGAGTCAGTCATAACTTATCCAATAGAACAGACAGGCCACGTGGACATTACACCTTTTCCTACAGGAGTTTGTTTATCCTTTGCAGAGGGAATGTTCTCGCTATTGTCAAATATTTTGCACCCATCGTTTTTATGGAGCATTTGACCAAATGCCACCTCCGTTCGCAAAGGCCTGAGTGGGAGGACAGACTAGATCACAAAACCAACCTCGTACAACCCACTTCCCATCTCAACATAGCGACACAACCGCCTCGTTTTTCAGTTCTGAGAAAGGGCCACTGGACCCAAGACATTAACTCTGATTTCTCTCTCCACTGATGCTGCTAGATCTGCTGAGTTTTTCCAGCAACTTCAGTTTCTGCTCCTGTTTCTTTCATCCTCATGTGTTTATCTATCTTTCCCTTAAATACACTGAGTCTATATTACTGCTCCCTGTGGCAACCAGTCCCACATTCTTACTGGTCTCTGGCCAAAGCAGTTCGCCCTGAATTATCACTGGAATATATCAGCTGCTATCTTACAGTGAGGCCTCTCCTAGTTTACAGAGTTACCGGCAAAAGTGAGGATCTAAACTGGATAGCTCTTTCAAAGAGCCAGGATGAAGCTGGGTGCTAGTTTTGGGATCCTAACACATGGCCCACTCAATTCTTCCAAAATTTTAAAGGCCGCAATCTGGTCACATGTCAACCATCTCCTTTCCAGAGGAAACAACTCCAGCCTGGTCAATTTTGCTGATAGTTTTCAACTCTCAGTTTCTGTGACAATTCATTGAGGGTCTGCAACTGGGCCGATGGAGCCCAAAAACGCTCCCGGAAAAGGTTAAGCACCCATACTCCCAAGCCGTTTTCCTTTCAAGACCCGGGAAGCAAGGGGGAAAAAAAGCTGGCGTTTTACTCGAAACTTTGAATGTGATAAGTATTGCTGGCATTTTCACATTGCCGTTAGATTGGGATGAAGAGCAGAATTGCCAACTTTTCCAGGGCTGCCCTGGAATTCCCCCACAACCTTGCCAGGAACAAGACCCAGGGATAACCAACTCCTCAGGGGCATTGTGCGTTTTCCTTCCCTCATTCTTGTAGATCCCTTTAATTCCCGAATAATAAAAATATCAGGGATGGGGTTTGGGCAATTGAGGACGTTTGAGGGGGTATGGATTGAAAGGTTTGTTCGCCAGTCTAACAGGAGTCAAAAAAGCAAAGTGACACCATGATGGATGTGCCAATCTATCAACGGCAGGAGCGCTGTGGTGCTTGGCCACTAGAGAGGGCAGGACCCTTGTCAGAGCATCCAGGGATACATCCAGCTGGATATATCCAGTCTACACTACGGGTAGATGGGAAGTTGGTGGGCAGAGGGAGGGATGGGAGGATGAGGGAGAAGGTGGATGGGGAAAGGAGATAGAGGATGGGGGAAGGGGGGAGGGGATGGGGATGTTGGGAAGGAGATGGGGGAGGGAATAGCGAGAAGGGAGGCAGTGAGAAGTAAGAGGAAGGGGAAGGTAGAGATGGTGATGGAGCTGAGATGGGGTGGGGACTGAGGAAGGGGTCAACAGAGGGCTGTAGGTGGTGAGGGGGAAGGGGATTGGAGTTGAATGAGGTCAAGGAGGGGGAGGGACAGTGATGGGGAAAGGAGTAGCAAGGGAGGCAAGGGGTGAAGATTGAGTGTTGGCAGAGAGGGAGGCAGGGAGGGGGATTAAGGGTTGAGTGGGGGGGGGGGGGAAGGAGCGGGGAGGGGAAAAGGAGGGGGGAGTGGAGGGGGGAGGGGGGAGGGGGAGGAGGAGGATAAGGATTGAGTTGGGACATAGAGGGGGTGCATTGATGGGGTAAGAGGGGGTGAGGTGAGAAGGGGATCGTAGTGAGGGCAATAGAGCGAGCGGAGGGGATGTCGAGGAGAGACCAGGGAGGGTCAGGGAAGAGAGGAGAGTGGGACAGGAGTAAAAAGGGAAGTGGGGGGTTGGGGGAGTAGGAAAGGAGGTCATTTCAGGCTCACCCAGCATCCCATCCCACTTTGGCCTCGGAGGGCAACTGACTGACCGCCTGAGGCCGACATTTTGGTCAAATCCAAAAGGACCACATCCAGGGACTGGGCAGGAGGCGGGGGTGGGGAAGCCATAAAGATAGGGGGAGATTGGGGGGGGGGGGAAAAAAGAGACAAAAAAAAAAGGGGGGGGGGGGGGGGGAAGAAGAAAAGAGATTGAGAAACAAGAAGTGGTCTCCATGGAAACAAGTGGTAAACATTATTTACATATACACAGATCTCTGACGTTGTCATATAATATATTAATACAAGACGTTTTAATTAGAATCAAGTACTATATAAGCCCCTTTCAGTTCTTTTTTTTTAGAAAAAAAACGGAAACCTGTCTTTCTGTTTCGGCACCTCGTTTGGTTTGGTGTTGTTGTTGTTGTTGTTGTTTAACCGACTTTCTGGAGGTTGGCGGCGCGGACCCCTTGCTCGTAGGTGATCCTCTGGCTGATTAAATACTGCGCGGCCTGGGTCGCGGCCGCCGTGCCGGTGATGGTCACCTTGCGGTTCCTGGTGCCGGGGATAAACTCACCCTTTTTGGAGATCTGAATGCGGGCGCCAGTCAACTCCTGGTACTCGACCAGCGTCTTCCCGCCTTTGCCCAAAATGGCGCCGACCAGGTTCTCGGGCACCGCGATCTCCACCACGTCCTTGGAGGCCTCGCCCAGCTTCTCGGCCGCCAGGATGGAGCCAGCAGCCAGGGGAGACGCTGCGCCGAAGTAGCCATTGGTGGCGGCCGCCAAGGAGCCCAGGGAGAAGGTACCCACCGCGCTGCCGGGGTTGTTGCCTCCGCCTCCTCCACCGCCTCCCCCGCCTCCTCCTCCTCCTCCTCCCGCCGCCGCCGCTGAGGCCTCGCTGGCGTACGAAGCCAGGAGGTTGGCGGCGGCGGCGGCCGCAGGGTTGGCGCTGGCCGCCACCGCCGCCAAGACTCCGGTGGCGGTGGCCGGGTTGAGGCCCAGGCCTAGCGAGTTGGTGTTGTAGCCGTAGCTCGCCAGCGTGTTGAGGGCCGAGCTGATGGCCAGCAAGTCGTTGCCGGTGAAGCCGGACAGGCCGGCGGCGCCTCCTCCTCCTCCTCCGCCACCGCCTGCGAAGCCTGCCACCCCCGCCAGGTTGGCGTGGCCCAGCAGGCCTGCCGCCGAAGCCGCCGCCGCTGCCGCCGCCGCTGCTGGCAGCACCTCCGTCGAGTTGGCGTAAGGCGAGCCGGTCGGGTTGGAGTTGGCCACCGGGCCCGAGATGTTGGCATAGCTGATGTTGAGGCAGCTGCCGCTCTGCGGATCCTCCTGGATCTTCTGCACGATCAGCTCCACTGCCTTGCGGTTCTGCTCGGCCTCGCCGCTCACCGTCACCACCCGCTCCTGCAGGTTGATGCCCTCGGGCTTCTGCGACAGCTGCACCCAGGCCCCAGACTGCTCCATCACCGCCTTCACGGTCGCGCCACCTTTCCCGATGATCAGCCCTGCCGTGCTGTTGGGCACGATCAACTTCGCCTGCAAGACAGAACGGGAAAAGCAGCAAGAGTTCCGTTAGAATTTCATTTCATATGGGACTCCTTCCCTTTTTCCCAGCTTTCCCATGGGACTCCTTCCCTCTTTCCCAGCTTTCCCATGGGACTTCTTCCCTCTTTCCCTTTGTGAGGATCCACCGGCCAGCTTTCCTGTGGGGCTCCTTCCCTCTTTTCCTTCATGAAGATCCATGGGCCAGCTTTCCCGGGTGAAACCATCCCTCTTTCTTTTCATGACGATGAACAAGCCAACTTTCCCATAGGACTCCCTCCCTTCCCTCAGTAGACCTCTTGGCAGCTTCCTCATAAGGCTCCTTCCCCTCAGCAGACCTCTACTGTGACACCTAAGTGTGGCCGTGAGGAACCTCAGGGTACTTTTCCCATGTAACTTTCTTCCCTTATGTTTTTCTCAGCAGATCTGGAACCATGAAGCCCATGTGTGCCCATGAAGGGCCAACTTACCCATGTGACTCCTTCCCTCACCTCAGTAGAGGCCCAGGAGGACCCTCAGACCAGTTTTCCCATATGACTCCTTCCCTTTCCTCAGCTGACTTCCAGGTGTGACCATGAAGCCTGAAGGTAGCTTTCCCATGTCATTTCTTCCCTTGCTTTCCCCTCAGAAGATCTGCACTGTGAGACCCAATTGTGCCCATGAGGAGCCTCAGGCCAGCTTTCTCATGTAACTCCTTCCCTTCCCCCAGGAGACTTTTAAGGTGTGGTTAGGAGGACCCTCAAGGCAGCTTCCCCATGCAACTTCTTCCCTTAGCAGAGGCCCAGGTGTAGGCATGATGCCTAAGGGCAGCTTTCCCACGTGACTCCTTCCCCCTCAGCAATGAGGATCCTTGGGGTACTTTTCCCGTGCCACTTCTTCCCTTCCCTTGGCAGACTGCCTGGCGTGACCATGCAGACCCTCAGGGCAGCTTCCTCATGTGACTCCATTCTCTCCTCTCAGCAGATTTCCAGGCATGGCTGTGAGGCCTTAGGGTAGCACTTGACTCTTGGGCTGCCAACCCTCCAGGATCGGACCATCTCCAAGAAATTGAAATTGCATCTCCAGGAAATTGATTTGACATCACCTTCTAAATCTCTACTACAAGGGCAGCAAATGCATGGGAACTGCCTCTGAGCAGCACACCATCCTGACTTGGAAATGTATCACCGCTCCTTCACTGTCGCTGGGTCAAAATCCTGGATCTTGAGACATTAGAGATGGCGGCACTATCCTATGAGGACAGACTGGTTCGACTGGGATGAGAGAGGGATCTGATTGAAATGTATAAAATTCTAACAGGGCTGGACAGACTAGGGGCAGGGAGTGGGAGACAGAAAGGACTGCAGATGCTGGAAGCTAGAGTCAAAAAAATGTGGGGCTGGAAAAACACAGCAGGGTCAGACAGCATCCGAGGAGCAGGAAAGTCAACATTTCAGGTCAGAACACCTTATTCAGGGATGATATTTTCCCTGGTTGGGGAGTCTAGAACCAGGGGACACCTATTCTTAGGACATGGGATGGACCATTTAGAGCTGAGATGAGGACCATTTTCTTCACTCAGAGGGTAGTGAACCCGTGGAGTTCTCTACCACAGAAACCTGTGGAGGCCAAGTCACTGAATATATTCAAGAAAGAGACAGATTTTTTTAGATTTTAAACGCATTAAGGGCAGGATCCTCATTGCTTTGGGGAAGGAGTCACATGGGGAAAGTTGCCCTGAGGCACCAAGGAGTATGGAGAGAAAGCATTAAGATAGAGGGTCAGCCGTGATTATACTGAATGGCGGAGTAGGATTGACGGGCCGAATGGCCTCCTATTTTCTATGAATCTGTTTTCTCACAGTAATATGTGTGTCCTACGTCCACATGAACTGCAGCGTTGCAAGAGGGTCACCAAGGGACGATTAGGGAATGGGCAAGAAACACTGGGCCCGCCAGCAACGTCCACATCCTGTGAAACAATTACAAAGCCAAAAAACAATCTCCAGTTCATTGCTGTGTGCAACCCCTGGGAAAAAGAATCACTGTGACTTTAAAGTGATTGTGTTTGTTTCTCAGTATCTTTGACCATCTGCCTTTATCAGCTGTAAAAACAACGTTGAGAATTGGGGGAATGCAAATTGAAGAGTCTTTTTGCTTTCTGATTGGTGTAGGAAGGCATAAAGATGGATGTGATTGCTGACCAATGATGGAGCCTGGGGGAATATCACGTGACGAATCCTCCTGGAATGGATTTAATCATACAGTCATACAGCAGGGAAACAGACCGTTCTGTCCAACTAGCCCATGCCGAACATATTCCCAAATTAAACTAGTCCCAACTGCCTGTGCTTAGCCAATATTCCTCCAAACCTCTCCTATTCATGAACTTATCCAAATATCTTTTAAATGTTGTAACTGTACCCACATCCACTGCTATCTCTGGCATTTCATTCCACACACGAACCATTCTCTATGTGAAGAAAAGTTGCCCCTCAAGTCCTTTTAAAATCTTTATCCTCTCATCTTAAAAGTATGCCCCCCAGTTTTGAACTCCCCCCATCCTTGGGAAAAGTCCCCTGTCATTCACCTTATCTATGCCACTCATGATTTTATAAGGTCACCCATCAACCTCCTACACACCGGTGAAAACAGTCCCAGCCTAGCCAGTCTAACTCAAACTCAAACCCTCCATTCTTGGCAACATCCCAGTAAATCTCTTCTGAACCCTCTCTAGTTTAGTAATATCCCTCCTAATAACAAGGTGACCAGAACTGCACACAGTACTCCAAAAGAGGCCTCACTAACGTCCTGTAAAACATCAGTCTGTCAAAGTTGGGAGATCATGCTTTCTGTCTGCCACTAACCCCAACCCAGCCGCAACCATGTAACCTGGGCTCCCATTAGTCAAAACACCATCCTGATACATTGGACATTTACCTTTAAACCCATATCAGCAAGCGAGAGTTTGGCCTCAGTAAAATCAAGACATCTGTAAAACCAGCATCACACCCAATTTTACCCTTTTTCCAATGGACAAAAAAAAATCCCTATGAATAGTCACCTGGTAGAATAATTGAATCCCTACAGTGTGGAAGCAGGCCATTCAGCCCATACCAACTGCTAACCTCTGAGCCACCATGTCATCCTTTTCAAACTAATCACACTGTCCCACTCTTACACCATTACCCTGTATCAATCCCAAACTAATCCCACTTACCTGCACCCTCCCTATAGCCCTGTATCAATCCCCAAACTAATCCCATTTACCTGCACCCTCCCTATAGCCCTGTATCAATCCACAAACTAATCCCATTTACCAGCGC
>NC_063370.1:8720399-8743854 GCF_021869965.1 Rhincodon typus
TCAATCCACAAACTAATCCCATTTACCAGCGCTCACCCTATAGCCCTCAAACTAATCTGACTGCCATGCTCTGACCCCGTAGCCCTGTATCAATCCCTAAACTAACCCCATTGCCCCGCTCTCTCTTCATAGCCCTGTATCAATCCTCAAACTAATCTGAATGCCATGCTCTGACCCTATAGCTCTGTATCAGTCCACAAACTAATCCCACTCACCAATCTGACCCCACAGCCCTGTATCAGTCTCCGAAATGATCCTACTGTCCTGCTCTGTCCAAATAGCCCTGTATTAATCCCAAACTAATCCCACTGCCCCACGTTCTCTCCATCGTCCTGTATCAATCTCTCAAACTAATCCCACTGCCCTGCCCCGGTGTATAAAGGAAGGAAATAATAGGGTTTTTTTGGAAGGGTACAGTGATGATCCCGTGGGATTTTAATCTACGTATCGCATGGAAACATCAGACGGGGGGAAAGCAGCCTAAATGAGGACTTCACAGAATGATTTTGAGTAGCTTCTTACAGCAGCATCTCCTGGAACCAGCCAGAGAGCAGGTTATATTCAATCCGTTCTTGTACATCAGAAAAGGATTACTTTAGGTCCTCATAGTCAAGATTCCTCTAGGTAGCAGCGACCATAATATAATTGAAGTTACATTCAATTTGAGGGAAAGACTAAGTCGAAGACTGGTATTTCAAACATAAAACAAGGCAACTGTGAGAGCATGAAAGCAGACCTAACTAAAGTGATTTGACAAAGCAAAGCAACAAGTGAGTGGCATGGCGGCTCAGTGGGCAGCACAGCTGCCACACAGCACCAGGGACCTGGGTTCAATTCCAGCCCCAGGCTACTGGCTGTGTGGAATTTGTACATTGTCCATGTGGGTTTCTTTTGGGTGGTCTGGTTTCCTCCCACAGTCCAAAAATGTGCAGGTTAGGGTGGATTGGCATTACATCCTAAAGATAGGTGTGGTGTTGACCAATGGCTGGAGCCTGGGAGAATATCATGTGAAGAATCCTCTGGAATAGTTTTAATCATACAGTCATACAGCACGGAAACAGACCCTTTTGTCCAACTAGTGCCACCAGCCTGAATTGGCCCCTATGCATATTTCCTATTCATGTACTGATTTAAATGTCTTTTAAACGTTGTAACCGTACCCACATCAATCACTTCCTCTGGAAGTACATGCCGCACACAAACCACTCTCTGTGTAAAAAAAAATGCTCCTCATTTCTTTTTTAAATCTTTCTCCTCTCACCTTAAAAATGTGCCCCCTAGCCTTGAGCAACCACACCATAGGGAAAAGACACCTGCCATTCACCTTATCTATGCCCCTCATGATTTTATAAACTTCTATAAGGTCACCTGTCAACCTCCTACGTTCCAGTAAAAAAAGTCCCAGCCTCTCCTTGTAACTCAATAAAGCCCTATTGGATGCGTGAATCGCAAACGGCTTGTATGCAGGTACAGCAAGTAATTAGAAATGCTCATAGAATGTAGTTTATCACGGGGGTTGTGGGGGAATTGAATAATAGTAGGGAGGCTACTATTCAGTTATAGTGGGCATGAGTGAGGCCACATCTGTCACAGTGTGCACAGTAATGGTCACCTTATTCGGGAATGGATGCAATGCATTGGAAGCAATTCAAAAAAGGTTTACTAGGCTAAAGCCTGGAAAGGGCAGGTTGTCTTCTGAGGGAAAGTTGAACGGGCTAAGTCTGTATCTGCTGGAGATTAGAAGAGTAGGAGGCGATTTCATTGAAACATGTAAGATCCCCAGGGTGGATGTGAAAGGAGGTTTTTGTTTGCTTTTTGGAGGATCTAGAAGTGGGGTTGCTGTTTAAAAATCAGGTCTCATCCAGAGAGAAGGAGAAATTCTTCTCAGAGAGTCATAGATCTTTAGAACTCTCTTCATCAAAAGGTAACACTCCTACAGTGTGAAAGCAGGTCATTCAGCCTGTACCAACCCTTTGAAGAACATCTTATCCAGACTCACACCCGCTACCCTATCCCTGTATTTCCCATGGCTAACCCACCTAGCCTGCACACTATGGGGCAATTTAGCACAGCCAATCCACCCTAACCTGCACATCTTCAGACTGTGGAAGAACAGCACAGCTCCCAGAGGAAACCCGCATAGACAGGGAGAGAATGCATAAACTCCACACAGGAAGTTGCCGGAGGGTGGAATCAAACCCAGGTCCCTAGTGCTGTGAGATAGCAGTGCTAACCACTGAGCTCGTGTGCCATCCATCTAGTGGGAGCAGAGTCTTAGAATAGATAGATAGACACGTTCCTGACCAGCAACGGGGTGAAAGGTTATGAGGGGCAATGTGGAATAATCAGATCATACATGATCTTGTTTTGAAAGGCAGAGTGAGTTTGAGGTGTCCAGTGGGCTACTTTTGCTCCTAACTCACATGTCCATCTTGGAGCCTCCCCTTCACCATGTTGCTCAGTGAGTTCAGCTTCCACTCCAGTGTCTAAAGTCACAGGTGTAAGCCCCACTCCAGACCACTGGCAGGCCAGCGTTTCACCTGCAGTGCTGAGGGAATGCTGTACTGTCGAAGGTGCTGTCTTTTCAATCAGGTGTAAAAACTAAATCCGCTTGTGCCCCCTGTCTTGTGCACCTAACAGTTCTGCAGATATCATTTTATAGGGGTTATCCCTAGTGATCTGATCAACACTTCTCTCGTAGTAATTTCCCTGAAAAAAACAGCTGATCTGGGTTTTTATCACATTGCTATTTGTGGGAGCTTGCTGTGTTTAAATTTGCTGCTGTATTTCTGATATTATAACAGTGAGTAGACTTCAAACACTAATTCATTGACTGTACCTTGTTTTAGAGCCTGCTGTGGTTGTGAAAGAACCATAGAATCCCTACAGCGTGGAAGCAGGCCATTTGGCCCATCGAGTCCACACAGACTCTCCGAAGAGCACCCCACTCCACTACCCTAGACCTGTAACCCTGCATTTCCTATGGATAACCCACCTAGCCTGCGCATCTCTGACACTGTGAGGCAATTAAGCATGGCCATTCCACCCTAACCTGCACATCTCTGGACTGGTGCTACATAAATGCAAGTCTTTTTCTTTGGCTCTAGTCAGAGCTTGTACACATGTAGTGAGGTCGGTTGGGTGGGTGTGTGGTGGTGCTGGGTTGGTGCTTAGCAGTGAAGGTTGGAATTGAAGACCGTATGGAGAGTTCAGCTGAGGAGATTCATGGGCATCCCACATGGTTCAGTGCTTTGGATCTGACTGACCAACCCTTACCCTCCTGCATAGTCACCCGACATTCTTTAAAACATGCCTCTTTCAACTGAGCAAGGATTCCCATCATTGGAAGGATGCTGTGTGAGAGGGTGCAATGAGTTAACAGCACTGAGCTCTCCTGCACTGAACTTTATCACGAGGTGGAAGGCGATGCAAACAGAGGGACCTCCTCTCCTTTCCTTTCCACATCCAGTGTGCCTCAGGGGAGAGTATTGACTCTTCACTTTGTGTTTACGACGCAAAAGGGTCCCATTTCCCCCCAGAAACTAAGTGAACCCACTTTGATGTGTGTGAAATTCAATGGAGAATGATTCTAGTCCCAGGATCCTTGCAACATTCAGACTGCTAGAGGTTTGGAGTCACTGAACATGGTAACTTCCAGGGCAGTGAGATGGTGAGGTGTCCGTGATGACAAGGTTTGTAACTCCCGAGGGTGGGGAGATACTGGACCTTAGCCTGAGAGCTCAAAGCTGTGATGTGGAGGTGCCGGTGTTGGACTGAGGTGGATAAAGTCAGAAGTCACACGGCATCAGGTTATTATCCACCTGGTGTTGAGGTGCACTTCACCTGACAAAGGAGCAGGGCTTCGAAAGCTTGTGATTTCAAATGAACCTGTTGGATTGTAACCTGGTGTTGTGTGACTTTTGCCTTTATCCCTGAGCTGACAGGGAAGCTTGGCTTGTAGTAGGTTGCTGCCTCTAGGGGGAGCAGGTGGCATTCGGAATCAGCAAGACAGAGGGAGGTTCAGATCCTGAATTCCTCACCAAGCCCTAGGGAACAAAAACTACTGGCCAGTCAACCGCGTGAGATATCTGGATGATCAGAAATGTTGGAGGGTTTACTGAACTCTAGAGGGAAGCAATGGGACTAGCTGTCAGGATATCTAAAGAGTCGCATCTACAAAACCGTAAGACATAGGAGCAAGTGTAGGATATTCAACCCATTGAGTTTACTCAACCATTCAATGAGATTACATCTGATCTAATAATCCCCAACTCCACTTTTCTCCAGAATCCTTGATTCCTTTATGATTAAAAATCTATCTCAGCCTTGAACATATTTAACTAGGCAGCCCCTCGATGGTACAGAGTTCCATAGATGCACTACTCTCTGAAAGAAGAAATTCCTCCTGATAGAATTCCTACAGTGTAGAAGCAGGCCATTGTGTCCACACCGACCCAATGCCTCCCTACCCCTATAACCCTGCATTTCCCATGGCTAATCCACCCAGCCTGCACATCCCTGGACACTTTGGGGCAATTTAGCATGGCCATTCCACCCCAACCTGCACATGCTTGGACTGTGGGCGGAAACCCATGCAGACACAGGGAGAATATGCAAACTCTACACAGACAGCCATCCAAGGCAGCAGTGCTAACCACTAACCGCCTGTACTTCTAGTCTCTGGGCTGAAGGCCCCGCTGCAGTGCTTGAGAACAGCAAACCCAGATGACACGACCAGTGCAGTACTGTGGCAGTGCTGCACTGGCAGAGGTGCCATTTTCTGACATGAGATGATAAACCTAGCCCTGCCTGATCAGGTGGAGGGGAATGATTCCCTGGCATATTCCAAAGAAGAGCAGGGAGGTTCTCCCCAATACTTGGCCAATATTTCAGGGTTTAGAGGGATACGGGCCAAACACTGGCAAACAGGACTAGATTAATGTAGGGTATCTGGTTGGCATGGACATGTTGAACCAAAGGGTCTATTTCCATATTGTACAACTGTATGCCTCTAAATGGATTCTCTCGTTGTCCCCTCAAAGAGTTCCTTCAAACAGTACAATGTTTCTTAATCAGTGCTGCCAGCCCACCTCCCTTTCTATCTTTTCTGAAGATTTATGTTCTTGTATTTTGAACATACTGACCTTGTCATATTTAGGCCACACTTTCCATATCACTGCCGCGTCATTTTCTGTCCTAGAACCCACGCAGTGTTCCAACATGTGCTGGAGGAACAGCAGCTAATTTCCCATTTAGGTACTTCACAGCCGTCACTATTTAACTTCTAGCTCAAGAATTTCAGACCATGAACCGTGCCCTCCATTTTGATTACACTCCTCTCACTAAATAGTGTCCCATTTGCATAAGTTTACTCTTAGGAGAGCTGACCTAATTTCTGCTATTAACATCTACTCTTCCATCTATATACCTCCTCTACTACCGTGTGGCAAGTAAAAGTGAAAATTGCAGATGAACTAGTCACAATTTTCTGCCTTTTTCAGGCCCAGAGGACTGGAAAATTGTAAATAAAGACAAGCCCAGTGACTACAGGCTAATCATTCTCATGTTGGTTATGGAGAACTCTAGAACAATTTGGGATGGTATGGTGGCTCAGTGGTTAGCACTGTTGCCTTGCAACACTAGGGGCCCTTGGGGAACTGTCTCTGTGGAGTTTGCACATTCTCCCTGTGGGTTTCCTCCCACAGTCCAAAGATGTGCAGGTTAGGGTGGATTGGCCATGCTAAGTTGCCCCATATTGTCCATGGATATTCAGGTTAGGTGGATTGGCCATGGGAAATGCAGGGTTATAGGGATAGGATGGATCTTGGTGGGATCCTGTTCAGAGGGTTGGTGTGGACTCAATGGGCCGAATGGCCTTCTTCCACACTGTAGGGATACTATGATTAACACTCCCTTCGCCTTTTGCTCTGGGCACCTTTCTTGTCTGTTCCTCCCCACCTTTCCAACTGCATAGAGCCCATCATTTTTCTAGCCCCCTTCAGTTGCAAAGAAGCTGTATTGATTCAATTAACTCTGTTTCTTTCTTCTCAGATGCTGCCAGACCTGCTAACTTTCACCGGCACTCTCCAGCCTCTACAGTACTTTGCCTTTCCTGTGTAGCTATTTATGCCTGTATCTTGCTAACCTTATTCAAAAAAAACTTTGTATATTTATATATACGTATTTGAAAGCTGTCTTTGTATACTCCTCAGTCTGCTCCTATCTAATAAAGGGCTACTTGCTTTTATACTCCTGTTCCGAACTCTCACTTGATGTACCTTTATTTCTGCTCCTGAAAGCCAATGACCAACACTCCCACTCTGCCAATTTAGTTTAGACTTGCCTCCAACCCCCATACTTATATTTTTCTCATTATTTTTCTACTGGGCGTAAGCCAGATCAGAATTTGTTGCTGACCCATAATTGCCCTTGAACTGAGTGCCTTACCAGGCCATTTCAGAGGGCGATTAGAGTCAACTACATTGCTGTACAAGAGCAGGGATGTGATGCTGACTTTGTTCAAGACACTAGTTAGACCTCAGCTGGTGTATTGTGTGCAGTTCCGTGCTGTACTATAGGGAGGACGTGAACACATTGGAGAAACTGCAAATAAGATTTACAAGAAAAGTTATTGGGATATGGAAATGTCAGTTATGAGGAGAGGTTCGGATTATTCTCCTTGGAGAGAAGGAGGCTAACAGGGGATCTGAGGGAGATTTTCAAAATCATGAGCAAGCTGGATAGAGTAAATAGGGATTAATCTAGAGATTACTAGCTTTGAAGTCTTTTTTTGACTTCCTCCTAAATAGGACTTCCATACCTGCCCTCGCCTTGTGTACATTTTAATTCATTCATGGGACGCGAGCTTTGCTGGCTGGACTAATATTTACTTTCTGTTTCTATTATCACCTGGGGGAGGCAATAGTGAGCTGTCTTCTTGAACTGCCACAGTCTACTTGGTAATAGTACACCCATAGTAAAGAAAGGTATTTTAGACTTTGACCCAGTGACATTGAAGAAAGTCAGAATGGTGACTACTTGGTGCAGTGTTAATAGCCACAGTATTTATATGGTCGGTCCTGTTCAATTTCTGGTCAATGGTAACCCTCAGGGTGTTGATAGTGGGGCATTTTCTGTTCTTTACTCCTCTATCTTGTATCTAAGATTTGTACCTAGGTATATTGTACCTAAGATGGCGCCGTGACAGGCGATATTGTAAACTTCACTGCACTCCTGTACTTCTGTACTTGAGTACAGGTGACAATAAACCTAATTCTAATTTCAGTTCCAATTCACTCAGTGATGCTAAGGGACGATGTTTCGATTTTCTGCCGTATGGAAACAGTCATTGCTCGCTCTAATCCTCTATATCTCACCAGCACGTTTTTAACATCCCACCTGCAGTTTTCTCTTACTGTATCAGAGAACAATTAAAGCACCTTCTATGACAGAAAAGCCTCAAAGTTTTAATAGAGGGCGTTCCCTGTTGAAATGAATGCTGGGATAGCTATGCCTCCATTACAACCTATTACTCTCCAGTGTAACCAATACTGAGAATGAACGATCGATGGCAGCACATGATTCCTAGTAAATGCAGCATAATTATTTTTATTTTATTCATTCATGGACCATTGGTGTCATTGTATAGGCCAATATTTATTGCCCATCCCTAGTTGCCCCGGAGAAAGTAGTGGTGAGCCACCTTCTTGAACCACTGCAGCCCTTGGTTGAAGGAACACCCACAGTGCTGTTAGGGAAGGTGTTCCAGGATTCTGACCCAGTGACAGTGAAAGAACGGCAATAAAATTTTGAAGTCAGGATGGTGAGTGACTTGGAGGGAACTTACAGGTGGTGGTGTTCCTATGTTTCTTCTCTCCTTGTCCTTCTACCTGGTAGTGGTTATGGGTTTGGGAAGGGCTAAGGAGTCTTGGTGAGTTGCTGCAATGCATCTTGCAGATGGTACACAGTGCTGCAACTGAGCGTTGGTGGTGGAGGGAGTGACTGTTTTAAGGGGATGGATGGGGGTGCTAATCAAGCAGCCTGCTTTGCCCTGGTTGGTATCAAGTGTTGTTGAAGCTGCACTCATTCACATAGGTGAAGAGCATTCAATCACACTCCTGACCTGTGCTTTTTAGATGGTGAACAGGCTTTGGGGAGTCAGGAGGTGAGTTACTGCAGAATTCCAAATCTTTGACCTGCTGTTGTAGCCTGCTGCCAGGAAAAGATGTGTGGTGCGATCCTGGGAAACTGACAGTACATTTCAGAATAAATATCACTGAAGCCTCTAGTACAGCAAACTAACTTTTATTAGTGCCGGATTCTGCAAGTCGAACACTCCCTCAGGCTTATGAGATAGAAATAGTCTCTCTTTCCTGATGTCAAGGTCAAGAGAAACTGTTCATTCTAGTAGGATGTTGTCCCAGAAAGACTGACAAACAGTTAACCTAATGAAGGCTTGGAAACTCACCGGGGATTGTCAGAATGCCATGCTGAAAGATACTGAGCTGTTCCAGAAATAGCATAAAGCTAGTAGTCGAAAGAGAGCCCAGGGCTAATTCCTGCCTGACACAACTTCACCAGACTCTTGTTGTAGATGAGCTACTCCCTACACCATTCACAACCAGACTGGCCTGCAGAACATTTGTCCATTCAATACAATCTTGGCCTTCAAGCCTACATTCCTTCCCTTTCCTCATATCCCTTGATGTCTCAAGCAACCAAAATCAGCCTTAAGTATATTCAATGAGGGACAATCAACCAGCCTCTGGGCTAGATAATTCCTTACATGAAGTAATTTCTCCTCCTCTTGATCTTAAATGTTCAGCCTCTCATCCATTTTCATTTTTGGGATGTGGGTGTCGAGGCCTCGGCCAGCATTTATTGACCAACCCTAGCTGCATTGAGAAGGTGGTGGTGAGCTGCCTTCCTGAACCGCTGCAGTCCTCCTGCTGTGGGTTGACCCACAATGGCCTTAAGGAGAGAGTTCCAGGATTTTGACCCAGCTACACTGAAGGAACGCCAATACATTCCTAAGCCAGGATGGCGAGTGGTATGGAGGGGACCTTGCAGGTGGTGGTGTTCCCATATATCTGCTGCCCTCGTCCTTCTAGACCGATTTGGTCATGGGTTTGGAAGGTGCTGTCTAAGGATCTTTGGTGAGTTTCTGCAGTGCATCTTGTAGATAGTACACACTGCTGCAACTGAACGTCGGTGGTGGAGGGGGTGGATGTTTGTGGATGTAGTGCTAATCAAGCAGGCTGCTTTGTCCTGGTGTCGAGCTTCTTGAGTGTTGTTGGAGCTGCACTCATCCAGGCAAATGGGGAGTATTCCATCCCACTCCTGACTCGTGCCTTGTAGATGGTGGACAGGCTTTGGGGAGTCAGGAGGTGAGTTACTCACCACAGTATTCCCAGCCTCTAACCTGCTGTTGTAGTCACTGTGTTTATGTGGTGAGTCCAGTTGAGTTTCTGGTCAATGGTAACCCCGAGGACAGTGCTGAGACAGTGTTTCTCATGATCTAAATTCCCCAGCTGGGAGATAATAAAACTCTGTGTCTATGCTATCAAGAGGAGGTGGTGCAGTAGTGGGAATGTCACTGGACTGGCAATCCAGAAGACCAGGCTAATGGTCGGCGCTCATGAATTTGTATCCTGTCATGGCAAATGGTGAAATTTAAATTCAATAAAACGTTGAATAAAGAGCTGTCTGGTGGTGACCATGTCAATGTTGTGAAACCCATCTAGCTCACTAATGCGCCTTTAGGGAAGGAAATCTGCCCTACATGTGAGTCTAGACTCACAGCAATGTGGTTGATTCTAAACTGCCCTCTGGGCTATTAGGGATGGGCAATAAATGTTGGCTTAATCACTGATGCCCATGTCCCGTGAATTAATTTTTTAACAATCCCCTTCAGAATCTTTGATGTTGCACTGAGATCTCCTCATTCTTCTAAAGACCAGACAATATAGAGCAGATTCACTTAGCCTCTCAGAAGACAACCCCCTTTATCCCAGACACCAACTAGTGAAGCTGCAATGCCCCCAATCCAAGTGCATCATTTCTTAAAAATGGAGTCCGAAATTGCACACAATTCCGGGTTTGGTCTTATCAAAACCCTGTGCAACAAGGCCTCTTTTTCTTTCCTGTACTCCAGTCCCCCTGCAATAAAGTCCAACATGCTGTTTCCTAATTATTTGCTGCATGGGTGGCATGATGGTCGGCACTGCTGCCTCACAGTACCAGGGACACGGGTTCGATTCTAGCCTCGGGGCAACTGTCTGTTTGCATATTCTCTCTGTATCTACATGGGTTTCCTCTCACAGTCCGACAATGTGCAGCTTAGGGTGGAATGGCCATGCTAAATTACCCTGTAGTGTCCAGGGATGTGCAGACTGGGTGGCCGAGCCATGAGAAATGCAGGGTAAGGGGTTGAGTCTGGGTGGGTTAGCCATGAAAATGCAGGGTGAGGGGTTGGGTCTGGGTGGGTTAGCCATGGAAATTCAGGGTAAGGGGTTGGGTCTGGGTGGGTTAGCCATGGAAATGCAGGGTAAGGAGTTGAGTCTGGGTGGGATAGCCACGGAAATGCAGGGTAAGGGGTTGAGTCTCGGTGGCCGAGCCATGAGAAATGCAGGATAAGGGGTTGAGTCTGGGTGGATTAGCCATGGAAATGCAGGGTGAGGGGTTGGGTCTGGGTGGGTTAGCCATGAAAACGCAGGTTAAGGGGTTGAGTCTGGGTGGGTTAGCCATGGAAATTCAGGGTAAGGGGTTGGGTCTGGGTGGGTTAGCCGTGGAAATGCAGGGTAAGGAGTTGAGTCTGGGTGGGATAGCCACGGAAATGCAGGGTAAGGGGTTGAGTCTCGGTGGCCGAGCCATGAGAAATGCAGGGTAAGGGGTTGGGTCTGGGTGGGATGCTCTTTGGCGATTCGGTGATGACTTGATGGGCCAAATGGCTGCTTCCATGCTCTAGCGATTCCGAGATTGATGCTAACCTTCTGCATTCTTTGCACAAGCACAAGTCATTTCAAATCTTAATATTTTCAAGTTTCATGCAGTTTAAAAAAATACTCTACCTTTCCATTCCTGTGATCAAACCGTTCATAGTTTTATGTTTTCCCACATTATGCTCCATCTGTCATCTTGTTGCTCACTCACTTAACCTGCCTGTATCTCTTTGCAGCCTCTCTGTGTCCTCCTCACAGCTTACCACCTCACCGTCCAATAGGGGGCAATGCCCAGTTGGCGAGGCAGATCCATATCAATGCCCATGAGACAGAGGGATGGGCCATGAGGTACACTGGGTGTAGACCTATCACTTCCAGGATGAGGCCATTCAGCATCTGGAGCCTGTGTTGCTGTTCAAGTGAATAGTAGCTGGTCCTTTAACTGAACTCCATTTATGCAATTTGCTTCCATAGCCCTTTCTATACTTTCCCAACAATCTCAAATTTAGAAATTATAAATTGAGCCCCCAGCCACAACAGTTTTCAATTTTTCCAGGGGCACTGAGGGCTTGGTGATAATACAATGTTGGTAAATGTGAGGTCATGCATTTTGGTAGGAATAGCAGCAAAACAGACTACTATTTAAATTGCAGCATGCCACTGTGCAGAGGGACCTGGGAGTCCTTAAGCATGAATCACAAAAAGTTGCTTTGCAGGTACAGCAGGTAATTAAGAAGGTAAATGGAATATAGTCCTTCATTGCCAGAGGGATGGAGTTTACAAATAGGGAGGTTATGCTGCAGCTATACAGGGTGTTGGTGAGGCCACACCCAGAGTACTATGTACAGTTTTGGCCTCCTTACTTGAGAAAGGATGTACTGGCACTGGAGGGGGTGCAGAGCAGGTTCACTAGGTTGATTCTGGAGTTGAGAGAGTTGACTTTTAAGGAGAGATTGAGTAGACTGGGACTATACTCATTGGAATTTAGAAGAATGAGGGGGTATCTGATAGAAGCATATAAAATTATGAAGGGAATACACAGGATAGAAGCAGGGAGGTTGTTTCTACTGGAGGGTGAAACTAGAACAAGGGGGCATAGCCTCAAAATAAAGGAGGAGCAGATTTAGGACTGAGCTGAGGATGACCCAAAGGGTTGTGAATCTGTGAAATCCCCTGCCCAGTGAAGCAGTTGAGGCTTCCTCATTGAATATTTTTAAGGCAAAGACAGATTTTTGAACAGTAAAGGTGTTAAGGGTTATGGTGAGCGGGTGGGTAAGAGGAGCTGAGCTTACAAAAAAAGATCAGCGATGATCTTATAGAACAGTGGGGGAGGCTCGATGTGCCTACTCCTGCTCCTATTTCTTATGGTGAGACAATTCCAGATTTGCACTACCTGGTGTGTGAAGAATATCACTTCTGAGAGGCCTGCTCCAGTGTTAAGGTTCTAACACACAGTTCTCTTTGACAGCCTTTGGCGACATTTTGTTTAGGGATCATCGCTCTTGCCCGGGCACTGGCAAGATCACATGACATGGTATGCATCCACTTAAATTCATTAGACTGATCCCTTTCGCTAAAGTCAATAGACCATGAAGATACCACTCCATGGACATGTATGTTAGAGAATCTCTGTGCCTATGTGCAAAGTGTACATACAGACTAGAATGCTTTAAGACGGCACTGTTTAATACTGCTTGCATCTGCAAAGGACACAATCACTCATAGTGCTGGCTGTCTCTGCTTTCTCTACATGTCTAAGTACTCTTTTGGGAAAACCAAATTAATGGATAAAAAGCAAATGAAACTGTCCCTTGGCGGCACTGTGATCTAAATCAAAATGTCAGATGTGGGGGACATAATGTGCCCCATCTGCCAAGCAAAGACCTATATCCCTCTCAACCAAACTTAACCAAATCAAACTAAAAGAGCTCATTCAGGATACTGCATCTTTAACAAAGGAAACTAGAGAATTAGTATAAAATGTAATTGGTGGGGAGGGGGAATAATGTACCCTACAGTGCTCACAAATAGCTTCATCCAGCATGATTACCCAATCAATACCCAAAACTGATTTATCTTGTTACCTGCAACTACTAGAGATTTAAAATCCATCAACCAAACCTATTAGATACTCACTGTTAGCATATCATCCTGGCTGGAGATGGTCTTGTGGGACCGTGGTATTGCCTCTATCTCTGGGCCAGAAGGTCTGGGTTTAAGTCTCACCTGGCCCATGGATGAGCCATACATGTCCAAATAAATTTATTTAAAAATAACTAGCATGGCCGAGTGGTCTAAGGCACCTGTCTCTTTGGAGGTGTGGTTTTTAATCCCATTGTTACTGGTAGATTGTCATAGAATCCTTGAAGTGTGGAAGCAGGCCTTTCGGCCCTTCAAGTCCACACCAACCCTCCAAACAGCATCTCCACCAGACCCACCTATAACCCTACATTTCCCATGGCTAATACACCTAACCTGCACATCCCTACACACTACGGGGCAATTTAGCATGGCCAATCCACCCTAACCTGCACACCTTTGGACTGTGGGAGGAAACCCATTTTTACACAAGGAGAATGCGTAAACTCCACCCAGACAGTCGTCACCAAGGCTGGGATTGAACCCAAGTCCCTGGTATAGTGAGGTAGCAGTGCTAACTACTGAGCCACCATGTCCTTCAGATTCCGTGGGTGAGCAAGCTCTGTTCCATTGTGCTCTTGTGGTATGGTGGTAGCATTCCTGCCTCTGGACCAGGAGGCCCAGGTTCAAGTTCCATTAGCTCCAGATGTGTGTCATGAATAGATTGATTAAAAATATCTATAAGTCTGCTGCACTCTGTTCTTCTGGCTCCCAAGCAACTCAGAAGGGGTGCTGCACTGTTGGAGGTGCCAGCTTTTGGATAAGACCTTCATTCAAGGCCTCCTTTGCTTCGTCAGGTGCAGTTAAATGATACCCTGGGCATTTTTATTTTTATTCATTCACAGGTGATGGCATCACCAGCTACGCCAGCATTTATTGCCCAGAGGGCAGTTCAAACTCAATCACATTGCTGTAAGTCTGGAGTCACATGTAGGCCAGACCAGGTAAGGATGGCAGATTTTCTTCCCTAAAGGACATTAGTGAACCAGATGGATTTTTCCATCAATCGGCATTAGTTTCACAGTCGTCATTAGACTCTTAATCCCAGATTTTCATCAGATCCACATTCCACCATCTGGAGTGGTGGGATTTGAACTGAGGTCCCCGAAACTTTACCCAGGTCTCTGGATTAGCAATCCAGCAATAATACCACTAAGCCATCCCCTCCCCAGTATTCTGAAGGAGACTAGGGAATTCCTCGGGGAGTCTTGGGTCAATGTTTATCCCAAGATCCACACGGTTAAAGGCAGTTGATTATTTTCTCGCTCCGTGCCAGTTGGCTGTCACATTTCCGAAGTTACACTTCAAAACGCTCCCGGTAAGTGCTTCAGCACTTCTTGCAGGTTGCTATTTAAACGCAAATCTTTTCTGACTCCTGTCTCTGATTGTGCTGTCAGCTCGGCAATTGTAATCCAGAGATATTCCATACAGCTGCTCTTACGTGTGGCTATTCAACTAGAGAGGCAGGATATTGTACAGTCAGTTCATTATCCTCCAATGAAATACAGGGGGTTGGAGATAGAACCTGAAACCATCTTGTGATGCGTGTGGTTCAGCTATTTGTTGGACACATTCCCTAAAGTTTAAAAAGATGAGCTTTGAGTATTGTTTGAAGAGCCACAAATTGTTTGCCTCACTCTTGAGCCACCTTGGAGTGAACATTCCACAGTCAATGCAGCCTTGAGGGCTGAATAATAACTTGCATTTATATAGCACCTACATGGGGAGTGATCGAATAAAATTTGGCACTGAACCAATTACAAGAAACGAGGACAGATGATCAAAAGCTTGGCAGGTTTTAAGAAGTGCCTTAGAGGGACAAAGAGGTTGATGGAAGGAATTCCAAAGCCTGGGGCCCAGGCTGGTTGAAGGCCCGGTCCCCAATGGCGGAGGCAATTAAAATCAAAGATACGCAGTCGATCAGAATCAGAGGAGCACAGAGATCTCGGGAGGGGCTGCAGGACTGCAGAGGGTCAGAGTGAGGTGGGGGGGTGGTGCAGAAGCCGGAGAAAGATTCGAACAAATGATGGAGAATTTTAAAACGGAGCCGTTGCCGAGCGGTCAGGTGGCCAGTGGCGAACACAAAGGGGTGACAGCAGAACGGGGACAGAGAGGATTTGCAGGCAGCGGATCTTCTCTTTTTGTCTAAATCTCCTTGGAAGGAACTGGAACGTTGCGTGCAAGCATTGGTTCCCATGAGTCCCAGTTGCCGTGGCAACTAAGCTGCCGCTCTTCCATACATGGAACAGAATGGGGCTCAGAGCATGTGTCAGCCAGAAGGACAATGGTGTGATGGGGATGGGGGGGTGGTGTTTGGTGGGGGGGGGGCCCTGTGTGTGGTGAGGTTGGGGGAGGGCCGTCGGTCAGTCGTTCTACGAATGTCTCTGAGAATTAGCGGGCTGAGCCTATTGGACATTATTATACACCAGATATCGTTGGCGCTGAGCAGAGAGAGGCTAGATGTTATGTCAGAGAGCACTAGCAACCATTGTTAGATTCCCTTCCTCCCATTCTCTCCTCCTCCTTCGCCACCACACAAACGCCTTCCCTACTTTCTCTGCCTTCTTCGTCATCTGGGAAGAGCATTACCCAGCCCTTATAGCCCTCCATCTTGCACATTTTACCCAGCTGCATTTCCTGACCTGACAGTTTAAAAGATGCAGACTCCTGCTCTCTCATGTACTCACATATGAAGCAGCGTTGCTCATGTAGAGAATGACATAGAGTCACACGGCACGGAAACAGACCTTTCCATCCAACCAGTCCATGCTGACCATAATCCCAAACTAAACTTAGTCCTACCTGCCTGCTCCTGGCCTATATCCCTCCAAACCTTTCTCATTCATGTACTTATCCAAATGTCCTTTAAACTTTGTAACTGCACTCACATCCATCACTGCCTCAGGAAGTTCATTCCACACGCGAACCACCCTCTGTGTAAAAAAATTGCCCCTCCTGTCTTTTCTAAATCTTTCTTCTCTCACCTTAAAAATGTGCCCCCCAGGTCTTGAAATCCCCCATCCTAGGGAAAAGATAAATACCATAGAGATGTACAGAGCGGAAACAGACCCTTCAGTCCAACTCATCCATGTTGATCAGACATTCTAAGATAAATCTAGTCCCACTTGCCAGCACTTGGCCGATATTCCTCTAAACCCTTCCTATTCACGTACCCATCCAAATGCCTTTTAAATGTTGTCATTGTACCAGCCTCCACCACTTCCTCTGGCAGTTCATTCCATACACATATCACCCTCTGTGTGAAAATGTTGCCCCTTGGGTCCCTTTTAAATCTTTCCCCTCTCACCTTAAACCTATGCCCCTCTAGGTTTGGACTCCCCCACCCCAGGGAAAAGACCTTGTCTATTTACCCTATTCATGCCCCTCGTGACTTTATAAACCCATCTAATGTCACCCCTCAGCCTCCGACGCTCCAGGGAAAATAGCCCCAGTCTATCCAGCCTCTCTCTATAGCTCAAACCCTCCAACCTTGGCAACATCCTTGTAAATCTTTTCTGTTAACCCTATTTATACTCATCATTATTTTATAAACTTCTATATGGTCGCCTCTCAACCTGCTACGCTCCAGTGAAAAAGTCCCTGCCTATCCAGCCTTTCCTTATAACCCAAACCCTCCGTACCTCGTAACATCCTAGTAAATCTCTTCTGAACACTCTCCAGCTTAATAATATCCTTTCTGTAACTGGGTGACCAGAACTGGACACAGTACTCCAGAAGAGGCCACACTAATGTCTTGTACAACCTCAAAACGACATTCCAACTCCTATACTCAAAGTGTTTGGCTTATCATTTCTGAGGAGTTGGTGAAGGGTGGGAGTGACTGGTAAGGGGAGAAGAGAACCCATTATGACCCATAATATTCCCCTGCCCCCAACCCATTTCCAGGGTTCTCTGTCAGAAATCACAGGTTGATGGGCAGCTTTAATACAGCATCTTTCTCAACACCAGAATGCCCCCAAAGTCTTGAAGTGTGGACAATGAGGCCCTAACCGTATGCACAGCAAGCTCCCGAAAACAGCACAAAATGAGGGACAAGTCAGGAGTGTGATGAAACACTCCCCGCTCACCTGGAAGGGTACAGGCCTAACAACGCTCAAGTAGCTTGACACCATCCAGGATGAAATAACCTGCTTGATTGGCACAAACATCCACTCCCTCCACCATCGATGCTCAGTAACTCACCTCCTGACTCCCCAAAGCCTGTCTACCATTGACAAGGCACAAGTCAGGAGTGTGAGGGAATACTCCCCACTTGCCCTGGAAGAGTGCAGCCCCAACAACACTCAAGAAGCTCAACACCATCCAGGACAAAGCAGCCCCTGCTTGATTGACACCACATCCACAAACATCCCACTCCCTCCACCATCGATGCTCAGCAAAGGAGCGAGTACTATCTACAATATGAACTATAGCAACTCATCGGGTTCCTCCAACAGCATTATCCAAACCTGTGGCCTCAACCACCTAGAAGGATAAGAGCAGCAGATACTGGAGGGAATATCACCCCCCTGAAAATTCCTCTCCAGGTCATATACAGTAGTGACTTGGAAATATATCACCATTCCTTTACTTTTACTGGGTCAAAATCCTGGAACTCCCTTCCAAACAGCATAGTGGAGGCACCCACACCAAATGGACTACAGTAATCTAAGAAGGCAGCTCACCAGCACTTTCTCCAGGGCAGTTAGGGATGGGCAACAAATGCTGACATGGTTTTCAATACCTTTGAATAAAAATATTAGGACATTCAGAATCCAAAGAAATGTTGCTTTTAACTTGGTTTCTCTCTCTCTCTAGGGATGCTGCCAGACCTGCTGAGTATTTCTAACACTTTCTGTTTTCATTTCAGATTTCCAGCAGCTGCCTTTATTTGAGTTATTTTTCTTTTGTGATGTTGAGGAATATGAGCTGTGAACACAGGGAGAACTCTCCTTTGTAATAGTGGCTGTGTGATCTTTTACATATGAGTGGGCAAATGGGGTCTGAATTTAACGTTTTATCTGCAGAGCAGCACCTCTTGATTGTGAGGTCAAGAACTGTAGAGCAGGCTGAGGGTTCGAACAGAGAGAAAATAAGGACAGCAGATGTTGGAAGCCAGAGTCTATAGGTGTGAAGCTGGAAAAGGTCAGACAGCATCAGAGGAGCAGGTAAGTCAATGTTCCTGATGAAGGGTTTCGGCCCAAAACGTTGACTTTCCTGCTCCTCTGATACTGTCTGACCTGCTGTGCTTCTCCAGCCTTACACCTATAGACTGATAGCTCTAACAGCCTGTGATTTTGCATCTTTTTAGGTAAAGTGAGTAACAGGGCTTTATTGTGAGTGGGACACGCCCTGTTATAATGTACACCACCAATCCTTCATGCTGTTATCAATTTAAGATATGAATGGGAAAGGCTGTCCATGGCAGAAGATAGGCTTAACCTTGATGAATAGTAAATATGTTTATTACATATCACTAAGTCGCACAGTGGCTCAGTGGTTAGCACTGCTGCCTCCCAATTCCATGGATGCAGGTTTGATTCCTCGGGCAACTGTCTGTGTGAAGTTTGCACATTCTCCCCATGTCTGCGTGGGTTTCCTCCGAGTGCGCCAGTTTCCTTCCACAGTCCAAAGATGTGCAGGTTACGTGGGTTAGCCATGGGAATTTCAGGGATCGGGTGGGATGGTCTTTGGAGAGTCAGTGTGGACTCAATGGGCCAAATGGCCTGTTTCCACACTGTCAGGATTCTGTGTAGCCAGTGGCTACATTACATTTTAGACACGTGAAAGGCTTTAGTTAGAGATGGGAAGAGTGATCGAGTCGCTACGCACTGATAACATGAAGGACAATCAATGAGGCACCGTACACGCTCTGGGGAACTGGTTAGTTCCACCAAGGGTCAGTCATTTCCATCCTCATGGGGAAGGGGGGGGGCACCGTCACCAGTGAGAATGGCCACCACATCAAGTGCCAGTCGGGCACTGATGTGGCCAGCGGACCATTCCTTGATCAGTCAGCATCCTAACCTGATGGCACTGGCCAGTCAGCGGTTGGCAGTAGCTGTGGCGCCACTGCAGAGGCCCCTGGGCTAATAGTCGCCATGCGATCCTGATGGCCAAGGGCAGAGGGAGGGTGGGGGCGAACGGGTATCGTGGGGAGTGGGTGGGGGGGGGGGGGCTTTGTCAGAGTCAAGTGGGGGGGGGGATGGATTTGAATTGTGATTCCCCTGTGTCCTATTGTTCCAATCTGTGCCCTGAGATCTCTGCCAGTTTGCGGCAGATCCACACTGCCCATACACTCACCCCCCTCAGACCCAGCTGATAGGCTGCCACTTCTCCTGCCTGTAGCGAAGACAGTTATTGGGCCGGTGGTGAGTTGAGGCCTTAAGTAGTCATTAATTGACACATTGGGCAGGTTGACTCTGGGCCTCCCCAGCAGGAACTTAATTCCCGAGATGGCAAGGAAGAGGTCTGATATCTTACGTTATGTTGAGGTTGTACAGGACATTGATGAGGCCTCTTCTGAGTACTGTGTCCAATTCTGGTTGCCCCAGCTATAGAAAGGATATTATTAAGCTGGAGAGGGTTCAGACAAGATTTACCACAATGTTGCTGCGACTGGAGGGTTTGAGTTATAAGGGGAGATTGGATAGGCTGGGACTTTATTTTCTCTGGACTGTAGGAGGTTGAGAGGTGACCTTATTGAGGTTTATAAAATCACGAGAGACATAGATAAGGTAAATGGCAGGTGTCTTTTCCCCGGGGTGGAGGATTTCAAGACTGGGGGCATATTTTTTAGGGTGAGAGGAGCAAGATTTAAAGAAAACATGAGGGGCAATTTTTGTACACAGAGAGTGGTTCATGTGTGGAATGAACTTCCAGAGGAAGTGATGAATGCAGTTACAACATTTAAAAGACACTTGGATAAGGGCATGAATAGGAAATGCTTGGAAGGTTATGGGCCAAGAACAGGCAGGTGGGGCTAATTTAGTTTGGGATTATGGTCAGCGAGGACCGGTTGGATTGAAAGGTCTGTTTCTGTGCTGTACGACTCTATCTCTCGGAAACCAAGCCACCCAGCCATTTGCCCTGAAACCCAGTCTTTGAGGTGAAAGGCGCTTTTTTCTCACCTATCCCACTTTCTCAGCGACTCCACCAAATCTTCCCCTTTGCTGAAACATTCTGTATCGAACCCAATGCACAGGCCCCTTCAACATTCCATTCTGTATCAACACCTCATTTTACCCCTGTATGGGGTTGCCAACACCCCCTCAGGATTGTCCTGTCATCTTCAGGAATCAACAGTTAATCTCCAGGAGTTAAAGCTCAATGAAAAATTCCCTGGCGCATGAAAACAAAAAAAAATAACTTTCTTCAATCAATTTCTTACAAAACCTTCATTTATCAATGTTGAAGAGCATTGGGATGGATTTTGGAGCTGGCAACGGGAGTCTTGTGATGAAATCTCCAGGAGCGTACACAATTAAATTTCACCCTTTTCATCAAACCATTTTTATCTTATTGCACTTGCTAACCTCTCTGTTTTCCCTCGAAACTGTACTTCTCGCCTTCCAGCAATTTGCAAATGCAGCAGTTCAAGAGACTTCTGATGCGAGTCCCAGCCAAAAAGCCAAGAGCCATAGTCCGATTCGGTCAAAAGTTAAGGGTCAGGGAGAAGATCAACACTTGGTGCTTGACTGTCACTGAGCTTAAGATCTGAAAGTCCAGTAACTGTGAGGGGGATTGAGGGAGGTTATAGTGACCCCCTAGGGGGCAAGATTGGTGGGAAGATTGTGTGATAGTGCTGTACAGCACAGTAACAGACCCTTCAGTCCAATTTGTCCATGCTGACCAGATATCCTAAATTAATCTAATCCTATTTGCCAGCATTTGGCCCATATCCCTCCAAACCCTTCCTATTCATGTACCCATCCAGATCCCTTTTAAATGTTGTAATTGTACCAGCCTCCACCATGTCCTCTGGCAACTCATTCCATACACGCACCACCCTCTGCGTGAAAATGTTGCCCCTTAGGTCCCTTTTAAATCTTTCCCTCTCACCTTAAACTTATGCCCTCTAGTTTTGGACTTACCCTACCCTAGGTAAAAAGACCTTGGCTATTCACCCTATCCATGCCCCTCATGATGTCATAAACCTCTTTAAGGTCACCCCTCAGCCTCCAACGCTCCAGGGAAAATAGCCCCAGCTTATTCAGCGTCTACCTACATCTCAAACCCTCCAGTCCCAATAACATCCTTGTAACCTTTTCTGAACCCTTTCAAGTTTAACAACATCTTTCCCATAGTAGGGAGACTAAAACTGAATGCAGCATTCCAAAAGTGGCCTAAGCAATGTCCTTTACAGCCATGACATGACATTCCAACTCCTATATTGAATTCACTGACCAAAAAAGACAAGCATACTCCAGTCTACCTACCACTCCACTTTCAAGGAACTATGAACCTGCACTCCAAGGTCTCTTTGTTCAGCAACACTCCCCAGGACTTTACCATTAAATGTATCAGTCCTGCCCTGATTTGCTTTTCCAAAATGCAGCACCTCACATTTATCTAAATTAAACTCCTCGGCCCATTTGCTCGAGGTCCTGTTGTACTCTGAGGTAACCTTCTTCACTGTCCACTACATCATCAATTTTGGTGTCAACTACAAAGTTACTAACCATACGTACTATATTCACGTCCAAGTCATTTATATAAATTACCTCCCAACTCTTATACTGAATGTACTGACCAATAAAGGCAAGCAACTATATTGCTGTGGGTCTGGAGTTACATGGAGGCAAAATCAGGCCAAGTTGGCAGACTTTCAGCCCTGTAAGGTGTTAGTGAACCAGGTGGGGGGGTTTTACAATGATTGACGATGGTTACATGGCCTAATAAGCTACTTTTTAATTCCAGAGTTTTATCAATTCAAATATTGCCAAATGACCACAGTGGGATTCAAACCCTGGACCCCAGGGTCTTCGGATTATTAGCCCAGCGGCAGTACAATCACGCCTCTCCGTGGATTGCCCCATGAACAGCAAGGGTTCAAGAAGGCAGATCACCACCGTGTGTTCGAGGGGCAATTAAGGATGGGCAACAAATGCTGGCCCTGCCAGTGACACGCATAAGTTACAAAAGCACAAATCAGTCGGGCCAAGGGTGTTACAGATCATGTGCGGTCCCTAACAATTCAATTGGTGAGAAGATAACGTCTTGGGATACGATACAAGGAGCGATCCCTGCCACACAGGGAACAGTGCTGGAATGGAATCAATCAGAAACGGAGGGAATGCCGGGAGGCTGTGCTGTGATGGTGAGCCACAATCGGAAGCAGAAAAGGCCCAGGGATGGTATTACTCAGACAAATAAAATGGCAATCAGCGCAGTCAATTATATTATTAACTCTGAAACGATTTTAACTTCATTTGTTGTGATACATGCAGTGCAGTCTGGAACCCGATCTCTCTACAGTCAATTTATTTGTGATTGCAGGGCCTGTATTACATCACCTCAGTCTGCTGGGGCTCTGCAGAAGGTTGTCAGAGTGTTCAGACAATGTCAGCATCAATATCCACAGCATGTATATCGCCGCACAATCCCACAGGGTCCCAGAGCTGGTAAATTATTCATTATCTTTTCCTGGGTCAGGTTGCAGGCAATGCATAAGGTAGATACATGGAGCCGGAGAGTTGGGGTGTGTGTGTGTGTGTGTGTGGAAGAAGGAGGGGATTGAGGGAGATGGACTGTGCAAAAGGTGAAAGAAATAAAAAAAAGGGTCAGGGAACAGGAGGGCAAGGGAACTTATGGCACGAAATCGACATATCACGGGAGACAGGCAGGATAGTGGAGTTCAGGGAGGCAATGACCTAGTGGTGTTATTGCTGGACTGTAAATCCAAAGGCCCAGGTAATCCTGCCATGACAGATGGTGGAATTTGAATTCAATATAAACAGCTGGAATTAAGAGTCTAATGATACCATGAATCTATTGTCGATTGTCGGGAAAAAAACCCATCTGGTTCACTAATGTCCTCTAGGGAAGGAAACTGCCATCCTTACCTGGCCTGGCCTACACGTGACTCCAGACCCACAGCAATTGTGGTTGACTGGTAACTGCCCTCTGGGCAATTAGGGATGGGCAATAAATGATGGCCTGGCCAGTGATACCCTCATCCCGTGAATGAATTTAAAGAAAGGCCACATTCTGATTAGCTACAATTTTGGTGAATGGTACAGCAGGCTCAAGGGGCTGAATGGCCTATTCCTGCTCTTATTTTGTACAATCTTACATAAATCACAGGAAGGTATGCAAACAGAGCAAAGTAATTACAAACCCAATGACACAATGCAATGATGAATAACGGAACAGGA